>NC_067155.1:9092106-9454928 GCF_903995435.1 Acomys russatus | reverse complement strand
GTGAAGAGGAAAGGGAGGGTGGGAGGGAGTGAGGGAAGGAGAGGGTATCTTCTACGATGGGAGGAAAAAAATGCTAGAAAATCAAAATTATATGCTCTTTTAGTCCAGTGGTTCTCAGCCTTCCTGATGCTGTGACCCTTTAATACAGCTCCTTAGGTTTGTGGTGACCCCCCAAGCATAAAATTATTTTGTTGCTACTTCCTAGCTATAATTTTTGCTACTGTTATGAATCATAAAGTAAATAAATGATATGCAGCATATCTGATGCATGACCCTTACAAAAGAGTCACTCGATCCCCAAGGTTGAAAGCCTTCGCTTTAGCCTGAAGTAAACAGAGCCTAATTCCTGCCTTTGTTATACTTGGTGGGGGATATTTTCAGGAAGATATCACCTGGCCCTAAGTGATGACAGTCTGTTTTATCCTCTTAGATAATATGACCTTTGAAGAACACATATGGTGTCAGTGGGCCTTTAGGTCCTCGTCCATGGGTCTTTTTCAGCGGTCAAAAACACAGACCAGGTCTCTGGAGCATAGCCGCTTTCCTCAGCAAGTCCTCTCTCTCCCCCACATCACCACAATTCCGTATCCTGCCTCATGTTGTCTGACAGGGAATGGTCTGCCATCCATGTGCTGTGATTAGCACTATGGAATTTCTTGCCTAGTTTTTCTGTGTCTCGATTTCCTAGTTTGCCCGTAGAGAGTCTCAATGTGGGTTAGTTTCGCACCTTGGGCTTCTCAGTATGGTAAGTCAATGATGTCATCAGTTTCAAAGGACTCAGTAGTGATCTTTCCAAGTACATGGGTTTCTAAACTAAGGCGGAAGTTGCGTCTCAGTAAGTCTTGCGGTGATTCAAAGTGTTATAAATCGAGTGCGTATGTGTAATTTTAGTTTGTATTATTTATTTTATTTGTATGTGGGTATACACATAGGGGTGCACACATGGCACAGAATAAGCAAGAGTCCTGCTTATAGGAGTTTTTTCTTTCTACTATGAGCTCACATCTGAATCCTAATGTCACCAATGGATAGGCTCTATATTAATTAGTTAATTAACAAATTAATGTGGATGTGATGCTAGAATAAAACCAGAGCTGCCTACGTGTTGTGCCAGCATTCTACCAACCGAGCTACATCCACTGTCTCTCGCTCATTTCTTTAGGTAAATGAGGCACATCATTGCTTTTTATTTTTATTTTATCAATGTTGAGTATTTTTTCGTGAGTAGGAGTGCATGTGTGTGCAAAGGTGTGCGTGGGTACCAGAAGACAACCTCAGGTGCCATCGTTCAGGGACCAATTTGTTTTCTTTTGCATGTAGACTGGGTATTCCAGTATCATTGGCTGAAAAGACACTCCTTCATGTATGGTCTCACTACTTACAGATAAGTCTGTTTGCTTTAGATTATAGATGTGCTGTGGGTATAGATTAATTTCTCATGTTTTATGGATGAATGCATTATTTCTGCATCTGATATCATTTGGTGAGGATCCTCCTTTCTGTGTTTTTGTCTTAGAGTCAAAATTCTTGGACATCATAATTATGTTAAGCCTTACTTTGGTTGGTTTTGACATATCTGATTTTTTTTGGGGGGGTTGCTTGGTTGGTTTTGTTTTTTAGAGGACTGAATCTAGTACAGTGCACATACCACACAAGCACTCTACTGCTGATCCATAAATCAGCCCTCTTTTTATTTTTATTTTTGTATAACATTATATCTTATTTATTATTTATCATGTGCATGAGTGCACCACATGCATGCCTGGTGGCCCAGGAGACCAGAAGAAGGTGTCAGGTGCCCTTGAATTAGAGTTGCATGTGGTTGTGAGCCATCTGATGTGGGATCTGGTAATCGAATTGGGGCCTCTGCAAAATCAGCAGCTACTCTTAACCCTGGAGCTGCACCCCCCACCCCCACTGCCACAGTAAGCTACTATGTGGGTGCTGGGGTGTGAACCCAGGTTCTCTGAAAGAGCAGCAGCCAGTGCTCCTAAGCACTGGGTTATCTCTCCAGCCACACTTTTTCTTTGAGACAGGATTTTAGTGGGCCTTGCTTTGCCTTCACTAGATTTGTAGGCAGATCCTGAACTTGTAATTCTCCTGGTTCAGTCTCTGAAGTAGCTGGGATTCCCGGCCTGTGCCATTGGACACACTGCCTGTTGATGCTTACAGCTGGCTTATGCCAGAAATATATAAAGTACAGTAATACTGTTAAACTATGATATTTATTAGCATTATATCTGGTATCACCACAGTTAGAGGTGCTAGTATTTCTTTTAAGATTTGCTCATGTGGGGGTTGGGGAGATGGCTCAGAGGTTAAGAGCACTGACTGCTCTTCCAGAGGCCCTGAGTTCAATTCCCAGCAACCACATGGTGGCTCACAACCATCTATAATGTGGTCTGATGTTCTTTTCTGGCCTGCAGGCATACATGCAGGCAGAGCACTATATAAAAATGATAAAATAAATTTTGAAAAAAGATTTGCTCATGTGTATGCGTTGGTCTGAGTGTATGTAGGTGCACCACATTTGTGCCATGCCTGCAGGGCAAATTCCAGGGTGTCATATCGCCTGGAGCTAAAGTTACTGTCAACTGTGGCCCCCCAATGTGGGGACTGGGAACCAAACCTGGGTCTTCAGCAATAGCTGAGCGTTCTTAACTGCTGAGCTGTCACCCAAGCTCCATCAGTAGCTCTTTTCCCCCCTTTCAATATTTCTAAATTAATTAATGTATTTATTCACTTTACATCCTGGTCATAGCCCCATCCTTCCTCACCTCCCAGCCCCATCCTCTCTCCTTCTCCCTCATCCCATGTTTCTCAGATAAGGGGAGCCCCACTTCCAGTCCACCCCAGCTCATCAAGTTCCATCAGGTGTGAGTGGGTCCTCTTCCCCCTGTGGCCTGGCAAGCAGTCCTGCCAGTGGGAAGTGGTCAAAAACCTGGCATCAGAGCCCATGTCAGAGACAGCCTCCACTCCCCTGAGGATGCACATAAAGCCTCAGCTGCCCATGGGCTACATCTTTGTAGAGAGCCTAATGGTGGCACAGCTGGTAGAATTTGTTGGAGGAGGTGGAACAGGAGGATCATCAGTAACTCTTGAGAGCACTAATCTCAGTTTATTTTTTTTTAAAGTATTGTCCCACTGGTTCTCAACCTGTGGGTTGTGACCCCCGGGTGGGTGGTGTGTGTGTGTGTGTGTGTGTGTGTGTGTGTGAGAGAGAGAGAGAGAGAGAGAGAGAGAGAGAGAGAGAGAGAGAGAGAGAGAGAGAGAGACAGAGAGAGAGAGAGAGACAGAGAGACAGAGACAGAGACAGAGACAGAGACAGAGAGACAGAAAGTGAGAGACAGAGACAGAGAGAAAGAGAGACAGAGAAGAATTACTTCACAGAGTTTGCATAAGGTATTTACAGCACTGTTCATAAAGTAGCAAAATTACAGCTATGAAGGAGCAATGACAATAATCTTATTGTTGGATGTCACCAAAACACGAACTGTATTAAAGGGTCAGGAACATTGAGCACCACTGTGTTACTGTTCTAAAGATCCTGTCAATGGGTTGAGAGTTAAACTTAGCCCATACTGAAATCTTCCTGACTTTGTATATCACCCACAGTGAACAGTGGTGTACGCAGTATGTTAGTGACCAAATGTGTGTGAGTGGAGATGAGGAAGGAGAGTGTTTGTGTGGAAGCCAGATAGTGACATCAGGTCTCCTCCTCATTTACTCTCCACCTTAATTTTGAGACAGGATTTCTCAGTTACCCTGGAGCTCAGCAAATATGGCTAGACAAGCTGGTCAGCAGGACCCAGGGATCGTCCTGTTTCTGCCTTCCCAGTGCTAGGATTAGCGTGGTGGTGGTGCTGGTGCTGCCGCTGGTGGTGGTAGTGGTGCTTCTGCCCCTCCTACTCCCGCTGCTCCCCCTGCTGGCCCTGTGGTCCATGTGCCCCTACCCATCTGCTGCTCCCCTTACTCCTGCTTCCTCCCCTGCTGGCCCTGTGCCCCATGCTCCCCCTACCCGCCTGCTGCTCCCTTTACTCCCGCTGCTACCCCTGCTGGCCCTGTGCCCCATGCTCCCCCTACCCACCTGCTGCTCCCCTTACTCCCCCTGCTGGCCCTGTGTCCCCATGCTCCCCCTACCCGCCTGCTGCTCCCTTTACTCCCGCTGCTACCCCTGCTGGCCCTGTGCCCCATGCTCCCCCTACCCACCTGCTGCTCCCCTTACTCCCCCTGCTGGCCCTGTGCCCCATGCGCCCATACCCACCTGCTGCTCCCCTTACTCCTGCTTCCTCCCCTGCTGGCCCTGTGCCCCATGCTCCCCCTACCCGCCTGCTGCTCCCTTTACTCCCACTGCTACCCCTGCTGGCCCTGTGCCCCATGCGCCCATACCCACCTGCTGCTCCCCTCCGCTGCTCCCCCTGTTGGCCCTGTGGTCCATGCTCTCCCTACCCAACTCCTGCTCCCCTTACTCCCGCTGCTCCCCCTGCTGGCCCTGTGCCCCATGCTCCCCCTATCCGCCTGCTGCTCCCCTTACTTCCGCTGCTTCCCCTGCTTGCCCTGTGACCCATGTTCCCGCTTCTCCCAATGCTCCCACTGCTCGCCCCCTGCTCCTGTTGCACCCACGTGTCTGCTTTCCCGCTCTCCTCACTTCTCCCCTTCTACTGCTTCTGGCCCTGCTGCTTGCCCTCCTCAAGAACACCTTACCCCTCACTCCTAGATCCGCTCCTCCTTTTTTTCCCCTCAGAAAAAGAGCAGGCACAGCATAACAAATTACAGTAAGACTAGGCACAGACCCTCACAGCAAGGCTAGACAAGATAACCCAGTAGGTTAAAAAGGATCCCAGGCACAGGCAAAAGAGTCAGACAGCCCTGTCCCCACTGTTAGGAGTCGCAGAGGAACACCATGTTATACAACCATAAGATACATGCAAAGAACCTAGTGCAGACCAGTGCAGGTTCCATTCTTGATTTTCAGTCTCTGTGAGCCCATATAATCCCTGCTTAGTTGATTCTGTGTGTTGTGTTCTCATGTTATCCTTGACCCCCTCTGGCTTCTACAAGTCCTTCCTCCCCATCTTCTACAGGGTTCCCCTGGCTTCATCTAGCATTTGGCTTTGCATTTTCTCCTCTTAATTTCTAAGTGATGTCTCTCTGACTAGGTACTGGTCTGTGAGTATAGTGAAAAATCATTAGGAATCATTTCATTGACTATTTTCCCCTCCAGTAGTGTGTGGTTCTATCCTGGGCCTCTGGGCTGAGCAGCCTCTGTTTCCTGGTCATCCACACAGTACCAGTCACGGGCTCCCTTCTGTTTCTTGAGCCTCAAGTTGGACCAGTCATTGGTTGGCCACTCCAACAGTTCTGCACCGCCATTCCCCCCCAGCACATCTTGCAGGCAGGCCATACTGTCCATTGGAGGCTTTGCGGCTGCAACCTGTGCTGCTTACGTGAATACTGAGGACCCAACTTATATCCTCACATTTGCACAGCAAACACTTTACCAGCTCAACTGGCTCCCCAGCCCTTTGATCCCATTAAAAAAAACTCAGCTGCTTGCCTTAATTCACCCCCAGCCCCCACAGATCCTGTCTGATTTATTCCAAGTACTCATCTCTCTAAAGATGTGTCTTATCTTCCTCAGGTCAGGATGGAATCTTTCTTTTCTGATTTTGGTCTCATGTGGTACTTGGAAGAGCTAAACAAGAAGGAGTTCATGAAGTTTAAGGAGTTCCTCTGCAGTTGGATCTGAAACAGATTTCTTGGACCAAAGTGAAGAAGGCATCTCGGGAAGAGCTTGCCAACTTACTGGTGAAACATTATAAGGAGAAGCAAGCCTGGGAGGTGACCTTCCAAATCTTCCAGAAGATGAACAGGAAGGACCTCAGTGAGAAGGCAGCAAGGGAGATGGATGGTGAGTTGGCCAAAGCTTCTTTACAAAGAGTGAGGACCCTGTCATCGTTTTGATAGCTCTTCCTCTTGCCCGTCTACCATAGGGCCAGCGGGTGCCATGGGACACTGTTCTCCTGGAGGAAGGAGGCAGCTTCATGTGCACATGGTAGGTCCTGTCTGTGTGGTCAAATGTAGGAGGGTATCATGCCCTGACCTAGATTGTTAAACTTCTCCCGAGAACATGAGTCATTTTCCCCTCACGTCTAAACTGGAGACTTAACTCTAGAGGGAAATGTGCGTTTAGGCAGCAGCAACAGAAAACACCTGCTATAGATTATACTTATGGGGTCTAGGGAGACGGCTCCATCTATGTAAACATCAAAGTCTGACTTCGGATCTCAGCAACCAAATAGAAGTCATGTATGGTAGCCAGCTGGCCACTCAGCTTTTCTAAGCCACCTGAGAAACGTCTCAAAAAAAAAACCAAGATAGAGGCACTGGAGAGATGGCCCAGTGGTTAAGAACGCCTGATCTTACAGAGAACCTGGGCTCAGTGTCCAGAACCTACATGGTGGTTAACAAGCATCTGTAACTCCAGTTTGAGGGGGATCCTATGTCTTCTCCTGTCCTCTGTGGACACACACACATTTGGTGTGAATACATTCAGGCAGACAAATAACACCCATAATTTAAAGTAAGGAGCCGTTGAAGAAGACACACAGTGTCAACCTCTGGTCTCCACACAAACGCATGTGTATCTTCTTCCCATATCCACATCATGTATTTGAACAGGCTGTGTAATACAGTGTGAAACAGGATTTCTCAGTCTGTGTTGTGCCTGTGGCAACTTTGATTTTTAACAGGCAAAAGCTTACAACAGAAAAAGCCATATTTCATAAACACTGAATTTACGAGTCACACATTTACTTGTCCTGGTATAAGAGATCATGGATGCTTTAAGGTTCAATTCATGTCTTTGTCTTGGAGGTGCCAGTGTCTCACTATGAGAAGCCTAGACATAGTTTTTTTTCTAAGTTTGTTCTGCTTGGAATTCGCTGGTAATCTTTCATCTGTGGCTAGAAAACAGTCCTTCCTCCTCATCTTTTATTTGTTCAAATGTTGTCTCTGCGTTGCTGGCCATTCTATCCCACCTTCTGGGATTCCAGCTGCACATTATTAAATCTCTAATTTATGATGAAATCACACAAGAACAGTTAGAAACTGTGTTGTGTGTATGTGAGAGTGCCTGCATGCATGTATGTGTACCATGTGTGGACAGTGCCCTTGGGGGACAGAAGAGAACATCAGGTCTTCTGGTATTTGACCTGCAGACTGTGCATGCTTGGAACTGAACCAGCTCTTCTGAAGCACTGAGCCTTCCCTCACCCACCCCCACTTGTGGGATCTTCATACAATGGCTTGTATGCACCTCTTTTTATCTTTTTGCCTGTGCATTAGGCTGCCTTTCCTTTCTAGCTCTCCTTAGGTAGGCCTTTTATTCCCTGTTCAGCTGCTTCTAAGCAATAACAAACCCACCTTTTGCCTTCTTTTTGACATTTTTTTTACATTTATTGTGTGTATGCACACATACACATTTGCACACCATGGTGCACAAGTGGAGGCCAGAGGACAACTTTGGACAGTTAATTCTGCTTCTGTCATTTGGGTCTCAGGGACCAAACTGAGGTCATCAGGCTTGATGGCAGATGCCCCTGAGACATCTCACCAGCCCACGGCTATTGATTCTTACATTTAACTAAGACATTTTACATCTGAAGTTTGTCTGGGTTTTCCTCAGTCTACCGATTGCCCATTATTTTTATCTGAACATCTTGTAAAACGTAATTGTCATACCCGGCATAAAAAGTGTTCAATATAAAAATTTTGTGTGTGTTTATCTGTATGTATGAATCATTGTGCTTTGCTTACAGTGTTCCCCCATAGTTAGCTCCCATTATCTCTCTTCCTTTCACCCACTAGTTTCCTCTGGACCCCTAAAAATTTCCACCTTTGTTTTCATGCTATACATATAGGAGGTTGTATATGCTGAACATTTTAAGGTATCTTTTTAAGAAATTGCATGTATGCATGTATCTGTGTGGGATTCTGCATGTGAGTGCAGTGCCTGCAGAGGCTAGACCCTCTGGAGCTGGGTCATAGGCTGTTGTGAGTGACCTGATGTGTGTTGGAAACCATTCTCAGGTCTTCTTCAAGAGTAACCAGTGCTCTTAACTGCTGAGCCATCTCTCCAGCCCCATTATTCCATATTTTTAATGTCAATGTAATAGTATCTCTTTTCATTATAATGTAGTCTGTCTTCTGTTGATAGTGATACAGTTTTTTTTTACAGTTGTGTGCTGTCATGGCAAGCACGTGATTACATTCTCTTAGGTGTGTGCATCTTTGTATGTGGCAGGGGTTGACAGGCACTCATGTTTGCATTTGGAGGGGGCGGGGCCATGCAGTCTGTCACACCTTGTTCATCTTTCTGCTCCCCTAGTGGGGCAGCCGTGCACAGCACAGGGTTCTATATGGTCCAGAGAATTATCTATGATAGCTATGCTTTTGGTTTTGAATAAATTTATCATATTTGTAATATTTATTAATATATATTAACTCCATAGCAAGTTAAAGTAAAATAATAAATAGCAGATGATAAAGATAAATGATAGGTAGGTAGGTAGAGAGAAAGAGATAGGCAGGCAGGCAGGCAGAGAGGCAAATGATATTTAAAAAAAAACATCAAATTGGGAACTCAAAGCAGCCAATAGGAATTGACTGGGGCTGACTTTCTAACCTAAGGCAGCAGATACCTGGAGTTCCCAAGCAGGGCAGAGCGCACCCTCTCAGGTGATGTTCCCAATTGAAAGAGCAAAACAATGGTAGGAAGGTTACATTGTCAGATCAGGTTCTCATGACATCATCACTTGTACTCTCACAGCATCCAGGAGGGACCAGCTGGGGGGTGGAGTCAGTTGGGGCTCCCAGCTGAGCTGTCTCTCTCCTCTGTGGCTGATTTTTCCATGGATCCAGTTCATGCTTCTTTCCCCACTGCAGGCACTTTTATATCGGGAGAGATAAATGGTCATAAAAATCTGCGAGAAATGGTTCGTGCTTTAGCTGTTCTCACGGGCATGGCATTTTGGCTCTTGAGCTCTTTTATTCTCTTCTCTTCTGCCTACAGAGTTAGGGTTCAGCCCATCGCAGACAAGAACACACAGAAGACATTTGACCGAGACATGTCTGGGTCTGAAATGGGGGAGAAGGGCAACCCCACTTGCAGTGCCAGCATCTGAGTCAGCACATGATGGTTTAACAGTAGAACATTCCTGACACACAGAAATGCGAGCTGTGTTCCATGGCCAGTGAAAATCTCCTCACGGTAGCCAGCATTGCTCTGAGCCCATAGCTTACAGAGACCTGGGAACACACATCCCAAGGGCGCTGAGGAAATGACTCGGTGGCTAGGAACATGTCCCACTCTTAAAGAAGACCCGAGATCAACTCCTAGCTCCTACGTGGGGTGGCTCATGGACAGCTGTGGCTCAGCTCCAGGTGGGGATGCAATGCCTCTGACCTCCACGAGAACCCAGCAATACATGCATAATTATAAAAATCAATCTATCTTAAGGGTACAGTCTGTTAATGAAAATATCGTGGTCAGATTGTGTATGGGTGAATTATAACTTAGCTCTAATAATGTTAAACAGATTTTTTTCCTTTTCTCTTGTGCTCACTGACTCCTCAGGACACTCAAAGTTATATCAAGCTCATCTGAAGAAGAAGCTGATCCATGATTGGTCCAGAAAGTTCAATGTCAAAGTTGAGGATTTCATGAAGCAGAAGTTTACCCAGGATGACTATGATCATTTTGAGGACCTCATCGTAGCGAAGGCAGATGGCAAGAAGCCACACACAGTGTTCCTGCAGGGAGTGGCGGGGGTTGGCAAGACGCTGATGTTGACAAAGCTGATGCTGGCCTGGTCAGATGGCCTGGTGTTTCCGAACAAATTCTCCTATGTCTTCTACTTCTGCTGTCAGGACTTGAAGCAGTTGGAGACAGCGTGCCTGGCTGAACTGATCTCCAGAGAGTGGCCCAGCCCCTCAGCTCCCACAGTGGATATATTATCCCAGACCGAGAGACTCTTATTTATCATTGACAGCCTAGAAGTGATGAGGTGTGATTTGATGGAACGGGAGTTGGAGCTGTGTGACAACTGGACAGAAAAGCAGCCGGTAAATATACTGCTGAGCAGTTTGCTTAAGAGGAAGCTCCTCCCAGAATGCTCTGTCCTCATTGCAGCTACCCCAGAGACTTTTGAGAAAATGGAGGACAGGATTGAGTGCACAAATGTGAAAATAATGACGGGATTCAACAAGAACAATATTAAGATGTATTTCCATAGCTTGTTCCAAGAGAAGAGCAGAACCCAGGAGGCCTTCAGCTTGGTGAGAGAAAATGAGCAGCTGCTCACTCTGTGTCAGGTCCCCTGCTCTGCTGGATGGTGGCCACTTGTGTGAAGGGTGAAATAGAGAAGGGAAGAGACCCGGTGGCCACCTGCAGGCATGCCAGCTCCCTATATTCCACTCACATCTTGAATTTGTTCACTCCCCAAAGTGCCCGTTATCCAAGTAAGAAAAGCCAAGACCAGTTACAGGGCTTGTGTTCCCTGGCCATGGAGGGCGTGTGGACTGACACCTTTGTGTTTAGTGAGGAGTCTCTCTTGAGGAATGGGCTCGTCAGCTCTGACATCCCCATGCTGCTGGACATGAGGATACTTCTAAAGAGCAAGGAATCCGAAAACTCTTACAGGTTCTTCCACCCGACCATCCAGGAGTTCTGTGCCGCCATCTTTCATCTGCTGAGGAACCCTGTGCACCACCCTTGTCAGGACGTTAAATATTTAGAGACTCTGATATTTACGTTTCTAAAGAAAGTCAAAATACAGTGGATTCTTTTGGGAAGTTTCATCTTTTGCCTTTCACAGGAGTAGGAACAAGAAAAGCTGGAGGTGATTTTTGGCCACCAACTGTCCCAGGAAATAAAGTGTCAGCTGTCTCAGAGCCTGGTAGTGTTACATGGCGATAGAGAGTTTCAAGAGCAAATAGACGGCATGAAGTTGTTTTACTGTCTGTTTAAGATGGAAGACAAACGCTTCTTAGTGCAAGCTATGAACTGTGTGGAACAGCTTAACTTTGTGGCTAAGAATTATTCTGATTTTATTGTTGCTGCCTACTGCTTAAAACACTGTTCTACACTGAAGAAACTGTCCTTTTCAACCCACAGTGCCCTGCATGGAGAACATGAAGTAAACTATATGTGAGTCCATTCACTTATCTTTCTTTTCTGTCCCACTTTCAGAGTCTGTCTCTGTGTATTGTTGATTTATATAGACTTGTGATTCAAAACTCACCCTTACTAGTTGTCCAGTGCCTAGCAGTCAGCCTAGAAAACACATAACGCACAGACAACAAAAACAGACTCAGCAGGTCATGTGTGTGTGTGCATGCCTGCGTGCATGCGTATGTTTGTAGGTATACATATATGTGTATATGCATGTATGTATACGTATTTGTGCATGCATGTACATATATATGTATATATACATATAAAACAAGATAAAGAAAAAGGCTGTCAACTTGAGAGTTTGGGATACATAAAAGTTTCAGGTTGGGGTGAGTGGTGCAATTCTATTACTTTTTTTATAAAGATTTATTTATTATTTATACCCTATTCTGCCAGTATATGTGCTGGCAGGCCAGAAGCGTGGGCCTGATCTCATTATATATGGTTATGAGCCACCATGTAGTTGCTGGGAATTGAACTCAAGACCTCTGGAAGAACAGCCAGTACTGTTATCTTCTGAACAATCTCTCCAGGCCATAATTATATTTCAATTAAACTTAAAAAAAATTTAAAGAACAGAATAGAGGTGTTAAGGGGAAAAACAACAATTTTACATCTTGAGAACAGCTTCACTTTTTTAAGATTTATTTTCATTGTATGTGTATGTGGCTGCATGTTAGCATGCACGTAAGTGCAGGTGCCCTCAGTGGCCAGAAGAGGGTGTCAGATCCCCTGGAGCCATAGTTAACTTCCTGATGTGGGTTCTAGGATCCAAATTCTTATTCTCTGAAGAAACATAGCCCTCTTAAATTAACCACTGAGTGCTCACCAGTCGAGCAGGCTCTATTTTGAGCCCCGGATCGACTTTTTTAAAGATATGCCATTTGATCTTATTAATATTTATTTTGGTTAATTTTTTTGAGATGGAGTCTCACTCTGTAGCTGTGGCAAGCCTGGGACTCAGATATCCATCTGCCTGTCTCCAGAGTACTGGGATGAAAGGCATGAGCCACCATACCTGGCAATTTTTGATAATTAATTAGTTGTGCATATTTATGGAGTGGCAGTGATGTGTCAGTTCAGATAGACAGGGGCCAAGGAAGTAGCTCAGTTGGCAGAGTGTCACCCATTATAGTGCACAGGTCCTGGACTTGCTCCCCAGAATCATATGAAACCAAGTATAGGGACATGCCTGTAATTCAGGCACTCAGGCAGAGTGTAAACACATGGTCATCACTGGTTTTATAGCAAGTGCAGTGCAAGCCTAGAATACCAAAGACATTGTACATAAGAATTAAAAATATTAATCAAACTGAGCCAAGAATGGGGTCCCACACATGTAATTCCAGCACTCAGGAAACTGAGGCAAGAGGATGTCTGAGCATTTAAAGTAGTCTGGGCTACATACAAAGTGAGTTTCAGGTCAGTCTGGTCTAAAGAGTGAGATCCTGTCTCCAAAAAAAAAAAAAAATCAGACAACAAAAAAATGTGTATAATATATGATCTCTTGGCTCTTTTTTTCCATCCTGATGGTAGAACCCAGTGCCAAATGTATGCTAGGCTAGGACTTTATGAGGAACTGCTGCCTCTGCTCATTTTTTGAGACACGGTTTATTGGTTTAGCCTTCTGTTTATTCTGTAATCAAGGCTGGCCTTGAACTTCCGATCTTTCTGCAGCAATAGAATAGGTTAAGTTGCTCTTTAGGAGCTCTGGCATTTATTCTTCGGACTTTCCTTTTCTTAGGTATAGTGCCCTCAAGCAATGATATTAACCTGCCATACAATTAGGATGGAGAGGGACGGTCTAGGTCACCTGTGTTTTCTGCCCCTCTGAGATATGAGCATCACACTCTGACTCGTTCTTGAGCTCCCAGCTGCAAACCGCCTTTTAAAAGTTAAATGTTACAGGAATCTGGGGATGGCTCAGCTTCTGCACAAGTATGAGCACCTCACTTCATCCCCAGGCTTCACAGTGTTTAAATAAAGGCTGCAATCCCAGCACTAAGGAGGCAGAGACATGGCTTCAACATGCGAGTACATAAATGCACACACATGCACTTGTGCGTGCACTCACAAGCATGTACACACATAACCATGCAATACATTGACTCATTTCATACTCTGAAACCATAGGAGGTGAGCTAGCAGGTTGGCTCAGCAGATAAAAGGTGTCCATCCTCAAGTCTGATGACCCAAGTTCAGTACCTTAGACCACATGGAATGAAAGCTGCTTCCTACACATTGTCTTTTCACCTCCATACACATGATATGGGGCACACACACACACACACACACACACACACACACACACACACACACAGAGTAAGGAATGTTATAAGGCAAATTGGAGTATCCTGTTAGAAGTGAGGAAGCAGGCAGAGACGTCAGATATACTATCCAAGATTATATACTGAGTAAATAGTCACATCTAAAGCTTGAGCCAGGAGATTCTTGCTCTAGGTTTTAACTTAGCGGTACCCTGCCTAATTTTTTTTTCATTCTGAAACTACCAAGGTTGTCTGCAAGGCAGGTTTTCTCAACTTCAGTACCACTGAGCTATCTGGGTGGTCTTCACCTGGGAGGGGATGGAGGGGAGGGGACAAGCCTGGTCCCTAACGTGTGGGATTCTCAGACCCCTCTGGCCATTACCCAGTAGGCATTAACTGCACCTGTACCCTCCAGCTATAGCAGCCAGCATCCCCACAGAGTTTGCTACGTGTCTGGCTAAGAACTGCAAACGTGAAATGAACTTCGCCGGCCACCCTTGCTCTGTTCAGGGAGTCCATTTGCTACATCACTGTGCTGTGAAATGCTTACACATGTGCATACATCGTGTGCATACCGTGGCCATAGTGGCCAGAAGAGGGTGTCCGATAACACTGGAATGGGAGTTCCAGATGTTGGTGAGCCACCATGTGGAAACTGAACTCGGGTCTTCAGTGAGAACAGCTAATGTTCTTAGCCACTGAGCCATCTCTCCAGCCCATTTTTTTTAACAATGGAATGAATGTATTCCTTTGTCCTCTGTTACAGGGAAAAGCTACTCGTCGAATGGCACTGTATATGCTCTGTGCTCATAAACAATAAGGACATCCAGCTACTCCAAGTGAAAGACACTTACCTCTGTGAGCCAGCCTTTTTGGTCTTGTAAAATCACCTGAGTTACCCCAGCTGCACCCTTCAAGCACTTGAGTAAGTTAAAAGGGTCAACTTTGATTTAGTCATAATCAGGGAGGTGAACAGACTAGTCCTCGCACCATCTGTCAGCTAACTGCATAAATGAAGGCTTGCACGGTCTAAAATAGAATCTCCCTGGTGTGGCACCGCTAATGTCTGTGGCTGACCATCCTTCACTGAGGGCTGTCCATGAGTTGTAAGATGATGAGACCGTGTGTGGGGGGCCTCCACTTTCTAGATGCTGGTGTATCAGCCAGCTTCGCCTGCGAACATATTACAGAGCTCGATATGGAAGAGATAATTCACCCAGTTTGGGAAGCGGTGCGTTTTGCTGTGTTACAAAATTAGACTCGTGCCCTCGTTACGGGATACAGGATGGTGCCAAAGACCGAAAGGTCAGGCTGGGTTGAAACTGATGGATACCTCTCTTTGTTCTGCAGGACAAATAACGTGCTCTTCTTCCATGATAACCACATGTTCTTCGAGATGATAAGTCAGAACCACAGCTTGCAGCACTAGAACCTCAGCCTTACGTTCCTCTCCCAGAGCGATGTGAAACTGCAGTGTGACGTCTTGAACCAGGCCCAATGCAACATAAAAAAGCTGCTGTAAGTCTTTCTGTTCACCCAGCTCACTGACGCCCCTCAAAGGGGCTGGCGGGGCAGGGCGGGGGGTGGGGAGGGGGAATCATTAGAGGAAAAAAAGGTTTACTGGATTCCAAATTCCAGCTTGTATTCCATTGCTGTGGGAAGTCAGGGTAGCAACCCTGGGAGCACAGTGACATCACATCTGCAGTCAAGAGCGAAGAGCAGTGGGTTAATGTCTGCTTGCTAGTACTCAACTCACTTTCTCCACCCGTGTACAGTTCAGGATCCTCCTTCGTGAGGAATGGTGCCGCCCGCAGTGGGCAGGTCTTACCACCTCAGTTAACTCCATCAAGAAGTCTCCCCGTAAACACCCCCCTCTAGAGAACCACTTGTTGAGATTCCCTTTCTAGGTGATTCTAGGGTTAGTAGAGTTGACAGTTGAAACAGTCGCAGGACTTCAGTTTCAAATGTGTGTGCCTGTGACCTGTTTTTCTATTGTTTGTGTACAAACTTAAGGTCTGATCCCAGCAAGCCAATGAGATGGATCAGTGGGTTGAGGCACCTGCTGCCAACCCTACAACCTCAGTCCTGTCCCCAGGACCCACTGCCACAAGCTGTCCTCTTTGGATGCACAGTCTCCACATGCTCTTTGCATATATGCTGTGTACACGCATGCTGTGTATGCCCAAACACGTAAACAAATGAATGTAATTTTTAAAAAATGTAAAGCCCTGGGCTGTTAAGAGCATTTGTTTCTCTCCCAGAGGACCCGAGCTCAATCCTCAGCACCCACGTGGTGGTTCACAGGCATCTGTAACTCTGGTGCCAGAAGATCTGACGCCTTCTGACACCTGCAGGCTCCAGGTTTGCAAGTGGTGCACAGACACAGGCAGAAAAGGCGCCAACACATGAAATAAAATGAGTGAGTCTTCAGTTTCTCTTAATTGAGCTGAGGATAGAAGGTGAAACTTAATTTCTAGATGGGTGTATCTGCTTTGGAAGCCATTACTTCTGCTCAGCCTCTGTGGAGTCTGTCACGCCTTAGACTCAGAACTCTTGCTGCCAAGTGAACCTTCTGTGGTTGGCACGGTTCCATTTGCTGGCAGATAGGTGCCTCCCGAACCATTCACGGCAGGTGTTCACACCCAAAAAATTGGAATTCTGATTGATGGTAAGGCAGGAGAGAAATTCGTGGCTACTGATCATATCTAGATGGAGCTCAGATATTGCTGGTGGCATAAAATTGATTCAAAGTGATAATCATGTGGTTCACCTATAAGGTCAAAGATGGACAGGCCTGTGGGATCAAGAGGCGAGGATAGTAGTGGCTCCATGTTTTGGGCTAGGGACAGAAAAAGGGGTTGGGAGTGGATATGGATACTGGCATTCTGTATGGTTCTATGATAGCCATGCCTTTGATTTTGAGCGATTGTAGCTTACAGACTGTATAGCAAGAAAACTTAAAGCAATTAAGTATTGAGGAGCAGAAAGAAGTCACAGATAGGTAACAATTTATCATCAGGTCAGGCACTGACACATCATCATCGGAGACCAGAGCAGCCCGATGAGAGAGACGACTAAAGTTAACATCAAACCAGAACCTAGACACATCTCCCAGAAATTGACTGGAGAAGCCTTCTTGAAGCAGTCAGAGGGAAATCCTGATCCCCTGTCCTGGAAATAGAGCATCCCTTTTGTGGCCCCCATGTATAAGAACAAATAACAGCAGACACATGATGCCTGCAGATAACGTGAGCAAGACAGGCACTTAGATTCATCCAGCAGAAATGATTGGGGAGGCCTTGAAACAGCCCTGCTGGAGTCCCCCTCTTGCCCCCCCCATTGAGGTTTCCAAAATGGAGTACAGCAAGCATCTTCTCCACCTAGGATCTCCTTCTTGCACTCTTTTTCCTGCTGTTTGCTGTTAAACAGGGATGAACAGTAGCAGCTTTGGTTGACGCTGTTCTCTGAGACACAGTGGCTTTCCTCACAGGCAGTATGATTGCTATTCTTGTTCTTGGGCTGTGTAACTGCTCAAACACCCCTCCCCCCATTACAGCCCATCCCTGGACAAGGAGTCTTAGAGGACATTTGCAGCTAAACATGCTGGAGTCTAGGACAGGAAAGCCCTGCTCACTCTTAGAGTTCAATTTTAGCAAGCTTAAATGGTGCATCACAATTTACCAGTATAGCTTAAATTACAACTGGAAGTTCAGAGTCATTAAACTCTGTTTGCACTCATGCATACACACACACACACACACACACACACACACACACACACACACACGGTGTAAATAATGTAATTTTAGAAACTGGCCTGGAAAGATGGCTCAGTGGGTTAAGAGCACTTACTGCTCATGCAGAGAAGCAAGGTTAAAAATCCCAACTCAGAACTCACCTTGAGTGGCTTACATCCTCCTATTCCTCTACTTCTAGGAGCTATGATACCCCTTTCTGGTCTCTATAAGCACTGGGCACATATGTGATGCACATACATTCATGCAGGCAAACAGTCATATACATTAGAATAATTCCTAAAATAAAGAACAGTGTCAAGTTCTGAGAGGTCCCAAACCTTCACGGCGCTAGCACAGGACAATGTCACAAAGGCAGAGAAGCATGTGATGCTCTCCTTTTCCTGTAGGGTAGCCACCTGCAACCTTTCACCTGATGTCTGCAAGACCTTTGCCTCCATCCTAATCAGCAGCAAAACGCTGATGTATCTCAATTTCACATCCAACAACTTGGGCAAAGGGATAAACTCCCTTGCAAGGCTTTGTGCCACACAGACTGTGTGCTGAAGTACTTAGTGTAAGTGCCCTTGGGTGCTGGGGGTGGGGTGGGGGTAGGGGGCACTGTGGAGAACTGTGGCAATAGCGTGGAGATGGGCTCTGTTTCCTACAATCTACCCATTATCTGGCTGTGGCAATGAATACTTTCTCTGCTGACAACAGCAGTATCCTATCTGTCTCACCCCAGAACTGATGGGGGTGAACATAGGCAGGGTCTTAAACCTCAAGGATCACCCTATTGGTGAACCCCAGCCTCAAAACAAGGCAGAGAACAACTGAGGAAGACAGCAGCTTCAGCCTCTGGCCTTCACATGCAGGATCACATGTGCAGCATACATCCTGTTAGATTTCTGAAGCAGCAGATTTGGGCAGGAAGGAGGCAAGGAGGCTGGAGCTGAACCTCAACAGACCAGACTGTATGTTTCTAATAGCAAATGACAGATGGTTCTGGTTCCCTGTGTGTGGGAAAGCTGGCTGTAACTCTGGATATGAGTGATGTGAGGGTATTGCTTGCAGCCATAAGAGGCTAGGACAGCTCCCCAGTCATTGGGCTTTAGAATGCAGACAAATGATGCTCAGGCAGTTCTGCATTGTTTCTTTCCTTGAATTGTCATACCTTTCTTGCTCATCTGCTTCTGTGCTCACCTGCTGACAGGAGCAAGGGCATTCTCTCTCACACCACACAGAGAAATCAGTTATAATATCTTCCCATTGGTACAGTCCCATAGAAGAAGTTTCAAAGCATAAACATAAGAAACATAGACAAGCCAGGAGACTGGAGAGGTGGCTCAGTGGTTAAGAACACACACACACATACTGCTCCTTCAGAGGATTCATATGTTTCTATCCATGTTGGGCTGTTTAACAACTGCTTGTAGCTCAAGGTCTGAGGAATCAAACAGTGTCTTTTGGCCTCCATAGGTGCACTCCCACACAGGGACTGAGCCACACACAGCACACGCCATACACATAATTATAAAAAAAATCTTTAAAATGCACACGCAGAGGCAAGCAGATCTCTGTGAGTTCGAGACCAGCCTGGTCTACAAAGCGAGTCTGGGACAGCCAAGGCTAACACAGAGAGACTCTGTCTCAAAAAACCAAAAATAAAAAAAAAGAAAAAAAAAAAAAAAAAAGAAAAGAAAAGAAAAAACCAAAAAACAAAAAAAGAGAGAGATAAAATTAATTAATTAATTAATTAAAATAATTAAATAAAACGCACACACTCCTGTGCATGCATGCACCAGGCTGCGTTGCACGTCCCTGTACTTCCAACTGTGCAGGTCGCTGAGAGAGGAGGATTGGAAGTCCAGCTTTTGAAACAGCCCATGAAAACGTAGAAGGAGAGAACCAGTTCTACAAAGCTGTTATTTTTACCTCAACCTGTACAGTGTGGTGTGTACCTGTACACATCATATACACATAAACACAATAATAATCATTTAAATTTTTAATCGGTTCTAAACTTAACAGTTGTGGACTGTTTTTTTCTTGTGATTACTCTGTAATTAACATGGTACACCAGTTAGTAGGTATTTACATTATATAAGAAGTCTAGAGGAGGTAGAAACGAGTATATGGAAGAGTAAGGAGAGATTCTGGGCACATAAAGAACTATTGTACATACAGCTGTTGAGTATCTGTGCGTTTTTGCATCCACCAGTGACTGTGACCCCACATGCACACAGACCCATGCAACCCATAGATACCAAGCGATTAATGTACTAAATTTCAAAAAAATGTTCAACTAGGATAAATGCCTATAAGAAACATACACTTTTACCCCCCCAAATATATTTTCCATAGTGTTCCCTGAACAAGAAAACATAGATATGGTTACCTACATTAGAATAATCATGTAGCTATAAAAAGTATCATTAGAGTCAGTAATTGAGGCATTGTTAATATAAAGGATTTAGGTTAGCATCAGGTAAAGTCGTCAATATTTTCAATGAATTCACTCAGTTTCAGTGCTAGGTCTGATGGGAGTCAGAAGAAACAAAGGGAGATGTGTTAAGAGGAGCCAGAAGTTCCTTGTCTTTTCTTAAATTTTCTTTTAATTTAATTAATTTATTCAGATTACATCTTCATTGTTATTCCATCACTTGTATCCTCTCGTTCCTCCCTCCCTCCTGAAGTTCCTTGTCTTCCTTAAATATTTTGTTAACTCTTGTCATGTTTAAAGCTGCAGAAATGTTACATTTTTCCCTCTATCATGCCTCTTCTTTCCCTACCACAGGTTGGCCAACTGCTCCCTCAGTGAGCAATGTTGGATCTACCTTTCCAACGTTCTTAGGCAGAACAAAACCTTGAGCCACCTAGACATCAGCTCCAATGACCTGAAGGATGAAGGGCTGAAGGTTCTGTGTGGGGCTCTGATTCTCCTGGACAGTGCTCTGAAGTCACTATGGTAGATTCCTTTGTGGTTGGTCCTGGGCCCTGTCTAGGAATCTTGAGTGAAGGGATGGTTAAAATGTTAGGAGTAGGTGCTAGAAGATGAATGACATCATCAGATGGAAAACTAGACCACAAATTCTGGATAGAAGGGTATATTTGGTATTTTTTTCTAGTCAACTGTACCTGGGATGAATTACCTGACAGAGGCAACTTGAGGGAGCAGGGTTCATTGTAGGTTATAGTGTAGAACGGTCTAATCTGTCCTGGTGGAGAAAAAAGCATGGTGAGGTGGCCTCGTGGTGCGAGTATGTGTAAATCTTTTTCTCATCTTTGTGGATCAGGAAGAAGAGAATGGAACCAAAATTAGGATCTAGGATATAACCCTTAATCCCAAACCTAGTGGACCACATGTACCTGTTGGACCCTAGTATACTAGGTGCCCCACAATCTTCTCAAACGGTACCCATATCTGGGGACTAAACACTTCAGGACATGAGCCTGTAGGAGACCTTTCTTTCTTTCTTTCTTTCTTTCTTCCTTCCTTCCTTTCTTCCTTCCTTCCTTTTTCTTTAGGAGACATTTCAAACCCAAAGAAAGAGTAAGACATGGAAGAGGGACCCAAAAATATGTGTGTGAATTAATAAGTGTGCATGAAAACTGTACTTTGGAAAGGGTAAACAGTAGTGCAATAGAAACGGGAAAAGAAATGACAGAACTCTTTAAAATTGACAGGTGTTTGGGTTATTGTTTTGATCATGCCAAGTGGATTCATATTCCACAATCAAATGACATTTTGTGAGAAATCCAGATGTGTGGGACTTGGGAGAACAGTGTGAAATCTCAGAGTCATGACATTTTTGTCCTCTTTGAGAAAGCTGATAAGGAACAAAATGGAAATACATGGTTGAATGTGTTTCCCCCCCCCTAAGTGTGGCTTTGGCTATTTTAGAAACTAAAAACTGCTATAAAGATGCCAGATATGATTATTTTAAAAACATTAAATGTGTGTGTGATCCTCCAGCACTATAAAGGATGAAGGAGAAGCGATTTAAAAGTATAAACCACTGAGGTCTCTAAAAATACTGAGTATGTATTTAAAAATCTGTTGGGAGAGGGACAAGCAGCTTTTTCCAATGGAATGACAGTATAACAGCCATACTCCAGGATGGCCCCCATACTCAGGAGGAGTAGTTGGCCAACACAAAGTGGACTCCATGCTTTTTGGCCTTTTTGTTTTTGTTTTTGTTTTGTTTGGTTTGGTTGGCTGGTTTACTGGGCTAGAATGGCATTTTTTTAAAAAATCCAAAAACATAAACACCTTAAGCATATGAAGTAGACAGCCTTGCTCAGAGTGTTCTCACAGATGAAGTAGTTGCGTGAGAGCTGGAGAGATGGCTTAGCAGTTCAGAGCACAAGCTCCTCTTGATCTAAGTCCAATTACCAGCACCTAAGTCCAGAGCCTCATGACCTTATGTAAGTCTAGCTGCAGGAACCCAGACTGCCTCTTCTGGCCTTTGTCAGCACCTACTTACATGTGGCAGGCACACGCACAAAGACAGACGTGGTTTTTGTAAAGCAGTATCAGAAGAAATCAGACAGAATGAGCTGCTCAGAAACAAGCCCATCCACTGCTGTTCATATAATGAAAACGGATCAATGATACTTCAGGGAAAGAGTGGACTTGTACAGGCATGCCCAGTCAGCCATCATCCATGTGGACAGCGAAGGCTGTGACACAATGCCATCTTTCTTCTCTTGATGTAAAGTATAGCAGTCTTGAAAGCTGCGCAGTAGCCACCCACTCCATTTTCACAGAAGTTACCCATAGTCAACGATTGCTTAAAAGTATTAGTTAATATAGTGTTTCACTATTTAACTCATGTTTTAACTTTTCAAAACTTCTGTTATTGCTTCATTTTGTGTGTGTGTGCTTCTGAGTGCATGTGTGTGCAGCACGTGAGTGCAAGTGCCTGAGGAGGCTGGAAGAGGGAATTGGATCCCTTGGAACTGGAGTTACAAGCGCTTGTCAGCGGGCTGGCATGGGTTCTGGCAACCAAACCTGCGTCCTCTGCACAGGCAGTATGCTCTGAGCCTCTGAGCCGTCTCCAGACCCTGCTTTAACCTTCATTGGAATGCGTCGCAGTTGATGTCTTAGTGTTCCTGCTTTACTCCATTGACCTTGTCTGTGGACCACAGAGAAGATGATGTTTTTCTGAGAGGCTCCGTGCTGTCTGCGGTTCTGGGCATCACCGTATCATGTGAAACGCTTCTTCTGATCAGGGAATAACCATCGCACTGTGATTTTTCTTTTGCAGTGTGAAAAATTGTCTCATCACCACTACCGGCTGCCAGGACCTGGCTGACGTCCTCAGCAGCAACCCAAACCTGAGGAGCCTAAAGGTTTCAAACAATAAGCTAAAAGATGCTGGTGTGAAGCTGCTGTGTGATGCTATAAAACATCCCAACTGCCACTTAAAGAATCTTGGGTGGGTGTCATCAAGGTCATGGCTGTGTCCTTGAGGGTGGCTAAAGTAGCTGATTAATATGCAGAAAGAGAAATTAAAGCTCCATTGGGGCGGGGGGTGGAGGGCTGGAGAGATGTCTCAGCAGTCAAGAGCACTGTTCGCTTTTCCAGAGGACCCAGGTTCAATTCCCAGCACCCACGTTGCAGCTCACAACTGTCTGTGACTCCAGTTTCAGTAGACCTGACACCCTCATACAGACATGCATGCAGGCCAAACACGAATGTACATAAAATAAAAATGAAAACAAACAAACCTCCATAGGGACACCATGACAGTTAGCAGTGGTTTTATTAATAAGCCACTTAAAAACGTCCAGCCTGGGAGCAGTGAGCTGGCTGCTGGATGGTGGCTGATGGCTAGTCTAGCCAGGTTTGATTTATCTCAACTGGACATACCTACAAAACTTGATCATCTACAGGACTGTAGTGTAGGGCAGCCTAACTGCTGTGAATGGAGGCAAGATAAGTAGATAGTACATGCATACATAGATGGATGGATGGATGGAGAGATGCATGGATACATGGGTGGATACCAAGATGGATCAATAAATGCATAGATAGGTGGATGATTGATGACTGCATGCAAGGTATAGATGTTTATTACATGGATGAATGTATGTTTGGTTGCATGAGTGAATAGATGATTGGACAGTTGGTGCATGCATGCATGGGTGGGTATGTTGGTGATTGATGGTTGCAGGCATAGGTGCATGGTGGTAGTCATGGATGGATGCATGCATAAGATACATAGCTGTTGCATATATGGATACTGGATGTATGCATGCATTGATGGATGGATGGATGCTTGGATGGATGTCCACTGGAGGTGACAGGAGTGACTAGACCACATCTCACTGACTTATTTGTCTGGACTAACTGTCATGGCAACTGCTTTGGCTGCCATGATAAAAATAGGCTGAGTGGCTCATAGAGCAGAGATTTGCCTATAAACATAGTTGTAGAGGCTAGAAGTGACATCATGCCATCAGCAGGTATGGTTCCTTTAGGGGACCAAGCCAGAGTATGTTCTAGCCTTTTTTCAATGGCTTGAAACAGGCTGTCATCTCCATGTATTCACAGTTATACAAGATCAGACCTCACCTTATTGTCATCATTTCAGTTTAGTTGCCTCTGTAAAAACTCAATGTCTCAAAATCTAGTCCCATGAAACACTAAAGATCAGAATGCTGAACATGTAGTTTGGTCCATAGCAGAATGAATTGCAAGGGTTCAAATAAAACCGTGTCAAAGAGCTTGATGTGTAGGATCAGAACTCACCAGCCCTTGCTTCACCAAATGCAAGGTACAATGTCAGCCGAGGTTCAAGGGCTGGGAGAGCAGACTATTAGTGGAACTATTTGTTCACCACAAACAGACGTGAAATATGGGCCATCGCGGTCACATATTGTGAAAGAAGGGAAAACTTGTGAACACTGTGCTTTTAAGAGACTGCCCTCAGAGGCTATGGAGTGAGTTTAGGCTAAATGACTTGGCACCTCCCATCCCGATGTGGAACTGTATCTTTCGTTGCAGGGTGGAAGCCTGTGAGCTAACTAGTGCCTGTTGTGAGGACCTTGCTTCTGCTTTTACCCAGAGTAAGACCCTGTGAAGGATCAACCTGCTGGAAAATGCCTTGGACTACAGTGGGCTGGCTGTTCTGTGTGAGGCTCTGAAACAGCAAACGTGCACCCTGCATGTACTTGGGTGTGCTGGTCTCTGTTCTCCTTGGTGGGAAGTATCCTTGGAGCTAAGGAGGAAGTAACTGAAATCTGAAATGTGCATTGATTAATATTGTTTAAGATAGAAATAAGAGCTGCTGTGGAGATGGCTCAGTCCATAGAGTGCTTGCAAAACAGACACAGGGACCAGAGTTTGATCCACGGAAACTACATGAATAAAACAGGCATGGGATTTGCACTTGTAATCTCGGTACTGGAGATGTAAAGACAGGAAGGTCCTTAATGCTCACCGGCCCCAGCCAGTTTGTTCCAATTGGTGAGTTCCAGACCAAATGAGAGACCCACATCTCAAAAATAAAGAATGATCTCTGAGGTTGGCCTCTGGTATCTGCAGGCTTTTACACACACACGCACACATGCACGCACGCACATGCACACGCACAATGCGAGTAATTCATTAATAAGGTCACTGGACACTCCTCTAATAATCACGCCACTATTGCACAAGGAAGCAGATCTTGTCATGAAACCCATTCATCACTCAGGCACTATGAGCAGTTAATTGGTGTTTGGTGGACGGGACACTACCAAATATTTTAAAATTTCAAGTTAAAAAATAAGTTCAGGGCTGGAGGGACAGATCAGAGGTTAAGGGCACTGGCTGCTCCTTCAAAGGTCCTGAGTTCAATTCCCAGCAACCACATGGTGGCTCACATCCATCTATAATGTGATCTGGTGCCCTCTTCTGGCCTGCAGGTGTACAGACAGAAAGAGCACTGTATATATAATAATAAATAAATCTTTAAAAAAATAAGTTCAAGTAATGTTCTCTCACTCGAGGATGTTGCTGCAGGAGAATTGGATTGAGTATAAAGCCCTCCCTTGCTCTGTGACTGGTGAGTGCCCAAGCACTGGTGACATTCGGTACTATTGTAACGATGATACATGAGTATACTTTTGAATATAACTTATGTTTATGCAGACAGTCCTGACTGAAGATTGTTTGGACATACTATACGAAAACATACTCAGTCATTCTTTTTTTTTTTGTTCTTCCAACACAGTAGCCAATCATTACATGAGATATTCAACATTTTAATGTTAGATGGTCTTTATGTTAGGTGAGTAGATTTTTGCCCACCTGGAGACTAATGTGAGTGCTCTGAGAACACTTCGTACAGGCTAAATGAGCTAGATGGTTCACTTGTAGAAATGGGTTTATATAATTCACTTGTCATATAACTATGGGATTCTGACTACTTCAAATCGGCCTAAGATATTTTACAAATACCCTCTTTATAATATTATTTTTATAATCCTCATCATTTTATCTTTGAGGTTTGTTTTTTCTCTCTATGACTTTCAGGCCCATATGAGATCGAGGTAATTATTGTGAAAGTATGTGAGTTCAGATGCACATATGTGTATGGATTGTGCACACAATTGTGGAGACCAGAGGACAACCTCTAGTGGCCATCCGTCATCAGATGCCATCCACCTCAGTGATTTTTAAGATGGCACCTCACCCCAGAACCTGGGACTAACCAATTCTGTAAGGCTGTTTTTCCTTCAAGTGCTAAGGACCTATCAGTCTTCTGTTTCCTTGGTTATTTGACTCCAGTCCTTTGCCACTATCTCCAGGTTTTTTTTAATGTGGGTGTTGTGGGATTACCTTCAGGTCCTTATGCTTGTAGCCAACACTTCCCTGGGAGAGCTATCTCCCCAGACCCCCCAAGATAGGGTCATTTTAAGTAGTTATTAAACCACTCACTTCTAGAAAAGTGAAACCTCATTAGGGTGTCCAAACTTTTGACACAGCAAAATGGAGTGCGGGCGTGCACACACACACACACACACACACACACACACAGAGAGAGAGAGAGAGAGAGAGAGAGAGAGAGAGAGAGAGAGAGAGAGAGAGAGAGAGAGTTAGTTCACACTGAAAAACTGGGCACTTGGTTTACAAAATACTTCCTGCTTTGTATAATTTATAATTTTGTGTTAGACCTTTTTTAAAAAAAGTAATTTATTCAGTTTACATCTCAGTTGTTATCCCCTCACCTGTATCTTCCTGTTACCCCCCTTCCTCTTTCACCCTATTCCCCTCCCCTTGGTCTGTGACAGAAGGGGACCTCCTCTCCCACCATATGATTACAGCCTATCACATCTCCTCCCGGTAGCCTGCTTACCCTTCCTCTGAGTGCCACCAGGCCTCCCCACCAAGGAAAGGTGGTCAAATAGGGGGCACCAGAGTTCATATCAGAGTCATTCCCCACTCTCCACACAGCTGTGAAGAATGCACTGTCCATTGGATTGATCTGAATAGGGGGGTCTAGGTTTACTGCGTGCATTGTCCTTGGTTGGTACAGTAGCTTGAGCAGATACCCCTGGGTCCAGATCCACCAGCCTTATTGGTCTTCTTGTAGGTTTCTAGGACTTTTTATGGCTGTCCTTCCCTTCTTTTTGCATATGACCCATGGGCTGCAGGTTGAATATGCCTACAAGATGTTGGTTTAAAATGTTTATAACTCAGCTGGGCATGGTAGCACCTGCCTTTAATCCCAGCACTCAGAAAGGCAATCAGTCAGATGAATCAATGAATCACTGTGAGTTGAAGGCCAGCCTGGTCTACAAAGTGAGTCCAGGATACACAAAGAAACTATGTATTACAAAAACCAAACCAAATCGAAACAGTTTCTAACTCTAGCTGTCTCTGCTGGAAGGAGGAAGACACTGGCTCACATCCTTAGGGTTTTCTCTTGCAAATCTCCCCGCCCTCCCCTGGAAACATTAAGTACCTGCAAGATTCCTTTATTACTTGGTGTTGGCTAGAGGTTGGAAGAGTACAAAGCTGGAGTGGATGCATAAGGAAGTAGAAAAAGGTTAAGTTATCTGTCATTTTCTGAGCCACCCAGCTCTGTGTTTGACTGCAGTTCAGCCATGTTTACTCTGCAACCTCAGGCAAGATACCTGTTCCTCTGATTATGAGTCTTTGCTTTATAAAGTAAGAGTTGTTATTTGACATGATATTCAAGTGTGTGTGTGTGTGTGTGTGTGTGTGAGAGAGAGAGAGAGAGAGAGAGAGAGAGAGAGAGAGAGAGAGAGAGAGAGAGAGGGGAGGAGGAGAGAGAGAGAGAGAGAGAGAGAGAGAGAGAGAGAGAGAGAGAGGAAGAGAGAGATAATGCGGTAGATATTATGGAAAACCCTTCTTTGTTTCTTCTTGTCCTCCTGCACCACCATGGAAAGTCTCAGAGAAATGTGTATTACAATTAATTATCTGCCCAGGAGCATGGTTCATTCTTACAAGACAAATCTACTCGAAACATAAAAGTATACAGAACTTGATGGTTTGAATGAAATGTCTCCCATAGGCTCAGATATTTGAATACATGGTCCCCAGTTGATAGTGCTATTTGGGTAGGTTTGGGGCAGGGGTTGTGGCCTTGCTTGAGAAAGAATGTCACCGGGACAGGCTTTGAGGTTGCAAAGGCTCATAACCATTCCCAGTATGATTTCTCTGCTTCGTTCTCAAGTGAGACCCATCCTTTTGTAAGTTGCCTTGGTCATGGCGTTTTATATCATACTAATAGAAAAGTAATTAATACAGAACCAAAACAGACAGGAAGCAAGAAGTGTGTGTGTGTGTGTGTGTGTGTGTGTGTGTGTACATGCACGCACACGTGCCTGTGACTGCTGTGTGTAGATGCACATGCATGAGAACAGTTAGCCAGAGGCTATGTCCAGATACACAGATTATGGAAACAATTACTTTTCTGGGCTTGTAGGAAAAAAAAAGAACTCCTCGAGCCTTTTCCAAGTCTTCTACCCCAAACCGTAAGGCTTAGCTGGAATCGGTGTTTCCTCCCACCATTCCGGATGTTGACATCAAGTTGAAATAGACTACAGTTGGCTTGTGGAATTCATTGCCCAGAGATGGCTAAGGCAGAAGATGTGAAGAGGCTCAGTCGAGTGAAACATTCGCAGTGGACGTCTGAGGACCTGAGTCCAGATCTTCAGCGCCACATAAGAAAGTTGATTGTGGTCTCATGTGTCTGTAGCCTTAAAGCTGGGGAGAAAGGTGGAGACAGGAAGCTCCCTGAAGCTTGCTGACCAGCCAGTCCATGAGTGGCAGGTTCAGTGACAGACCCTGTCACAAAAAGATAAGGTAGAAAACAAGAGCTGCGAGATCTATGGAAGAGATGAGGGATGGAAGGACAGATTGGGGGCGGGGTATCAGAAACTCCACAAAGAGACTCTTATGGCTGGTAGATCTGGACCTGGGGTGGGGCTGCATAAACTGATGAACCAATCAAGGACATTGAAAGCAGAGAACCTAGACCCCCTGTTTACATACAGCTGATGGACAGCTCCTTCTGCATATGGAGAAGGGGACAGCAGAATCCGGGACCTGCCTCTGATATGAGCTCCGGTGCATGTGATTTGATTGCTTCCCTTGGTGGACAGGCCCCTGTGGACACACAGAGGAAAGGGATGCAGGCTATCCAGATGAGACCTGACAGACTGTGGTCAGAGAGTAGGGGAAGAGGAACACACAGGTCAGAGGTCTAGGGCAGGGGAATAGGGCAAAAGTGGGAGGGTGGGTTGGGAACAGGAAGATAAAAGTGAGTGGATGGATTTCAGTTGAGATGTAATATAAATAAATTAGAATAAAAAAGATAAAAAAGACCCCTGTCATTGACCTCTGACCACACACACACACACACACACACACACACACACACACACATACATACCACACAGGCATGCACACGCATGCATGCATGCATGCAAACCAACAAATTAATTTTTCTTTCTTTAAAAAATTTTTTGTGTATGTGTATTTTTCCTGCAAGTATATTCTGATTTCGAGGCCAGAAGGAGGTTTTAGATCTCTTGGAACTAGAGTTACAGATGACTCTGAGCTGTAATGTGGGGGATTGAACCTGGGTCCTTGATAAGAGCAGCCAGTGCTCTTAACCGCGGAACCATCTCTCCAGATAGCACATCAGTTTTTATGGAAGAATATTAATGTTAAACATGTATGAGCATGACATCTCTTAGAATGAGTGTGTCACCCCATTTAGAGGCAACATCAGGGTCTCCTATACATGGTCTTGGAAAAAATTATGGAGGGAAAAATAGATGTTGGAAAACTCAGAAGGAAATGTGAGGGCCTGGAGAAATGGCCCTTTTTCAAAGAACACTTGCTCTTCTTGCAGAGGACTCAACATCAGCTCCCAGCACCCAACATGACACCTCACAACTGCTCCCAACCCTAGTTCCAGAGGATTTGATGACCTCATCTGACCTCCACGGGCATCTGCACACATGTAGTGCACAAATTAAACTCACACAAGCCCGCCCATACACAGAAATAATAAACATTTTAAATCTTAAAAAGAAGACTGAGTTAATTAAAGCTGTTTTTTTTTATGTCTTTCTAGACTGCAGATTACTCACTTTGATAAGGAAACCCAGGAGTTTCTGATTACTGAAGAAAAGAACAACCCTTACTTGACCTTCCTAAGCAGTGTGTAAACAGGAACAGAAAATGAGAGTGGACATCCGGGTGCAAGAAACATGGGTGCATTCTGCCTCCAACCTACTTCCAAAAGAAAGAAAGTTTGATATTTATTTTGGCCCATTGTATACAAAATTCCAAATCACTAACATTCCAATGAGATAAGTTTTGGACAACCCCTACCCATTCAGATGTGGTTTTTGTTTTTGTTTTTGGTTTTTTTAATAGATAGATGTGGCTTTTTATTTGCACGGCAATGTCAGGGATTCAAAGACCTTCACACAAAAATGATTGTTTTATAATGAACTTTTCTTCCCACGTAGGTATCTTAAGCACCCAATAAAGTGTTGAGTGTCTTTAAATTGTTTTGAAATCTCTTAAAAGGAGATTTGCCTGTTTGTAGATTCCTGGAGCAAGGCAATAATGGTACCTTATAAGGTTGTTGGGGATATTTTAATTGTCTGTGTATGAGAAGCCTTTAACAGAGGGCCTAGACTGGACACGCAGATAATGGAAACTGTTGCTGTTTTGTGTTTTGTATTAAATAATAATCTACTGTCCTCTAATTTCAAATATCAAAGCATACATAGTCTCTCTCTCTCTCTCTCTCTCTCTCTCTCTCTCTCTCTCTCTCTCTCTCTCTCTCGTGTGTGTGTGTGTGTGTGTGTGTGTGTGTGAATGGTGGAGGGGGCAATCTGCAAAGATCAACACAGGGCATCAGGTCCCTTGGATCTGGGGTTACAGGCAGCTATGAGCTGTTTGTCAAGGGTATTGTAAACTGAACTTAACTGCTGGGTCATCTGTCTTAACATTTCATCTATCTTGACTTAGGAAGATGACAGCCATACTGAAAGCCTGAGAAATGGTGATCTCACATGATTCGCAGTTCTCCTAGCAATCTAATTAGGATTTTTTTTTCTCTTCTCTTTCTGGATGAAAGCATTTTTATATTTTTTATTAGTTTCTTGAGAATTTCATGGAATGTGTTTTGATCGTATTCACCCTCCCTCCCTCTTAACTCTTCCTATCCTCCTCCTCTTCCCACCCAACTCTGTGTCATCCCCCAGCTCCTGTTGCCTCAGTGCCAATATGTGTTCTCCAAGCATTCTTGGTGACATGGTCGTCCACTGCTGGAGCATGGCCAGGGCCTACACTCTTAAAGAAAACTGACCCTTCCCTACAGCATCCAATGGTTAAAAGAACATCATGCCAACTCCACTCTCCATGCTGATATTTGGCCTTAATTTGAGATTACATATTTCTCAGGCATGTGAAAAGCACATTTTTATAGAAATCACTCGTTCCTTCTACCTAACACTACAAATAAGCACAAATTCCCTTTATAACCACACTCTGTCTTATTCCCCTCCTCCTAAATTCTACAAGTAACCCTCTCATAAGACAAGTGAAAGGTCTTACAGCATCATTCATGTAGACTTAACCAAGATTTTTAAACCACATAAAACATAGAGTTTTTTTTTTCAGTTATATAGAAGATACCACTTCTTCAAGTTGTCATTGTTGTTAGTGTGGTCCTGCAGCTACTTACATGTACTTATCAGCACAGACAGAGTGGGCCAAAAAATATAGACAACACATTTAAATGTGTATATACACATATGCATGTATCCCTGTGTGACTAGACTAAAAGCAAAAGTCTATATGAAATTTGTGTGTGTATATATACACACACACAAATATATATGTGTGCAAGTAATGCCATTTCTAGTGGTGTTTTAAAATGTTTAAGTGGGGTTGGTAAGATGGCTCAGCAGTTAAGTGTTCTTCCCCACCCACATGGATAGCCTCAGCTTTGTCTCTAGAACTCTCATGGTGGAAAGAGAAAACTGACTCCCAAAAAGTAGGCTCCTGACGGCACACAAAATAAATGTACAAAAAATATGTTTATGTGACCAGGTATGGTGTCTCACATTTGTGATCACAGTACTCTGGAGGTGGGCGCACACAGCTCAGGAGTTGAAGATTATCCTTGACTACATAAGCACTTTAAGGCTAGCCTGGGCTACGTGAAACCCAGTCTCAAGCAAAATCCTTATTTTGGGGTAGTAGGCATGAAATCTCACCACTAGCTAAGCTGATAACTGATACTTCATGAGAGAAGAGTTGATTTTATTTAAGGGTGTGGCCACTGGTAAGACTACTATACCCCAGTAGAAGGCCAGACACCCAAGAGTATGTAGGCAGCAGAATTGTGTGTAAAGCTATTAAAAAATGGACACAGTTTAGAGGCAAAGTGCTAGAGAGAGATGAATGAGTTCTATTCTCCCTAGATTACACACACACACACACACACACACACACACACACACACACACACAATATACACCACCAGTGTCCAGCAGTGGTGAAGCAATGCTGTGAGTTTTATTGGGGTTACTTGCAAGAGCAGACATAACTCAAGTCTGCTACGCTCTCTTGTTTCACATCCTTGTAAAAATCCTGTCCTAAAGTATCCTGTTGTTTTTGCCTCACTTTCGCATCCTGTGCTTCATGAAGTTTCTCTCCAAGGTGGCTGGTTTTTAATCTCAGAGGAAACTGTTTCACGACAGTGGGGAAGAGAGGGCTGTATGTGGGAGGAGCTGGGCGGGGGTGAATATGACCAAAATACATGGTACAAAATATTCAAAGAACTAATAAATAAAAAATACGTATTAACCTTTATTTTTTTAACCTGACATGTAAAATATAGATACTTGGTTTTCATACCTATTTTACAATAGGATTGGTTTTTTTTGTTTTGTTTTGTTTTGGGTTTTTTTTTTTTTTTTGGTGTATTTTCTTTGTTTCAAGATGGGGTTTCTCTTTGTAACAGCCCTGACTTTCCTAGAACTCACTATCTAGACCAGGATAGCCTTGAGTTCACAGAGATTCCCCCTGCCTCTGCCTGCCAAGTGCTGGGTGTTAGGGCCCCCAATACAAAGTTCTCAGCACACAGGAGATTTCTTTGCTCCAGAGCCACAGAAGGAAAGGAAGAAGAGACAAAGACAGGAGGTAATGTTGAGGGAGAAGGGGAGGGGGCATTTGTCCTGGAGGACAAAGGGCTGCCTCTGGATAGAGAGGAGACAGATGTGGCCCATAGACACATGGCGGTTTATAACATGGGAAAACCCCGTATTAGGATGAGGTGTTTTGGGGCATGTTAGTTACATGAACCAAAAGAGGGGGCGGGTTTGCTTGCTTGATTTCAGTACTTTGATAGCTGGATCTTGGTGGTCAGCCTCAGGAGGAGGAAGTGGTGGAATAAGGGAATCAACCCTTTAGGGATGTAACCTAAAGGTTTTTAACAGGGCAGAGGAAATGGAGAGATAGGCAAGGCCTGCCAAAGCCATGCTTACCATGCTATCTGTTCAGATAAGAACTCCAGCTGGCCAGAATCCCTTCCCTCCCACCTCTTTTGTTTTTATCACTGGCTTGCTGAGTGTTGGGTACGTGAGCATCATGTTCTCTGCCTGCTTCCTCCTGACATTTGGGCGTTGTTGCCAGGAGACCCAAGGAAGCCGGTTTTCCTCCATGCTCCCAAGCAAATCCATAGTCCAGCAAGGCCTTTGACCTATTTTATACACATAGCTTAACTGGTGAATGAAAGCTTAAAAGAGCAAGACTCCTGAGAATGGGAGTCCTAATTGGCTTTGACCTCAAGTAAAATACTAAAATAGCTTAACAGAACTAATGTTTAGTTGCTAATGTCCAGTTGAAAAGAAACTGTGAAAGCTGTGGCCTTTGGCCAAAAAAAAAAACTGACTGAAAAGTTCAAACACGGAAGTTAATTAGAAATAAAATGATGTCCTCGGTTTTTGGGTCAGTGGGGTGTAGACATGGAGCCTTCTGGAATTTAGATGAGGTTAAAATTCTGTAGAGTTTTATGCAACTATCAATTGAAATAACTGACTTTAAAACTTCTTTAAAAACTTTTTTTACTTTACTTCCCTAGAAAACTAAATAAAGAACTGAGGTTTGTGTTTCATGGTATGCTTGCTTGCTTGCTTGTGTGCCTGCCTGCTAGCAGCTACCAAGAGGAACACTGCCTGTCAGCTTGCATTAGACTCGAGAGTTGATTTTTGCACTGCTCCCATTCATCCCCACTTCAAGGACCCTCACAATATATCTGGAATGCTAGGGCTGCTCCCCCGCAGCTAATGAAAAGTGGTATATTTACACAATGGAATAGTTTTCAGCTGTCAAGCAAAACTAAATTAGGGAATTCATAAAACTTGTGCATTTGGAAACACCCGGAATCTGGGAACGCAAGTGCATAAAAACAATTTTCGGGCTGGAGAGATGGCTCAGAGGATAAGAGTCCTGGCTACTCTTCCAAAGACCCTGAGTTCAATTCCCAGCGACCTCATGGTGGCTCCTAACCATCTATAATGAGATCTGGTGCCCTCTTTGGGTTGGCAGGCACATATGCAGGCAGGACATTGTATACATAATAAATAAATCTTAAAAAAAAACAATTTTCACCAATTTTCCTCTTATTTGTGGTTGTTCGCTCTACTATTTTTGATGTGCGTTTTTTATGGAATATCCTTAGCAGCCGTGAGCTTTGTATGTGGCAATTTATTGGTGTATATTTTCAAGAGAGTGGAGAAAATATACAGTGATTAAATTATTGAAAGGAATATTGGGTAATATAGAGTTAAATTGAAGTGAGATGAGATGTCAGGATAGAAAAGAGAGTTAGGGGAGGGATAACAAACACTAGTGGCCTTCTGAAAACACAACATAGATACTTATATGAAAACTTCTAGGGGCTGGAGAGATGGTTCAGTGGTTAAGAGCACTGGCTGCTCTTCCAGAGGTCCTGAGTTCAATTCCCAGCAACCACATGGTGGCTCGCAACCATCTATAATCTGATCTAATGCCCTCTTCTGGCTTGCAGGCTTGTATGCAGGCAGAACACTGTGTATATAAAAAATCTTTTTTTTAACTTCTAATATACATATTTAAAAGAGTTTAATGGAGTTAGTTATGCTACATTATCAGATGATATCCCAACTAGAAACCTCATACAAACAGAAATCCAAATTATAGAAATAGGTTACTTAATTTTCACCTGGTTGCCAATAGACTCACATAGATCCCCAATCACTAAAAGCTGTTGCCAATAGGGCTCACAACTTTTCCAAACATAGTGCTTAAGGACAGCATATAAGGGACTCACAGAACATGGAGACTAGCCTGGAGGACTCTTACACCTCCCAGGTGTCTATAAAAGAACATGGAGACTCACCTGGAGGACTCTTACACCTCCCAGGTGTCTATAGGTGATATAAGAAAGGAGACTGAAAACAGTCACGGGGAACAACCAGTGTTAGAATGTACTATACCGAGTACTGTGGAAGAAAAGCAATGATGATTGCCCTGGAAAGAGATGGGCTTGTGAAAACTTTAAAAATAAGGAAGAGCATATGCTTGAATCTTAACAGTTTGAATCGAGGATTCCTTATGATCAAAACAAGACTTAAAGCCATAAATATAGTCTCAGAGACAAAGAGACTAGACATACAGCTTCAAGGCAGTTTCTCCTAGTCTACACATTAGCAATTTACTCACCACATTTATCAAACCTATGCATGTTCTCTCTTTATATATTAAATTGATGTGCTGGCACACCCATTTATTCCCAGTACTCAGGAGACAGGCATACAGATCTCAGTTCAAGGTGGTGCTGGTCGATGTATTGAGTTTCAGGACACTCAGGACTACATCAATAGGATATATATATATCCCTGTGTGTGTTTGTGTGTATGTGTGTACACATAAGCCATTGTTACCAGAATAAATTATGCTTCCCCTCATAGGCATCTTATACCCTGGGTTTCCCCTTTGGAGTCTTTTTGTTTCACTCATAAAAGTATTAAATGTGGACTCAAGTGAAACTCCAGGTCAATTTTATTAGAGATTAAAAGACAAACACCATTGGGCTAGGGGCATGTCCCAAGAAAGTCTTCACTTACCAGGAAAGTGGGACAGAGGGGAAGACTTTCTATTGGGACCCTAGGTGAGAGAAGCAAGGGAGAATGGGGAAATAGAAGGATCCAGAGGCTGCTAGAAACCTACAAGAAGAACATAATGATGGGCAGATCTGGGCCCAGGGATACTGCTCAAACTATGGCACCAGCCAAGGACAATACATGCAGTAAACTTTTAACCCCTAGCCAATAGACAGGACATTCTCCACAGTTGAGTGAAGAGTGGGGTATGATTTTCACATGAACTCTTGTACCCCATATTTGACCATGTCCCCTAGATGGGGAGGCCTGGTGGCACTCAGAGGAAGGATAGCAGACTACCAAGAAGAGTCTTGATACCCTATGAGCATATACAGGGGGAGGAGGTCCCCATCAGTCACAGTCATAGGGGAGGAGAGTAAGGGGAAAATGGGAGGGAGGGAGGAATGGGAAGATACAAAGGATGGGCTAAAATTTTAGATGTAATATGAATAAATTAATAAAATATATATTAAAAAATAAAAGAGAAGGACTAACCTCACCTCCTCATCCACTGTCCACAGTACCTGAGTTTCTAAAAATGTGATAAAAATATTTGCCTCCCAACTCCTTGTTGTTATAGGAAACTTTGTAAACTCTAAATTGTTAAATTAAAGAAACATAGATTAGATTATTAAAAATAAATAAATGAATAAATCCATGTCCAGGATATTAAAAAAAAAAAAAAGACAAACACCATAGCCTCTTACTACAATTTTCTTTTGGCATTTAAGGCATGCATGGTGGCAAAAAATTAAAGTTTTACTTGAGGTCAAAGCCAAATAGGACTCCCATTCTCTGGAGTCTTGCTCTTTTAAGCTTTCATTCAGCAGTTAAGCTATGTGTATAAAATAGGTCAAAGGCCTTGCTGGACTATGGATTTGGTTGGGAGCATGGAGGAAAAGTTTTCACTCTCATGAATATTATCTTTATAGGCTGAAAGACAGCAAGGGCTTATTCTTCTTCTCTGGCTCATCCCTCTTGCTAAGTCTGGTATGTTTAACTGCTGTGAATTACTTAACACAAAGCTGAAGGAAAAGTAAAACATTAAAAAAAATTTTATGAGCTATAAGAATGCCAACTTTATTTTTTAAATATATTTTATTAACTTATTCATATTACATCTCAATTATTACATCTCAATTGTTATCTCATCCCTTGTATCTTCCCATTCCTCCCTCTCTCCCATTTCCCCCCTACTCCCCTCCCCTATGACTGTGACTGAGGGGGACCTTCTCTCCCTGTTTATGCTTGTGGGAAACTCAGAGAAAGGATAGTGGGCTACTAAATTTTTTTAAATAAACACTGGTTGGGCTAACCTTTTGTTCTTTTAAGGCAGTACCACAGGGAGATAAATCTATTTATTTAAATTTGTTGAACTTCAGCCTTTAAGAAGTTGAAATATGAGAAGCAGAGAGGCTGAATCAGGGCTCTGACCAAGAACCCCAGGATTAAGCTGCTGCCATGGAAGGCAACTAGGCAGAGGTGGTGGCCTAGGCCCCTAACTCTGGCAGGCACTCCCTTGGAACCCACAGACCATTCTGTCCAGGAAGTCAAGTAGCCTAACTTCAGATTCCCCATTTCCCCAAATCTGATCTCCCAATGTCATCCCCAGCTCTGTAGCAAATCTTCTGCTGTGGATTCTACTGGAGTCTGTTACCATTCCCATGGGACTAAGCAGATCCTGTACAGCACCCTGTGTTCTTGCCTCCTGTAGACTCCCTTATACCCCCTTCCTAGCAGAGCTCCATTCCTAAGGGTCAGCTCTTAATACACAGAATCTGAGTGTTTTACATGGAGCCTCCAATGGCCACGCCTATTAGAATCGCAGAAGAATTCCTTAACAGACCACTCACAGCCGGGAGACTCTCAGAAGTAACAGACAGGGCAACAGAAACCAAGTAAGAAAACACTCACCCAACAAAGGTGAGATGAGATATCAGCACCTGGAATTACAATCTTCCCAATCTCAGATGCCTAAAGCCAAGCATAAAAACACAATCAATAATATCTGGGAGAAAGTATCTTCACTAGAGCCCAGCAACCCCAGCAAACACTGAATATTTCAATGTCGTTGAAGAGCAAGAAAATGACCAGAAAATAGCCCTTATAAATATGCTAGGGGTTCTGAAAGAGGAAATAATTTCCTGAAAAAAAAAGCAAACAGTGGGGAGAAATGAACAAGATTATTGAAGACCTGAAAGTGGAAATAGAATCAATAAAGAAAGCCCAAACTGAGAAAAGTATGGAAATAAAAAAGTAGGACTTTGAACAGGAACTGCATAGCCGAGCTTCATCCACAGACTTGAAGAGATGGAAGAGAAAATCTCAGGCATTGAAGATATAATTAAAGAAACGGTCCCCTCAGACAGAAATGTTAAATCTAATTAACTCCTGGTACCAAACATCCAGGAAATCTTGGCACAATGAAAAGACAAATATCTAAGAATAATAAGAATAGAAGAAAGAGAAGAAACCCAGGCCAAAGGCACAGTGATTATTTTCACTGGCATAAAAGAAAAAAATAATGAAAAACCCTAACCTAAAGAAGGAGATGCCCCACAAAACCTTTGACTCAAAATGTATCTTGCCTACAAGAAGTACAGGAATTAAGATGGAGCAGACATTGAGGGAATGGGAAATCAGTGAGTGGCCCAAATTGAGACCCACCCCATCGGAGAGAGCCAACCCCTGCCACAATTAACGATAATCTGCCATGCTTGCAGACAGGAGCCTAGCATAACTGTCTTTGGAGAGACTTCATCTAGCAGCCAATAGAAACAGAGGCAGAGACCCACAGCCAAACAATAGGCCGAAAGCTTGGGGAGTTTTGTGGAAGATTGGGAAGAAGGATAGAGGGAACTGGAGGGGTCAAGGACACCACAAGAAGACCTACAGAGTCAACTAACCTGGGCTCATAGGGGCTCACAGAGACTGAACCACCAACCAAATAGCAAGCATAGGCTGGGTCTAGAACCCGCTATACATATGTGGCAGATGTGCGGCTTAGGCAACATATGGGTTCCTTAGTAATGGGAGTAGGGGGCTGTCCCTGACTCTGCTGCCTCTCTCTGGATCCCTCTCCCATAGCTGGGCTCTTGTGTCAGTCCTGAGAGGAAGAGGATGTGTTTAGTCTTACTGTGACTTGAGGTGCCAGGGTGGGTTATTACCCCTTGGGGTCATCACCTTCTCTGAGAAGGAGATGGGAAGTGGGGGGAAGAATAGGGGTTTGTGACTAGTAAGAAAGGAGGGAGGAGGCTGGGATCTGATTGTAATGTGATTAAATAAATAAATAATAAATAAGCCTACAGTAGGCATACAGTACACCAAATATCCTGATCCAGAAAAAAAAGTCCCCATCTACACATAATAATCAAAACACTAAATACACAGAACTAAAAATATTAAAAGCTGCACGAGAAAAATGACCAAGTAACATTACACCCGACTTCTCAATGGAGAGTCTAAAATCCAGGCTGTCCCATATATATGCTAAGATAATCATGAACTTATTGACTGGCTTTTATTTTTCTTTGCTTCTTTTCTTCCTTCTGTAGGTCTTCCTGTTCTTGCTTCCCCTGATGAGGGGGATATTTAAGATTGGGTCTCTTCATCGTCTGCTCACCTGGATATGACTGCGATCTGACCTACCACTGACTGTACAGCAGACAGCCTGCTGTAATCTCAGCTACCATCGACTGCACAGCAAATCGCCTGCTTCCGTTCCTTTAGCGGGGCGGTTACAGTGGTGAGTCACCTAGTCCTGTTCTGAAAGAAGGGTTTTCAGCACAAAGAGTTTTTGTGTGGATGCTAATTAAGACGTATCTATTATTTTGCATTTTGTTTTGTTTTGTTTTGGGGCCTGGCTTTCAGCAGCCAAAGAGCACTGAACAAGGATTTCGAGGACCCCTAATGATCAACAGTAAGGGAGAAATAGAGGGGAAGCCTGTGGCTAAAACTTCACTGGTGCACCGCAACCAGAGACGAAAGTCCACAAAAGAAATGTGACAGAGATTACAAACACAATGCGGGAGATAGAAGCTCAAAAATGTGAACACCAGCATCAGGATGGCATGGGCAGCTCTGGTCTCAGGATAGAATCTCTGGTCCTGAGCGTGGGTCAGAATGTACTGCAGTCTCTGATGGTGTCTCTGCTGGAGCAGCACCATGGAGATGCAGGTCCAGACCATGATGCTGATGAACATGATGTCGTGAACAGACCCTAAGTAGACCATGCCTACGGTGAAATCTGAGGTGGAACAGACCCACTTGCTTCTAGAGTCAGTGGCATTGCCTCTGTTCTGCGGACCAGTGACTTTCATTGGAATGTAGACATTATAGAAGACACTGAACAACCAATAACTGTAGGAAGAATAACTCAGGACCTTGGGGGCTCTTTTTCTGAGAACAAGTCTACCACAGTTACTAGAAGCAAGAGTGAAAAACTTGTAGGCACTCAGGGCACAGGTGAAACACATGCTTGTGCTTCAAGCCACCAGGTGAATGAAGTACTCGGTTTTATACTTGAGGTCTGTTGGGGGCTTCCTTGGACCAAAAACTGTCATATTTTTTGGAAACCTAATGAGGAGGAGAATAAACACATTGGCAATGGCCATGTTGGTGACAATGACCTGTTTGGGTCTCAGTTGAAGGCTGGTAAAGATGGGAGAAAAATTATGGATGAACAGAAGGGTGTTGGCCACAGTCTCAATCCCAACCTGGCAAATAAGGAGAATCTGGAGTGCCACTTCTTCAGTGGTTTTCATGATTTTATTCTGCAAAGACCTAGAGAGGGCTTTACTGCATCATGACGTGATGATCAGGTCGGACAGTGTTGCCTTCAGGACTTTAATAAATCTTCTGAGGTTTTCAATCGACTTCAAGTGTTTTCTTCTTCTGAGGAGGGAGACACTATTATATCACACAGCAAGAGTTTTGCCTGGAAAACAGCGCATGGACAGTAATGTGGGATATTATTTTGTATTTATTATACTTTCTCTTGCCTCATGATGGAAGTGTGAGTGATGCCATGTCGTCTTGTTCAGCAACATGACTTCTGTTTTAACGCACGATAGCCTTTGCATATAAATACGTTAACAGTGTCAGACAGGAATTTATTGTTAGAATTCTAAATCCTTAGAATTTAACAGCTTTTCTCATATTATAGCAATGTGTTAAGAAGTACAAATTGGGGGCTGGAGAGATGGTCCTTTTATGGAATTATGCTCAATTCCAGCACCCACCTGGTGCCTCATAACCACCTGCAACTTCAATTTCCCAAATCTGTTGCCCTCTTCAGGTTTTTGTGCTAGGCCCACATTCAGTTAACACACACACATACACACACATGTACACATGCACACACACACACACACATAACTAGAATAAGTGTATGTGTAAAGATATAATAATACTGCCAGCCAGGTGTGTTGGCACATGCCTATAATACCAGCACTTGGGGAGGCAGAGGCAAACATATCTTTATGAGTTCAAGTCCAAGTCCAGCCTGGTCTGTAAGAGTGAGTCCAGGACAGCCAAGGCTGCATAAAGAAACTCTATCTCAAAAAAAAAACCAAATAATTAAAATTTATAATGTATAAAATCATGTAACTAAACAATGTAGCAAAGAAATAAACCATAAACTTTTTTGAGAATTTTGTACAACTCACCACAGGGATAGAACATAGCAGATTTAAAAAACCTCACTAATACTCTGATAACACAGGTGAAAGTCAACTTCCACATATACTCTGTATTTGTGAAAAAGTTCCCAGGGACCAAAGAATTTCATGTCTTCATAATTTTATTTATCTATACTATCATACTAAGAAATTGGGTGATGGAGATATATTTGAATCATCTCAGGTTTCCCTCAGGCACACTCAAAAACCATCATAGTTAAATCACTTGCACAGAAAGATTATTTTACTTTTTTCCTTTCACACTGGCTTGTCTATTTTCACAACACCTAAAGTCCTAAATCTTTACAATTCTTTCCCTGCTTCACATTTTTTTAAAAAAAGAAAAGCCTTACAATATCAAATCATGTTTTTAAAAATTAACTGAGTTATTTTAAGTTATGACAATGATAGAGTGTTTTAGTGCATCAAAATTCCAGACTAATAAACCTTTAAAGTTAAGAATGAACTATCACTGGATTTCACCACATTTCACAGTGTTCTGGCTGAGCAACTAACACTGGTGCTAGTGCCATAACCAGTGCCACTCCGATTCTGAAAGCAGGTGTTCCTGTACATTTTACACCGAGGTTTAAAACCATGCTTTACCAACTTTTTAATTAAGACAAAGACCTTTCTCAATGTCAACTGTATTGAAAATGCCAATAAAATTAGCCAGCCTATAGATAAGTCCATGATCTTCTGATTTGTAGAGCACATACACTTTGTAACTATACAATTTGTAAGCAGCTAATAAATTTGTAATTGTTAGGAATATGATAGTTGTAAATAATTTACTTTCTTCTCCTTATATATTTTTATATTTCTGCATCACACTTATTTGCCTAGTAGATTCTTAAATTCTGGATTTAATTGTCACTAAGCATAAGATAAAACAGATCTCTGTGTGTGAACAGCTGAGTTTCACTAGATGTCTAAGCCAATAAAAGCAATTAACTAAGAGATGAATTATCCATCCTAAGGCAAACAAACATGGAGAAAGTTGGATTTGATATTGAGTTCTTCATAGTTTAAACTCTCAATTACATATGAACATTTATGGCCTAAATTCTGAATGTCTGTGTGCCATAAATCTGTGTCACAAATGGACAAATGGAGTGTCCGTTATTTGGAGAAAGGCACACTTGAGTATTAAACTTTGTGGATGTAGAGTCTGAAGTGGTAGACAACCAGAGTAGCAAGGTTTTAAGACCTAGTCACCATATCCATATATATAGAACTTACAATGTCTATCACCAGAACAGTCCAGGCTAACAGAGCTACAACCCTAACCAAAAGGATAAGACGGCATCATTTTCCTCCAGTTAATCACTGCACTAGCTTTCTGTTATCCGAGGATCACAGTAGGTTCTGCTTTAGGCTGTCACGCTAAGGTGCATTGCTTGTCCAGCAGTCAATGTGCTCAACGTCTAAGAGTTAGGTAGCATCGACAACATATCACCCATTTTGGTTCCTTCCCTTCAGCTCTTAACGTCCATCTGTAAACCCAGGGTTATGGTTGGCTCTTCCACTTAAACCCTCTCTGTTACTACAGCTGTACGTAACTGCCATGCAAAATTATGGCGCTAGTTCTAACTCGTTTTTTTTTTTGTATTAATCAACTCAAAGTTTCTTTTTTAGAACTGTGTAACAGTTATGAAAACATTAAAATACGTAAAAATTTTGCCTTTCAAATACAATAAAATTCTGAAATATGATGTTAAGATAATGCAATTGCTAGACAAATGATCTCCATTTATACAATACACACTTTGTAAAGAAGTTTCACTGAATTTTTTCTTCAGTGAGGTGAGTTTCAATTGTTCTAGAAACAGTAAATTAGTTCATTATTTGTGTGTGTGATTCTAAATGATGTCCTTAGAGAAATTATCTCTAAGTGAAAAACAAAACATATATCAGGTAAATGGTTATTTAAAAATACACACAAGAAGACCAACTGACCAGGGCCCAGAGAGGCCTGCTGAGACTGAAGCACCAACCAAGGACCTTGCATGGAGTGGATTCAGACCCACTGCAGGGATGTGGCCAACGGGTAGATCAAGCTTCATGTGGGTCTTCTATTGAGGGGAGTGGGGGACTCTCTCTGGAATGGACTTTTTAGCTGGCTTTTTGATTACTTCCCCCTAGCAGGTTTGCCTTGCCAGGCCACAGGGGAGGAGTGCATGCTTAGTCCTAGTGCATCTTGATGATCTGAGGTGGGTGGGAGAGGGAACCCCTTTTTCTGATTAGTTGGGGAGAGGAATGGAGGATAGGATGGGGCTGGGAGCTGGGGAGGGATGGGGCTGCCACCAGGGTGTGAAATAAATAAAAAAATATATATACTGAGCAGTAAACTTTTTCATTTAACTTACATTTACTCAGTTTTTATTGACTAGTTTAGTATAAAGGCTTCTTAATTAAAATCAATTCATTAGATATTGTGTAGATTGAACTACAAAATACGATTTAAAAAGCAGTTGGTTGGTTTATTGTTCCTGATAATCTCTCCCTCTCCCTTCTTCCTCCCCCCACCACAGACACACACACACACAGACACACACACACACACACACACACACACACACACACACACAGAGACACAAGACACACACTTGGTAGAGTACTCTGGATATTGTATTTCCTCCCACAACCCTGTATAATTTACTCTTCACAATGTGCCACATTTTGAAAACTATATACTAAAGATGGCCAAATGAGAGCTATCTGATAAACTCTTTAAAATTATTTGGGGACTTCAGGTGTTTCCACCAAAGAAGACTGATGTTAAACATTTTTAAAATGAAAACTCACATGAAAAAAAAAACACAACAGGTTTAACGCACATCTTGAAAAAAAAAACAAACTCAGGTTATAACCCAATTCTACACTTTCTCAAACATGACCAAGAAAAGAGTGAGAAGTAATAGTGCTATACCAAGAAGATGAAACTATTAACAGTGGGTTCGGGGACGCTGCACAGTATCACTGCACTCCATGTATGTGCAGAATTCAGTATGCACCAGCATGGAAAAACTGCCTTACACTGAGGTTTTCCAAGAGGTACAACAAGCCTGGCAAGAACATCTGCTCTGTACTAACAGCTTACTGTCTTAAGTATATACCTTCACAATGTCAGTCATGCAGCTCTTGCAAAACCCCTTAGTCCAGAAGAGTTTTCAGTGTTCATAAGTAGGCCTATGTTCAATGAGGTGGAGTTGAATCCACATGCACGTTAAGTTTCATTTTACTGACAAGAATTTGAGCAAGTTGTTGCATAGGTGGAAGATAACCAGATTCCAGCTTAGACCTTATAATCATAGCATTTAAAGTTATCTCAAAAGCACCTGTTGATATTCAATGATTCTCAATCATGTCACTCAAGAAGAAAACCACCATATATGCATAAACCTTTTTTGGGGCCCTACTGCCAGATGCTAGGAGCTTGCATGCAAAAAAAAAAAAAAAAAAAAAAAAGCAAAATTACCCTTGCTAATAATTATTAAGCCTATTAATACTAGTTTGAAGAGTGACAGGAAAGATGCTATGTGCCTATAAATTGGTGGAGGAAAATAATTCACTCCTTCAGTGCAGATGTCTGGATACTGCTGCCTGATAACCCACATGTACTCCTCAAACACCCACCTGTACCTTCAGGGTATTCAAATTTGGGACTTGAGCGGCCACTTCGTGGCATACTGCATCTTTAATATCTTGCTGAGCATGACACCTAGGTTGGCAGAGGCCTCACTGTGGACAACTGCCACTGCGACCACGAGGAAAAGGAGTAGAAATTTCATCTTAATAGAGACAGTCACTCGGGCCACCTTCCGACTGACCTTGCCAACAGATTATTTTAAAGCTCAATATAAGAAAGCTCGTGTTTATTCTGCGCCTGATTTTATATTTTGTTTTCCGTAAGAACAATCAGCCTCCATCCACAGCTAAAAATTTGTACTACCACATATAGCTGTTAAATTCAAAGTCATTTTCAGGTGGGTGCTAAGCTCTCACACAGACATTTCTTTGGGATAAAGGAATTGAGGTAATCAAGTAGTGCGTAGTGACAAAAAAAAAAACACACAAAACAAAACAAAACAAAAATAAAACAACAGCCATCCTAATTGTTAAGATTGGCCTTACAAAAATTGCAGTAGGGAGACGAGAACTTAAAGCAGAAATCTACAGTTGCAGGATTCTCACCTGTCCAGTCACCGCAAGGATGGGATTGCTCACAGGGATGAAGGCCAGCTGCCGAGCAGTTATTACACACACTCAGCTCTGACTTCCCCTCCCTTTCAAGTCCTCTGGGCATTCATTTCCTAAGACAGATCCAACAAAATGCCTACTTGTCCCATATTTTCCATGAATATCTGTGCAGATTGCTGAATGAGGCCATATATCAGAGCTTAAAAATGGACAGAGTCTGTACCTGACATCCCTCAGAGAGTCTATTTTTGTGTCATCTATGTTGTTATTAACCAGGTCTGAATGGGGATGTTGGAACGCCTCTGATGAAAGAATAAACATTTACCCCCAGAGCAAATCACCATTTTCACTTTCTTGTAATTAATGATAATAACCAGGAGTTTGTTAGATTTTAGTGAGTAGCTGAGACAAGGTTAGAAGAGGTTTTCTATGTTTCCTTTGGGAGAATCCAAGTTCTGAATTGGTGTTGTCACCAGGCGTGGAGAGGTGCACTCCAGGGGAGAAGAGGGGATTTGTTAGGTGTATTTCCAGGGGGTGCATTACCCCGTGAGCTTTCACTGTTGCAAAATCAAGCTGACATCAAGTCCTTCCACAAAGACTTTCAACTTGTTATCTGGAGTCTTGTATTTTCCCATGAGTGGACAAAGAGAGTTTAGTCTGACAACTCAAACAATCCAAGCCAGTATTTCCCCTATGAGTCCTTGGGTTATTCCAGTGTCATTTGTTTTGAGCTAAATTGTGTCCCATTTTTTGAAACATCCTCTGAAGCATTACTATAAGTATAATCAACTGTGTCTAATTCTATTTTGTACAGAACTTTATATGTAAACAATCAATTGTGTACATACAAGGAAGGATATGAATTGAGCAACCATTAGCTATTATAGAGAACAAGCCATGTTCAGTGCTGCTCTCTTCACAGTAGTCATGGGACAGAAATAGGCTACACGTCCACCAGGTGGTGAATGGATAACAATAATGTCGTACATTTTTGCCATGGGGTATTTTTCATCTGTAAAGAAAAGTGAAACTGTGAAGTTTGTAGGTAAATGGATGGTTGAGAAGCAAGTCATTCTGCATATGGTAACCCAAAAGCTTAGACAAACATTGCCCATTTTCCCTGGTTTTGTAGGCATTATCTTTGAGTCTTGAGTCATGTGTGTGTCGTTTGAAATTCCTATAAAAATGGCAGGTGTTAAGTAAAAGACATGCCCAAGTGTACATGCATGCATGTGGGTCTACGTGCTGTCACTTTTCATAAGAGCTAGTTCTTAACTTAATATTATATAACTTGTCACTTTATCCATCATTCTAATATTTCTTATTCTGAATAATTTTGTTCTGTGACAATATTGGGGTAAGACATGAAAGGCCACTCAGCAATACCAAATTCCAAATTGAGAGTGTGTATGAAACCACTGCCTGAAGTAAATCACTTCTCTCAGAACACCCTTGAGCGCAATTTACAGGGAGCTCTTAGCCTTAAATAGCCCAGAAAACCTATATCCTGTTTGGCTGTTGTAAGATAGAATTAAACTAAGCAAACCATTTAACAGAATCCAAACAAAACAAAACAAAACAAAACAAACAAAAAACATGTATTTTACTAGGGCATTTCCAACCCCAGTTTCCAGAATATGATTTGTTACTTTCCCATGGAAGTTTTCTTGTAAGGAAAAGAAAGCATGACTCTAGATGGGAAAAGATAAATGAAACTTAGCCCTGTCATAAGTTATAGATATATTCTAAGTAAAGTTATAAATTTATCATTAATTATAGTTAATTTTAGATGAGATATTAATTAAGAATTGCTATATTTAAACTTGTAGTCATTATTGAAGTTGTCCTTTTATACACCACGAGTGGAAAATATCTGTATATACTCAGTCTTAAATAATTTTTCATTATATGTGCTGTCACTATTCATTGGTTCACACAGGTGAACAAATATTACATCATGCTAAATGCTGTATTTTCTATGATGTGATAGCTCAGCTTCAATCAATATGTGCATTCTAAGGTATTATGTTCTCACACAAACATATATGGACAGTAAATACATTTGTCAAAAGTTTAGGAATTAAGATATTTTATGTAGTGTAAGTTGGCAGGCATCCTTGAGGTCTAAGGAACCTCCGTGTCAACCTCTCAGTAGCTCCATTGATTAAAAGTGTGGCGCTATACCCCAAGACAATAATGATGTCATTCTTAATTTTGACCAGAGGTATAGTGTGACATATTCCAAAGTAAATTGTGTTGAGTAATAGAATGCACTTCTGAAACATACCCTACAGAGCCATTTTCTTATCACAAACTACAACTAGAGTTTTTTTTTAATTTCTTTATTATTCTAGTCTTTTTTTGTTCTTGTTTTTTGTTTTTTTAAATTTTTTAATTTTTAATTAATTTTTTCTTGCTACATCTCAATGTTTATCCCATCCCATTTAACCTCCCGTTCTCCCCCCCCCATTTTCCCATTATTCCTCCCCCCTATGACTGTTCCTGAGGGGGATTACCTCCCCTTGTATATGCTCATAGCGTATCAAGTCTCTTCTTGGCAACCTGCTGTCCTTCCTCTGAGTGCCACCAGGTCTCCCCCTCCAGGGGACATGGTCAAATATGAGGCACCAGAGTATGTGAGAAAGTCATATCTCACTCTCTACTCAACTGTGGTGAATGTTCTGACCGTTGGCTAGATCTGGATAGGGGCTTAAGGTTTACTGCCTGTATTGTCCTTGGCTGGTGCCTTAGTTTGAGCGGGACCCCTTGGGCCCAAATCAGCCTATCATAATTTTCTACTTGTAGGTTTGTAGGACCCTCTGGATCCTTCTACTTTGCTATTCTCCCATGCTTCTCTCATTTAGAGTCCCAATAGGATGTCCTCCCCTCTGTCCCAGTTTCCTGGTAAGTGAAGGTTTCATGGGACATGCCCCTTGGGCTAGTATGCAGATATAAGTGAGTACATGTACAGTAAAGCACACAGGCTTGATTCTCATGCACCTAATGACAACCAAAGTCTTGCTTTTTCTTTCTTTGGGAGTGCCCCCACATAATGCAGCTTTTGGGTTGAAGCAGTTCTTGAATGGTTTGGGGTGCATTTTTCTAATATAAATTCAAGCATTTTGGGCTGAGTATGTCCATGGGCATCACTTGCTTCTTGACTGTCTTGCAGGTCATAATCTCTGGTCCCAAGAAATCCTATTGGATCAACAAAAAAGTAAAACTAACAAGTATACATTGGTTGCTCTGTATCCCTCATCTGGGTCTTGTACATGTTGATAAATTTCATTTCTTTGTATACAAATTCATCAAAAGTAAAATTGTGATAAGAAAATGATATTTGGGGCCTGGCCTATCTGGGACCCAGAAAGTGAGCCAGCAGAGGCACCAGACAAAACCCACATTATCCATCATACTGAAATGAGCTGAGGGGCACCCAAGCAGCTTCTGGATTGGAGCTTGATTATCCTGCTCCTCTCTTGCCTAAACCAACTGGGACACAGGCAGCAAACTCAGTAGAACTTAACTGGGTGCAGGCTCCAACACCCATTTTCCACTATTCTGAAGAGAGCTCTGGAGAACCTTAGCAAACATCCTTCAACTTGGAACTCTCTTTGCCTGCTCACAACCTGCCTGGCCCATTGGAGGAACCTCCAGGCCTGCTAACACTAGACACCACACTAGAGCACAGCACAAAAACACAAGCAACAAAATTCAGAGCCATGTAACCACTGGAAACCAGTGATCCTACCCTGGAGATAGTAACACAAATGAAGCATGAGAATAAGATTTAAAATATGAGGCGATGAAATGAGAAGAGACTTGATACCCTAAGATCATATACAGGGAGAGGTAATCCCCCTCAGGAACAGTCATAGGGGAGGGGAAAAAGGGAGGGAGGGAAGAATGGGAGGACACAAGGGATGGGATAACAATTGAGATGTAACAAGAATAAATTAATAATAAAAAATTTAAAAAAATGATTGAAGCCTTGAAGGAGAAAAATATATTTCTCAAAGAAATATAGGAAAATACATTCAAACCGATGAAGGAATTGAATAATCCCATAAAGAATTAGAAGAATATTGAATCAAATAGGAGAAAGAAATGAATAAAAACTATTCAAGATCTAAAAAGGGAATTAGAAGCAAGAAATAAAACACAGTCAGAGGCAATTGTAGAGTTGGAAAACATAGGGGAGAGAACAAGAACTGTGGACACAAGCAGCACCAACTAAATACATGAGATGGAAGAGAAAATCTCATCTGTGGAAGATAAGATCCAAGTTATCAATACATCGATCAAAGAAAACATTAAAACTAAAAAAGTTCCTGACACAAAACACCCAAGAAATCTGGGACACTGTAAAAAGCCCAAATCTAAGAATATTAGGAAAAGGAGAAGGAGAAGACTCCAAACTCCTAGGCACAGAAAACGTTTTCAGGAAATCATAGAAGAAAACTTCCCCAACATAAAGAAAGAAATGTCCATAAGCATACAATAAGCCTACAGAACTCCAAATAGATTTTATCAGAAAAGAAAATCCTCCCTCCACATAATAATTAAATTTACAGAACTAAGAAAAATATTAAAAGCTGCAAGAGAAAAAAGCCAAGACACATATAGAGGCAAACATATCAGAACTACACTTGACAAAGACGATGAAAAACAGAAGGGCCCAGGTGGATATTATGCAGACACTAAGAGAACACAGATGCTAACCCAGACTACTATACTGAACAAAACTTTCAAATACCATAGATGGAGAATACAAGCTATTCCATCACAAAACCAAGTTTAAAAAAAAAAAACAGTACCTAGCCACAAATCCAGCCCTACAGAAGATACTAGAAGGAAAACTCCAACCCAGGGGAGGCTAACTACACCAAGGAAAACACAGGATGTAAATAGCCCAACATCCACAGAAACAAAAGAAAGGAAACACACACACACACACACACACACACACACTACCACAACCAACATAAGAACCCCCCATTGGTCATTACTATCTTTCAACATCAATGGCCTCAACCCCCCAATAAAAGACACAAGCTAACAGAATACATGTGAAAATAGGGCCCATCATTCTTTGTGCATACAAGAAACACACCTCAGTAATAAGGATAGACTTTATCTTTAAGTAAAGGATTCAGAAAAAGGCATTCTAAGTAAATGAACCAAAGAAGCAAGCTGGAGTAGCCATTCTCGTATTTAATGAAATAGACTCTCAAACAAAACTAACCAAAAGACTAGAAAGGACACTTTATACTCATCAGAGGAAAAATACACCAAGGTGACTTCTCAATCCAAAACATCTGTGGCCAAAATGTAAGACAACCTACATTCATAAAAGAAACATTGCTAAAGCTTAATCACACATCGAACCCCACACATTAATAATGGAGACTTCAACACCCCACTCTCACCAATATATAGATACTCAAGATAGAAAGTAAGTGCAATAATGAAACTAATAGATGACGTGAATCAAATGGACATAACTGATATCGACAGAACATTTCATTCAAACACAAAAGAATACATCTTGTTATCAACAACTCACAGGACCTTCTCCAAAATTGACCATATACTCAGTCACAAAGCAAACTTCAACAGATACAAGAAGATAAAAATAACTCCTTGCATCTTATCAGACCACCATGGATTAAAACTGGGACTAAAGAACAATAGATTCAACAGAAAGCCTACAAACTCATGGAAACTGAACAATTCCTTACTGAATGATGTCGGCATTAGGAATGAAATAAAAATAGAAATTAAAAACTTCATAGACTTCAATAAAAAGGAAGCCATAACATACCCAAATTCATGGGACACAATGAAAGCAGTGCTAAGAGGAAAGTTCATAGCACTAAGTGCCTTCATAAAGAAATTGGAAAGATCCCATGCTAGCAACTTAACAGCACACCTGAAAGCATTAAAACAAAAACAGAAGCAGACACACCAAAGAGGCACATACTGCTAGAAATAATCTGAAATAAATAAATTAGAAACAAAGAGAACTATTCAAAGAAGCAACAAAACCAAGAGCTGATTCCTTGAGAAAATCACTGTGATAGACAAACCCTTAGCCAAACTAACTAAAAGGTAGAGGAAGAGTACTAAAGTAAACAAAATAAGAAATGAAAAGAGAGAGATAATGATAGCCACCAAACAAATCCATAGAATCATTAGGTCTTATTTCAAAAGTGTATATACCACAAAAATTGAAAATCTAAATGAAATGGACAATATTCTGACAAACCTGGCTTACCAAAATTCAACTGAGGCCAGGTAAACAGTTTAAACAGTTCCTATCACCCCTAAGAAATAGAAGCAGTCATCAAAAGTCTCCCAACCAAAAAAAGCTCAGGGCCAAATGAATTCAGTGCAGATTTCTACTAGACCTTTATTCATCCTTGGGTTGAGAGATATATAGGTTGTTCCCAGTTTTTAGCTATTATGAATAAAGCTGCTATGAACATATTTGAGCATCTTTTGGGTATGTTCCCAGGAGTGGTATTGGTGAGTCCTTAGGTAGAGCTATTCCAAATTTTATGAGAAAACACCAGAGTGATTTTCAAAGTGATTGTAAAGTTTACAATATTTGCAGCAATTGAGGAGTATTTTCTTTTCTACACAACCTTGTCAGCATGTGTTATTGCTTGAATTTTTTTAAAATCATAGATATTCTGACATTTTTTTTCAGGATGTTCATTTTTTTGGGGGGGCTTTCTTTTTTTTATTTTTTTTTTATTCTGACATTTTTATGATGTAAGCTCAAGATTGTTTTGATTTGCATTGCCCTGACGATAAGGACGTTGAACATTTCTTTAAGTGTTTCTTGGCCATTCATGCTTTCTCTGTCGAGAATTCTCTGTTGAGCTCTGTAACCCACTTTTAATTATGTTATTTGGTTTCCTGTTGTCTAGTTTCCTGAGTTCTTTACATACTTTGGATATTAGACCTGTGTCAGATGTAGGGTTGGTGAAGATCTTTTCCCATTCTTTAGGGTTCCATTTTTTTTTCTTTCTTTTTTTTAATGGTATCTTATGCTTTGCAGAAACTTTGCCGTTTCAAGTAGTTCCATTTATTAATTGTTGATCTTTGTGCCTGAACTTTTGTTGTTCTGTTATGGAAGTTGTCTCATGTACCAATGAGTTCAAGGCTCTGACCCAATAACTCTTCTATTAGATGTAGTGTTTCTTGTTTTATGTTCAGGTCTTTGATCCTCTTGTAATAGAGTTTTGTGCTGGGTGATGAATATGAATCTGTTTACATTTTTCTACCTGCAGACTTCCAGTGATACCAGCACCATTTGTTCAAGAGGCTTTCTTTTTCCATTGTATGTTATGGGCTTGTATGTCAAAAATCAAGAGGCTATAGATATGTAGGCTTATCTCTGGGTCCTCAAGTCTATTTTAACCTTTCTCTTCCTATGCTAATATCACACATTTTTTATTATATTGTTCTGTACTACAGCTTGAAATCAGGGATGGTGATATCTCCAGACATTCTTCCATTGTATAGAATTGTTTTTTGACTATTCAGTTATTGTTTTGCTTGTTTTTCAATACGAAGTTGAGAATTATTCTTTCAATAGTTGTAAAGAATTGTGTTGATCTTTTGGTGGCAATTGCAGTGAATCTGTAGATAGCGTTTGGTAACGTGGTCATTTTAACTATGTTAATCCTACTAATTAATGACCATGGGTCTATTCTGACTCTGACATTTCCCTCTGGATGCATCCCCTGTTGGCATGAAGTTATTGTGCAATTCAAATGCTGATTTCTGAAACTTCCATATTTGTTTTCAATCCTTGTTCTGAGAATCTCCTTTATCATTTTTGTGTAAATATTTCTCCCCATTTTGTACCCTGATATGCCAATAAAAGGGCTTATAGCCAATCATTGAGCCAGGGAAAGAATAGGGCTGGACTTCCTGCGAGTAAGAATGAGAGTAGAGAGTAGGGGTTTAAGCTCCAAGGAGACATCCAGGAGACATTGGGAGAGAGAGAGAGAGAGAGAGAGAGAGAGAGAGAGAGAGAGAGAGAGAGAGAGAGAGAGATCACCAGAAAAATTCATAAAGACCAGTTAACACAGGGATTTACTCTGAGAGAATTCCATACTAGCCTAGAATAGAGTACTCTAGAATATAGTAATTACCGCTTAGGATTGTGCTGTAGAGCATGATAAACAAATGATATAATAGTATCTCAATTATTTGGGTAAAATTTGGGTTAAGATAGAAATTCAGTGTTAAGAAAATGATTTTAACAAGTTCCCCTAACTTAGATGCAGTCTGGTATCAGTGAGAGAGGATGTGTCTAGTCCTGCATTGATTGAATGTGCCAACCATCGCTGGTATTCATGGGAGCATCACCCTTCTTTGAGCAGAATAAAAAGGGAAAACAGGGGAAGGAGTGTGTGACTGTACTGGGAGGAGAGGAGAGGGGCTGCAATCCAGATGTAAAGTGAATAAATACAACTTTTTAAAAATATATTTTATTAATTTATTCATATTATATCTAAATTGTTATCCCATCCCATGTATCCTCCCATTCCACCCTCCCTCCCATTTTTCCCTTACTCCCTTCCCCTATGACTGTGACTTAAGGGGACCTCCTCCCCCTGTATGTGCTTATAGGGTAGCAAGTTTCTTCTTGGTAACCTGCTATCCTTCCTCTGTGTGGCACCAGGCCTCCCCATCTAGGGGACGTAGTCAAATATGGGGCACCAGAGTTTGTGTGAAAGTCAGACCCTACTCTCTATTCAGTTGTGGAGAATGTCCTATCCATTGGCTAGATCTGTGTAGAGGTTCGAAGTTTACTGCACGTATTGTAATAAATAAAACTTTTAAAGGAAGAAATTACTTTACACTATCAATCAATTGAATTTTTAATGAACCTAATATTTTCCATGTATTACAAAACTTAATAATGTTGTTATATTAAACCTGCATTGGTTGCTTATCTGTAGGTGTGAAGACAATAAACAAAAGTACAATTTAGTAGGAAATTAATTTTCTCCCATATTTGAATGCATGCTAATGAACCAGATGACACATGACAAATTCCATAATATTTTTAATTTTTACCACAATATTTTGATGCTATCATTATAAAGTTAACTTATATTACATTATATATAAGTGTTCTAAGTATCATCTATAATAAATGTAATAGCATGTTTTTACTTTTATTCATATTTTACTAGATAGTGTTTTCATATTTGATTATTCTCTTTGTTGAGTATGCTAACGTATGGTAAAATAGACAGGTAATGAATGCTAAGACTTATATTGAGGGCAATTGAGATCCATGTCAATAGCCTGTAATGCATAGGAGTCAATGATATCAAAAGTGTAAGACTCTGTTCAAAAAGATACCATATACTTGAGTCATAGAGCACAGAGAAATGAGGTGGCAGTCACCATGAAGCTTCATCCCCAAAGAACACTTTTCACAGTGATGGAAATAATAATAACTCTTACCATGATGCGAACTCCGAGAGCTTCAACAACAAACACTCTGAAATGGTGTTGTGAACATCATAGGAAGAACCAACCACTTTGTGATAGAACCATAAGTCCCAAGCAGGAACCAATGCCTGGCACAAATATCAGGAACCAGACTATGTGCTAAACACTGCATAAAACATGGGGAAGAAATTAATACTATTTTTTCTACTAAATGAGCTCAGCAATAAACTGATTCCTAAGCTCTTGCCATTACACTGAGGAATTACTATATCTGTCAATCCTTATCAGAAAAGCTTTTCTTTGCAGTCTATGGTGTTTTTGTATGGACAGAACAGGAAACCTGTACATATGAATTCACATTTTATATCAGTATGCACATATCCTGCACAAGATCTAGCTAGAAAAACCACAGAATTTTGGAATCTATCAGAATGTCCCACTCTTAGCAGACCTATTGGCCTGACGATGTGGCAGATTATGTAAGAACTCATCAGTTAGGATGCCACCTGTGCTTCCATAGGTGCCTCGCCACTCGGCGCGTACTAGCATCAATAGGTAGACTCAGTGTTTTTCTTTTGTTTTGATTGTCTTAATTTTAAGAAGCACGAGAAATTTAGAGGGAATCATGGTGATGGAATAAGAAAGAGTCTGTCAAGGAGATAACAGCTGGTAGACTTAACTAAAACATGCGTATTATGATATTCTCAGACATTTAGGTAGTAACTGTTCTAAGTCTTTTTTTTTAACTATGTGATTTTTGTTTGAAGAATTCAGGGAAGCCTGGAACCATGATGAGCCCTAGAGACATTTGGGAATTTTTCCATGAATCTGAACTCAAAGTTTCTTTCACATACCACAGGAGATCCAGTTATTCATCAGACATCATGAAAACTTAAAGTCTATTCAAAACATATTGCTCCTTTGGAGACATTCATGGGAAGCCTCTGAGTGTTATTTTAATTAGCAACTGGAAAGAGTTTAATACATGATTTTTTCTCTCCCAAAGGCAGCAATGTCATTGCCACTGCAGGTATCGTATCGGCATTTTTACTGTAAGATAGATTATTTTTCAAGAATGCATGAGTAGTTTTACTATAGGCAAGGAAATCTTTCTCTTCTTAGAGATTGGTGGGTATCCTTGGGATGAGCTCATCCAGGGAAACAGTGGTATTAGTAGAGATGAGTCACCAAAAAGGACGTGGAAAGTGTGACATAGTGTGTGAAATACAGATGGAAATAAATGTCAATGCAAAACAGAACTCTGAAAGAGATAACAAGGAAATCCAGGAGAGAAAACCGACTGGGTAGTGAAGTCAATAGTATCAAATGTCATAGAAAAAAATCAGAGGACCCAGGACTCCACAGATTAGCCTATATACTTCACACAAATGAGAAAAGTAAAGATTTCTGAGTCCAAAAATACACTAGATGCTCTAACGTATATTTAATAATCTTAGGAAAAGTTTAGCAGTGACCTTGAAAATGAAGAGAATCCTGGCAGTAGAGGATTAAGCAATACAAAGTGGTACCTCATGGGGAATAACAGGGTCAAGATGGAATTCGTTTTTGTTTTATTCTTTTAAAGTAAAAGAGAAAAGACTGCTTGTTTGAAGACAGGCTGTGGTAAGAAAGGGGCTGACTGGAGGGGCTGTGGATGAAACTAAATGATTGCAACCGGAAATGTTAAAGAGTTAAAGTTTTGCATTACTTAGCAGTTTTTGCTTTCTATGAAAGAGTTGGCTTAGTTTACTAATGCATGGAATAAATATATTTTTTCTGTATCAAAAAAAAATGAAAATTGAAATGCTGGAGAGAGGTGAGATCACAGAATCATAGACATTTATATCAGACTTAAGCTGCCTCCTTCTCCCACAGTGCTAGATATTATGAAGTAAGGATCTGTACACTGAGCTCCCCATGATGCAGAGGCCAAGTATATACTTTCTATTTCAGAATGTGCTGCAGACCCATCAAAGAAAAGAGGTCTGAGTAAGTACTGATGTCTGCTAAAGAGAATCTGGGGTAGAAACGAATCATTAAAGAGACAGAGAAGGTATCAGAATAATTCCATACCTAAGGGGTGAGTGAGAAAGATAGAAGTGTCCCTAATCTTGTGCTAGCTCCTGTTTTCCTTACAGTAATATAAGTCCCTGACTGACAGTGACTGTGGTTAACTCTGGGTAATTGCATCCACTCCTGAAGATGCTGAAGCATAGTCATAATACATCCATGTGCTAAATTCACCTTATTTTATATGATGTATAAACTAACTTAGCAGGTATTACTATAGCTGAACTTACCATGATTTCACATTGTAATAAACATTAGAATATACATATAAGAAACCTATAACCATAGCAAGGTACAGTAGATGAATCTGTTTCTAGTGTGAAGTATATTCTCAAGTGACAGTATATTTTTAAGTTGTAGGGTTGGTAAGTGTGTCTGTATTGAATAACTCGGGCACAAAACTGGTTTGGAACATCCCTCTTTAAGTTGGGAAAGTAAAAATGAAGACAAGTTATACTATGATTATCAGGGTAGGATCAAATGATTTTGAGTGAGCTCTCTAGGTTTAGTCATGGTTTAATGTTAAGCAAAGCCTGACATGCCTTACCTCAATGTTTGTCAGTGTTGCTAATGGAACGTGTTTTTGTACATGGAGGTACATTTCTCTATCCATCACCCATGTTTGTACCCCCACTTAGTTCTTTATGTCACTTTTGGCAATATTTGAATTTTCACATTTTTCAGATTGCTTTTTATGTATCTCAGATGAATCTTCCCTTTGTCTGCATTATAAATTTTGTTATAATAATTACATCAGTAGAAGTTTGAGGTGTATATAGAATGAAAATGAAACATTTTAGTAACTCAGTTTTCTTGTCAACCCAGTTCAGCATACATTAGTATTTGATATTGCGATTTTTACAAAATAACAGTGTTAATATTCCATCCTTTGCCCATAAATGATAACAATGCATACTTCTGTGAGGTCATAAACATTAGTTCCATCTTGAACTTGTGAAATGGAAGTGGTCAGTGGGAGACAGTTTTCTAACAGATCAGACCAGACTTAGTACACCACGTTTTTTTATTTTTAGCAAAATATTAAAATTCTTGTTATGTGCCTGACATGAGACTTTAGGTCAAAATGAAAACTTATTTTAAAAATTACATATTATCAATTTTGACTTTCTGTGCATGAATGTTTTGCCTGCATTTGCATGTGTGTACAATGAGGAAAGAACAGGATGTGTGAATGTCCCAGAACTAGAGTTATAGGCAGTTTTGAGCTACCACATGTGTCCTGGAAATCGTGTCCAGGAAACCATGGCCAGGACCTCTGCAACCACAGCAAGAGTTGTCTAACACCCAGCCATCTTTCTGGTGCTCCCAAATAAAAATTTTCTACAGCTAAAAGTATAAAATAAATACAAAAAAGTGACCAAAATATCAAGTGAGGAACACAAACTACATAGAAGTGTAGAATATGTTTGAAAACATCATTTATTGGCTCTGTGAGCACAGACTGAGGTGACTGTCTTTGCACCACACCAGCCATGTACATGGTCTTTCATTATACACTCAACAGCAAAAAGGCTTTTGGATTTAAAGAGTCACTTACCCTTTGTGTTTCTAAGTTTAGGTCTTGACCCTGGAAATGAAGCTGCTGTCCACATCAGAGAGTTATGAATATCAAAGAAGCTGGAAAACTGATGGGATAGCTGTGACTCATAAATTGTTACCACTGTTGGCTGTTTATACACTTAATTAATAAAAATCTGCAGTTGCCATTTCGCATAAGGTTCTGGATGCAAGGGGAGTGAGTACTGAAGAATCAGCTGAAAACAAACTTGAAAGCCATAGAAAAGGAAAAGTCTAAGAGTGGGTAGGGAGATGGGGTCTTTTTCATGGCTGAGTAGAAGATAAAATGAAAACTATTGACTGCTTGCTATCAGAGGCATATACATTGAGGAGTCTTCACAACAAAGGAGGAGGGAGTCTTTCATAACATTGCTTCTGACGTCACTGAAAATTGGTTCAAGGTGATCAGCGTGAGAACTTTGGAAGCAGTGAAATCAAGAAATGCAGCATTACACCACTCCTTGAAAGGAAATATGAACTTTTAAGTCAGTGTGAGATAAATAAGCCCCTGACTGACTGGCTCTTAGGTGTTACTAGGAACATGCTATTTCTGACTGACATTTGAGTTATTTAAAGAGACTAAATTAACATTGAAGGTGATCAGGCATGATTGAGGGAGTTTAACACCTAAGAGTCAGCTTTTTTGGCCAGTTCACTGCAGGGCATCAGTCTGTGTTTGCTGTCAAGAGAGAAAACATGACTGGTATTACTCTTTAGGTGCTGTGTTGATCCAGACCATGAAACATTATTAGATATGAAAGGCTCTATAATTTGATGATACAGATATCTATACATACAACAAAAATAAGTATACACACACAGACACAAACACACACACACATATGTGCCATACATGTCTTTTGGGTCTGTGCTACCTCACTCAGAATGATGTTTTCTAGTTTCATCCATTTACCTGCAAATTTAATGATGTCATTGGTTTTGATAGCTGAATAGTATTCCATTATGTAAGTGTACCACACTTTATTCATCTAGAAAATCTATATTTATTGGTAATTGGCAGAAGGAAGCAAAGAGAGCATGTAGTTTTACCAAATCATAAAGTCTGTGGGAACTTTTGACCCACACCATATAGAACGGGGTTATGTACTTTCCCAATGGGCATTTTGTCCAGGGGGTACGAAAGGGAGATGCAATTTTATCCAATATTATGTTAAATCAAAGATGGCTCCAGCTGAGAAAAGATAGAGGAACCTTTGCCCTGCCATCAGAATATATCTATATTCTGATGGTATTATTCATTTCTCATTACTTATCTTTGACTTTTAGATGATCTATGCATCAAGAATTGCTTCATAAAATAAAACTTACCAATCTCCAGGAAGTATATAGGTAACACATATTGGGATTGATATTTTCAGTGTTTACTATCTTTTCTTCTTTTCTTTGGAGAAAGCTATAAGAAGAGGATGCTGGGAAGATTGGGAAGTGAATGTAATCAGGATGAATTATAGGAAAATCCCAAATAGTCAATAAAATATTATGGTGGTGAAAAATAATTGCTTTATTTAAGCTTTATGGCTATCATTGAAATCTATTTCTTTTACAACATAAATAGCAAATTTAAGAATAATTTGAGAAGTTTGTCATTATGTTTGTTTATATTGCCTGTCACTTTTAATTGTTTATCACGTCATTGTGAGTGCCTCATCTATGAGTTAACTTCATGGTTTTCATAAGAACCAATATGTGCACTGTGAGGTATGTTGTAAAGGAAAATGCGATGAATCACCCAGTGAGCTTTTGGAACCTCACAATCGGAATTGCTTTCTTATCACAAACTACAACTGGAATCCTGGGCAATTTCTCTCTTGTGTTTTACTATCTAGTACATTACTATAAAGAATGCAAATTGAAGCCCACGGATATGATTCTCATGCATCTAATGGCTGCCAATGCCTTGGTCACTCTCTCTGTAGGATTGCCTCAAACAATGGCAGTCTGGGGACTGAACAAGTTCCTGACTGACTTTGGATGCGAACTCTTACTGTACATTCAAGGGTTTGCTTGAAGTGTGTCCATTTGCACCACCTGCCTCTTGAATCTTTTCCAGGCCATGACCATCAGTCCCAGGACATCCTGTTGGAAAGATCATAAAGTTACAGCTATAAAGTACACTGGCTGCTTTGTTTCCCTCATATGTGTCTTGTATATCTTGATACATTTCATTTTCTTCATGTACCCATTTATCAAAATGAATAACAAAAATGAGACAAGAATACGGGACTTTGGATACTGCTGTATTGACGAGAATGATAGAATCAGTGAGTTACTCTATATAGCACTGGTGATGTGCCCTGAATTATTTTTCTCTGTGCTCATCGCCTGGTCTAACAGCTCCATGATTGCAATACTGTTCAGACACATGCAGAGGGTTCAACACATCAGGAACTTTCATCATTCCAGCAGAAATTCCCTTGAGTTGAGAGCCACCCAGAACATCCTGGCTCTGATGTGGACCTTTCTGGCTTTTTATACTCTTTCTTCCATCTGACGAGGCTGCATTGCTCTTTTGTATACTCACAGTTGGTGGCTGGTGAATATTAATCACCTCATTTCTCTGTGTTTTCCATCTTTTGAGCTCCTTGTTCTTATGAATCATTACATCAACATGTGCAGACAAAGTTTCATCTGCACAAGGAATAAAAGTCACTTAATCTTATTCTAAGTATGTAAATGGTGTTTTGTGTCATCTCTAGCAGTTTTGTGATCTCGTTTTTTAAGAGGTGAGTATGACTCCGTTATAGGATATACCACATTTTCTTGGTCCATTATTTATTGATGGACGTTCAGGTTGTTTCCAGTTTCTGGCTATTATGAATACAGAAGCCAATGCCAGATTTTAGAGAGACGCAGAAGTGCACAATTGATGAGGTTGTCAGAGGGTGAAAACAATGCTGAATTCCATCATGGTACAGACCTTGCAAAATGCCAAATTCCTTCCATAAGAGAGCTCTCATGCCTACTACAATTATGCAAGTTAAGGGTTCTTGACATCATGTCAGTGGCTGGAAGCAATTCTGGGAAAGCATCACAGTACAGACCTTGAAAAATACCGTAACCTGCTATCCTTCCTCTGAGTGCCACCAGGTCTCCCTCTCCAGGGGACATGGTCAAATATGAGACACCAGAGTACGTGTGAAAGTCATACCTCACTCTCCACTCAACTGTGGAGAATGTCCTGTCCATTGGCTAGACCTGGGTAGGGGTTTAAAGTTTACTGCCTGTATTGTCCTTGGCTGGTGCCTTAGTTTGAGCGGGACCCCTGGGCCCAAATCTGGCTATCATAATGTTCTACTTGTAGGTTTCTAGGACCCTCTGGATCCTTCTACTTTGCTATTCTCCCATGCTTCTCTCATTTAGAGTCCCAAAAGGATGTCCTCCCCTCTGTCCCAGTTTCCAAGAAGAGACTTGATACCCTATGAGCATATACAGGGGGAGGAAGTCCCCCTCAGGAACAGTCATAGGGGAGGAGAATAAGGGGAAAATGGGAGGGAGGGAAGAATGGGAGGATACAAGGGATGAGATAACCATTGAGATGTAACAAGAATAAATTAATAAAAATTTTTAAAAAAGAGAAAAATAACGTATACTCTCATAAGGAGCTCCCTTAACAGAATGGTTTTTTGTTTGTTTGTTTGTTTGTTTGTTTGTTTGCAGATTAGTAAGGACACTTCACACTTATCAGGAAAAATCCACCCAGATCACATCTCAATTTTTAACATCTATGCCACAAATGCAAGGATGCCCATACATAAAAGAAATATTACTAAAGCTTAAATCACACATCAAATTTCACACATTAATAATAGCAATGTCTCACCAATGGACAGGGAAGAGAGTCGGAAATTAAATGAACAAATAAAGAAACTAACCAGTATTATTAATCAAATGGACCTAATAGATATCTAAAGAATATTCCATGCAGACACAAAGCATCTCATGGAACTTTCTCCAAACTTGACCATATAGTTGGTCACAAAGCAATCCTCCACAGATATAAGGAAATTGAAATAACGTCTTGTATTTTTATCAGATCACCATATATTAAAGGTGAAATTCAACAAGAAAAGAAACAACAGAAAGCCTAAAAACTCAAGGAAAGTGAACAATCCTTTAAGCAATGGCCACTGAGACAGGGAGAAAATAATGCAAGAAATTAAAGATTTTCAAGAATTCAAAGAAAATAAAGCAACAACACACCTAATCTCATGGGACACAGTGAAAGTAGTGGTAATAGGAAAGTTCATAGCACCTTCAAGGCACTAAGTGACTTATTAAATAAATTAGAGAGCTCTAAAACTACAAATTTAGAAGCATATCTGTAAGCTCTAGAACAAAATAAAAGCAAATACACCAAAGAGGAGTAGACAGCAGGAACGAATCCAACTCAGGGCTGAAATCAATAAATTAAAAACAATACAAATAATCCACAAAACCAAGCGGTGTGTTATTTCTTTTTACAGAAAATCAACAAAATAAACAAACTTTTCTACAAACTAACAAAAATTCAGAGAGACAGTTTCCTAATTAAAAAGACCAGAAATAAAAAGTGGAGTGTATCAACAGACAGTGAATAAATGCAAAAAGTAATTAGGTTTTATCTTAAAAAGCTGTATTCCACAAAATTAAAAATCTAAATAAAATAGATGATTTTCTTGATAGATAACACTTATAAACATTAAATCAAGACCAGGTGAACAGTTTAAATATACCTGCAATCCCTTCAAAATAGGAGCAGTTAATAAAAGTCTCCTAACCAAAAACAAACCAAAACAAAACAAAAAACCCAAACAAACAAACAAAAACCTTGATTAACATAGTAAAAATGGGCACTTTACCAAAAGCAACCTAAAAATTTGATACAATCCCCATTAAGATTGCAAAATAATTCTTTATAGTACTTGATAAAGCAATTAACCATTTCATATGGAAAAATAACAAGGATAGATAAAAGAAATCTGTACAATAAAAGAACTTCTGGAGGTATCACCATTTCTGATTTTAAACTGTACTACAGAGCAATAGTAATAAAATCTGCATGGTATTGGTATAAAAACAGAGGGGTTGATCCAGAAAAACACCCACAACAATCATTTACACCTGATTTTTGACAAACAAGCCAAAAACGTACAATAGAATGAAGAATGCATATTTTACAAATGGTGTTGTTCTAACTGGATGTTGGCATGTAGTAGAATGCCATTAGATACATAGTCATCACCCTGTACAAAACTCAGTTCCACATAGATTAATGACCTCAACATAAAACATGATACACTAAATCCAATAGAAAAGAAATTGGGGTATAGCCTTGTACTCATTGGTACAAGAGACAACTTTCTGAACAGAATCCCAACAGTTCAGGCACTAAGATCAACAATAAAAAAATTGGAACTAAAAAAAAAAAAAACTGAAAAGATCTCTGCTATAGGGTCTCAGGTTGGGCCAGGTGTTCGATTGGACATTCCCCAAACCTTGGCTCTAAGAGGTTTTGTGGGTGGTTTGGTGTCCTCCTCCCTCCACTAGGAGTCCTTTCCAGTTAGAGTTTGTCTTCTTCACTCTCCACGATATGTCCCTCTAGGAATCTCAGCTACAGTCATGCTCACATCCTCCCGGAAGCCTGCCCTGTCCTGTATCTCCAGCTTGTCACAGAGCTACCTCTGTCCATAGCTTCTCTGCACTTCGCTCCATAGGTCCTTTTTCTCCACTCTCCCCATGTCTGATATCCACCCTCATTTCTGTGCATCCCTTCTCCTACCTTGTTCCTTCTCTTCAGCCGCTGTTGCTATCTATTCTATTTCCCATTCTGAGTAACAGTTAAACATATTCTCTTGGGTCCTCCTTGTTACTTATCTTCTTTGGGTCTGCGAATTCTAGTATGCCAGCACCTGGCGCTTAATGATACTCTGCTATGCTCACAGACAAGAACCTATCATAGTTAGCCTCTGGAAGGCTACACCCAGCAGAAGCCAAACCTTTGGTAAAGTATAGGGAAGTCTTGTGGACCTGGTTGTGAGAGGACCTCCACAAGAAGAATGACAGAACCAACTCATCTGTGCCCAGAGAGGCTTGAGGAGACTGAAGCACCAAGGACCATGAATAGACTTGACCCAGGTCCCCTACACAGACGAAGGTGACAGGCAGCTCAGGTTTCATGTGGACTAGTAAGGGGAGTGGGGGAATGTCTCTGACATGGACTGTGTTGCCTGCATTTTGACCACTCCCCCCTAGTGAGACTGCCTCCCAAGGTGACAGGGGAAGAAGACCTGATTAGTTGGGATGGGTTAGTTGTAAGGGCTCCCTTTTCTAAGGAATAGGGGAGTGGGAATGGGGGGAATAGGCAGTAATGGTGGGATCAGGAGGAGTGGAGTGAGGGGCTACAATCAGGATGTAAAGTGAATGAAGAAATAAATTAATATTTAAAAAGAGCATTCAAAAACAAAGAGAGAAAGAAGCTGAAAAGCTTCTGAAAGGCAAAAGACACCGTCAATAGGACAAAACAGCAGGCTCCAGAATGGGAAAAGATTTTCATGAACCCAACATCCGACAGAGGGGTAATATCCACAATGCATAAAGAATTCAAGAAATTACACACCAACAAACTGAATAGCCCGATGAAGGATTGAGCGAGCCAGAGGATTCATAAACACCATCTAAAGACCTACAGAGTAAACTAACCTAGCTCCAGGGGGTATCACAGAGACTGAACCAACAACCAAAGAGCATGCAGGGGCAGAACCTAGACGTCCTACACATATGGAGCAGATGTAAAGCTTCATCATGATGTGGGTCCCCTAACAGTGGAAGCAAAGGATGTCTCTGACTTGGTTGCTTGACTTTAGATCCCTTTCCCCTAGCTAGGCTGCCTTGTCTAGCTGCAGTGGCAGAGGAAGCGCTTAGTCCTGCTGATACTTGAGGTGCCAGGGTAGGTTGCTACCCATGGTGGCCTCCCCTTTTATGAGAAGGAGAATAAGTAATTGGGGGATTGGGAGGACAGGGCATGAGGGTGGGACTTGAAGGAGAGGAGGGAAGGGACTGGGACCATGTTGTAAAGTAGATGGATAGGTAGATAGATAGATAGATAGATAGATAGATAGATAGATAGATAGATAGATAGATAGATAGATAGATAGATAGATAGATAGATAAATGGAAAAAGAAAATAGATTCTATTTCATACATTATTCCTGATTACATCTTCCCCTTCTCTACTCTTTCCAGTTCCTCATCTTCCATGCAGATCTACTCTCCACCCCAAAGGGACAAGCTACAACCAAAACTACACAGGAAATAGATAACAACACCATTGCAAAAACACAACCACACAAAGGCTTTACTGGAACCAACATCAAAATTAAGACTCTTAACATCACTGGTCATTAATATCTCTCAACATCAATGGTCTCAATTCTCCAATAAAAAGACACAGACTAACTGAATGGGTCCATAAACAAGATCCAACATTCTTCTACATTCAAGAAACACATCTCACCCATAAAGATAGACATTACCTCAATGTAAAAGGCTGGAAAAAATATTCCAAGAAAATGGTCACAAGAAGCAAGCAGGCTTAGCCATTTTAATGTCCAACTTTCAACCAAAATTAATCAAAAGCAATGAGGAAAGACACTTCATACTGATCAAAGATAAAGTCAACCAAGATGACATCACAATTCTGAACATCTATGCTACCAATACAAGGGCACCCACATTTGTAAAAGATCTATTAATGAAGCTTAAACCACACATCTATTCCCACACAATAATAGTGGGAGACTTCAATACCCCACTCTCACTGAAAGATATGTCATTGAAACAGAAACTAAACTGAGAAATAAGATCATTAACCAATGCCATGAATCAAATGGACCTAACAGATATCTACAGAACCTTTCACCCAAACAAAAAGGAATATACCTTCTTTTCTGCACTCTATGGAACCTTCTCCAAAATTGATCACATACTGGGTCACAAAGCAAGCCTCAACAGATAAATGAGTATTGAAATAATACCTTGTATCCTATCAGATAACCATGGTCTTAGGCTGCACTTCAACAACAACAATAATAAAAAAAGCCTACACATACATGGAAACTAAACAACTCTCTACTTAATGACACCTGTGTCAGGGAAAAAAGAAAGAAAGAAATTAAGGACTTCCTGAAATTCAATGAAAATGAAGAAACAAAATACTCAAATTTGTGGGATACATTGAAAACAGTGCTAAGAAGAAAATTCATAGCACTAAGTACCTGCTTTTAGATTGGCAGTATTTACAGTTTGAAAACACTCCAGACAAACAGAAAATATATGAGCAAGTTTTCTTCACAATAGCAAATACAAATACCAAACATATTTTACTATATGTTTCATCATCTACGCTATAGAGTCAGAAACATTTACTTTGGTCAATCAGATTCTGCTTACATTTAGAGTATGCCTAACCAAGAACAGTTAAGTAAGGACATATTTAGTCTTAGCTATCCTTGCACAATACTTATAGTGCAACGTCTCTTCCATGATGCCTTTCCAAGTTCAAATGGAAGGGGTTTCAAACCAGTCATTCTACCAATGACCATTAAACACAGAATCAGTTACTAATGCCTCTAAAAGCAGAAGAGAAGTGAGGTGTCAAATTAAAATACATTTGAATTCAGAAACAGATACCATACTTGACCTACACAGGACTGTGAGCTTCTTATAATTCCATTTAAATGTCCACTATGGGAATGAAATCATGATGAATTCACTCCTCCTCCTCTTTTTCCTCCTCCTCGCCCTTCTCCTCCTGACAGTATATGTGATGTAGGGTAAAGTGAATTTTCACAATGATTTATTACAATAATCCATCAGCACCTTTACAGATTGCCTGCAATGTCTGTTGTACCCTCAGTCAGCCACAGTTGGGAAATTAAATCACAGTAAGAATCATCAGGAACTTGGACAAAGTTAGGAACACTTCTGTCATTCCCACTCACCCCTTAGTTATACAATTATTCCTATGCCTTCTCTCTCAGTTCCATGGATCTTTTTCTACACCAACTTCCCACTACCAAACTTGAACATATACTAAGTCCTCTCTTGTTTGCTGACTCTGCCACTCAGGCTGATGTCAAAGTACTCACCTGGATTCTTGCTTCTACACTGCTTGCCACCATCTTGGATCCTCCTATAATTTCAATATTATATCTTTTATAGTATTTCTTAAGTTTGGAATGGTAATGCCTACAACATTGATACAGATTGCTTTGGCTAACTAGGGTCTTTTTCGATGCCATAGAAATTTTAGAATTATTTTTATTTGTTTCTGTAAAGAATGAGATGTGGTTTTTCATTGGGATTATATGTATTAAATGTGTAAAATAGACAGGCAAGAAAAATGGGTTACAGCTTCATCTATCTGGGCAGTCATGTACTTTGCCAAGACGGGGAGACATAAGCATAGCATGGTATCCACTTGATGTTTGATCTTCGCTATTAGAACATGTAAGTTTCACAAAATAATGAATCTCATCATATATTGGGACTTCCATTTACAAACTCAGACATTGCATCACACAACATTATATTCATCATCTAAATATCTGGAATAGCTCTAGGCATATTGAAAATTGGAATGGGAAATGAATGCTCAAGTCTCTGAGGGAGTTGAAGACTAGGTAGCTTAGGTTTACAATGAAGTTTAATTTTTTAGGGGTTAAGATGATTTTAGGTCTAGATAGGTATGATAAGTGGATAATTACAATATGTGATGGTGATTGGTTTCTATTCAGAAATTTAGATGCCTCAAGATAGGAAAGATGTCTTCTTCAAGGTTGTCAAATACAAAAAGCTGGAACACTAGGAATGTAACATTTATATAATTCCTGATTGTGTCATAGTTCTTCTTGCCATGGGTAATCTATTGTATATATGTGTTATAATATAACTGTATATATACAAAAATTAAATAAATTACAGAAAACTTTAAAAAGAGACAACATGGAGAAGGAGAAATAACTCTTTGGTTTTAAGCTTTTGGCTTTCTACTCTTGGGATGTCATGTGACCTAGTTTGCCTTTTCCATCTGGGACATTAGCTGAGAATTAAATTCAGTTGGGTACTTTGACTGCCTTTCTGAGTTAGTAGGATTTTACCCCAGCATCCTAGATCCTGAATCTTTATTACTAAAATTAAGTGATTGGTATTCTCTTTCTTTAAAACAACTGGAGGACATGTAAACATTTTTATTCCTGAGTTTGTGTGACCTGGCTTAATGTTATCCATTATCAGTCTATCAATTTTTCTACACATGTTGTGATTCCACCTTTCCCTGTAGTCGATATAGTACATTTTATATATGAAAAGTATTGAATGTTGTATTTTCCTGTTTATGATAGTTAGCAAGCCTCCATTTCATTTCTACAATAAATAAAGTAGCAAGGATAATCGATATTCAAATATTTCTATGGTATGAGACAGAGTTTACTGGGTATAGGCCCAGGATTTTAATACTTCAATCTAATCATAGTTCCAATTTTTAGCTTTTCAGCAAATCCCAAAACTGACCTCCATAATAGCTGTATTAATTTCTCCAAATATTTTTTGTTGAGGTTAGCATTATTATTATGCCAAACAGATAAAGACGGAACAATGACAAATAAAGTTTATAATCAATTAAGCATGATTATAAAAAAATTCTCACTACAATATTAGCAAGAAATCTTCAAAATAATGTCAAAACCATCATTCTAATTTTTTACAGGACTGGTGCAGTTGTGATGGTACTACAGCCTTCTGGAAAAGAAGTTCATGGCCCGACATGATTACAGTTTTCCTTGCAGATAGAATGTTGGCCCCAAAAGCTGAATGTGATAGCCAAAAGCATCCAAGCTGCCCTGCTTGAACACCACAAGAAATTTAGTATTATTGACAGAGTTCTTACTGACCTCTTTGCTTATCATTTGGGCAAAGAGAAGACTCTCACAGCTGCAAGTTGACACAAGTGAGAATCAAATAATATGGTCTGTTTTTTTTTATTTGAGACTTTATTTTATTTTTATATATATTTTTAAAATTTTTATTAATTTATTCTTATTACATCTCAATGTTTATCCCATGCCTTGTATCCTCCCATTCTTCCCTCCCCCCCATATTTCTATTATTCCCCTTCCCTATGACTGTTTCTGAGGAGGATTACCTCCCCCTGTATATGCTCATAGGGTATCAAGTCTCTTCTTGGCAACCTGCTGTCCTTCCTCTGAGTGCCACCAGGTCTCCCCCTCCAGGGGACATGGTCAAAGGTGAGGCACCAGAGTACGTGAGTATGTCATGTCCCACTCTCCACTCAACTGTGGAGAATGTTCAGACCATTGGCTAGATCTGGGTAGGGGCTTAAAGTTTACTGCCTGTATTGTCCTTGGCTAGTGCCTTAGTTTGAGCGGGACCCCTGGGCAATATGGTCTGCTTTTGTCAGCTGCTAAGTCAACAAGCTGAAAAACTTGTATGGTCATCTTTCTAACCTTTCAAAGACAAAGTCTCACCCACATATTCAAGTCTCTGTATTGACATTTTGAGGAAAGAGTGTGAATTAACCATTGGATACCAAGCAAGACATATCACTTAAATAATTAAAATATGATTAAGAGGGGTTATTCCTTATCCAGAACAAACTGAGTCTGGGCATGACAGAGTAATGATTCATAAGAACAAAAGGTCCAAATGAGGGAAAACAAAGATAAGTGAAGTGAGTGATGTTTACTAGCCACCAATTGTGTTTAGGCAACAGAGCAATGCAGCCTCTTAAGAAGGAGGATAGAATACAAAAAAAACCAGAAAGATAGACAACAGAGACAGGATGTTGTGGGTGGCTCTGGACTCAGGGAAAGTTCTGCTGAAATTATGAGTGCTGCGGATGTGTTGAACCACCTGCTTGTGTCTGAACAGGAGGACAATCATAGAGCCACTGGACCACACAATGAACCCAGAATGGACGACTTCAGGACACACCACCAATGCTGCATAGAGCAACTCACAAATTTTATCACTCCCTACAGTGGAGCAGTGTCCAAAATCTCGCTTTCTTTTTATGTTTTTTGTATTTATGTTGGTAAATATGTACACAAAGAAAATGAAATTTATCAACAATACAAAAGCCAGATAATAAGTATGCAGCATCCAATGTACTTCTCAGCTTTGGCTTTATGATCCTTCCAACATAATTTCCTAGGATTGATGGTGACGGCCTGGAACACACTCAAGAGACATGTGGTTCTTATGGACACACTCTGGGCAGTTCGGTGAATGTACAATATGAACTTGCATCCAAAATCAGTCAAGAACTTCTTATATCCCCAAACTGCCATTGTTTGAGGAACTCCTGCAGAGAGGATAATCAAGACATTGGCTGCCATTAGATGCATGAGAATCAAATCTGTGGGCTTCAGTTTGCATTCTCTGTAGTAAAGACCTAGATAGCAGAACAAAAGAGAAAATTTTCCCAAAATTCCAGTGGTTGTTTGTGATAAGAAAACAATTTTGATTGCCAGATTCCAGAAGTTCATTTTGTGATTTAGCACAATTTCCTTTAGTGTATATCCACACAGTTTCTCTGGTTTAATGAATAACTGCCAATGATTGCAGGTTGGGGTGATAGAAGAATCTATTAATCCATGGAACTACTGAGAGACTGAAACAGATGGTCCTTTATACTCCTGAGTACAAAGCCAGAAGAGACACATTTAAACACCTCTTCCAGAACTTCTTTGTAAGAATGGTTATTTTTCATGTTTTAACTGTGATATTGCTCAATACTTATAATGTACATAATGATGGAAGAAGAGACAAAAACTTTTACACAGAATGAATCATTGAAGCTGACTTGATGTTGACCAGTGAAAATTATAAATAAATAATAATAAAAACAAACATGATGTAAGACGTTCAGAATTTATTGATAATTGCCAATAATGCTGTATAACAAGATCCCATTAATAATTAAAAGAAACTATTTTAGTTTTTAAATTAAACATAACATAAATAATTTTTAATTTATGTATTCACTTTACTTCCTGGTCATAGCCTCCTCCATAGTCGTCTTCAAGTTCCTTCTCTCATGCACTTCCTCCTATCTGTCGTCCCTTTGCCCTCAGAATAGGGGAGCACAACAACACCAAACACACACACACACACACACACACACACACACACACACACACACACCTTGGTACATTATGTCCTAAAAGGACTGAGTTCATCGTCATCCACTGAGGCCAGACAAGGCAGCCTGGATAAGGCAAAGTGATTGACAGCAGGCAACAGAATAAATAGACAGAAGCCACTCTACCTACTAGGGGACTCATAAGAAGATCAAACTGAGCATCCATTTCATGTGTGTTGAGGACCTATATCTGGTGCCTGTGTGTTCTTTGGTTGGTGCTTCCATCTCTCCATAAGGCCGAATGAACTGTGAGGAAGTTAAAATACATTTGGAAATATTCTTAGACCTTACAGACTATTAGATACTAGCTGCTTTTCTCTACATGTTGCCACTGCAGAGGGAGTGGATACTGAACAAAATAGAAAGTATTGTATTAAATGAATTAATCCAGATCCAAAGAGATCACTACCCTGTATTCTGTCTTAATGTACTTTTCTGATTATGGTTATAACAGATGTTTGTTTATGTGGGATTAACATGTGTTCATCCAATGATATTTTAATATGGCTCCTTAGATGATGACCCAGAGCTTGTATGAGACACGGTGAAGAAATAAAGAAAACATAATATGAGAGTAGAAGGGTAAATAATGTGCTTAAAACAGCTAAGGTTAATAAGAGCACAAAAAGAACAAAAATAATTGGATCAACCCAAACTGCAAATATAAAGAGTTTTTAAACAGACCAGCTACTTTTAAGTTAACTAAAAAGAAAAGAAAATTTAAAAATAAAGAAAAGTGGAAAAAATGAAAAAAATAACAATCTTGTACATGTTTGTAAATAAGCCAGGAACCTTATACCTTTGCATTATCTGAATGTGACCACAAGTTCTGTAGAACACTGATCCCATCTGCTGGGGAAGAACAAGTACAAACCTGCATGCCAATAACCCCAGTGCTAAGAATAACAACAGTAATATTTGTTGTCAGGGAAAGAAGAATTTATAATCTATTGTTTTGTTCTACTGTGTTCCCTGTAATGTTTCATTTGTAAAATTTCCATGAGATGCATGGTTATGAAATCACAAAGAAAACACAAGAAAGTGATTTTAATTTAAGTTTTTCCTTGAATGGCAGTTTTGGTGGCATCTGAGGTCTGCACTTAAAATTCATGCAAGTACATTTGAGAGCTTCATCCAAAAATAAATTATACAATATTTTTGCACAATGATACTGTCTGAGCACAGTTACCATGCATTAGTCTAAAGTAGTGATGGTACAAAAGAGGACAATGTGGTGGACTGCCCATCAGTACTCTTATGTTGGATAACACACTTAGGACAGCAAACCCTATTCCTACAAGGAAAAGTAGGTGCTTATTCATTTATACAGGGTTCCCAGAGCAAAAGCAGACTAATGGTTATGCCAAAGGTACAGATTATGTGTTTGTTTGTTTTTTTCATTATATGTCTAGGTTTCATAGTTCAGTCACAAATAGAAAACAAACCTGAAAAGATTTTACTTTTATCAGACCTATAACTCCAGTTTAAAGAATCTAAAGAATGTGTCCTCCAAATATAACATATTTATTACATAACACCCTGCTTTAAGACTGGCGGTGTTTACAGTTTGAAAACACTCCAAACAGAAAATAACTGAACAAGTCTTCTTAGGAATAGCAAATACTAATACCGAACATCTTTTACTATAAGCTTCCTCATCTGTGCTATAAAGTCAGAAAGATTTACTTCGTTCAATAGGATTCTGCTTACATTTAGAGTATGACTACCTGAGGAGAGATAAGTTGGGACATATATGGCCTTAGATATCATTGCACACTATTTGTAATGTAATGTCATCCATGATACCTTCCCAAGTTCAAATGGAAGAGGCTTCAAACCAGTCATTGCACCAATGACCATTAAATACAGAATCAGTTACTAATGCCTCTAAGAGCAGAAGATAAGTGAGGTGTCAAATAAAAGTATGTTTACATCCAGAAACAGATAACATACTTGACCTACCCAGGACTGTGAATTTCTAATAATTCCATTTAAATGTCCACTATTGGAATAAAATCATGATGAGTTCACTCCTCTTCTTCCTCTTCGTTCTTTTCTTACTTCCTAATCTTCTTCTTCTTCTTCTTCTTCTTCTTCTTCTTCTTCTTCTTCTTCTACTACTACTACTACTACTACTACTACTACTACTACTACTACTACTACTACTTCGAAGACACACTACAAGTCATGTAAGGTAAGGTGAATTATCACAATGATTTATTACAATAGTCCATCAGCACCTTTACAAACAGCCTGGAATGTCCTATTGTGCCCTCAGCTAGCCACAGTTGGCAAATTATATCACAGTAATAACCAACAGGAACTGTCACAAAATTAGAAACACTTCTGTCATTCCCACTCACCTCTTAGGTATGCAATTATTCTTATGCCTTCTCTCTCAGTTCCATGGATCTTTTTCTACACCAACTTCCCACTAACAAACTGGAACACAGAGTAAGTCCTCTCTTCTTTACTGACTCTGACACTCAGACTGATATCAAAGCACTCACCCGGATTCTTGCTTCTGCACGATGGTGACTTCACTCAGCACATCTCAGACTCATTCATAAGCAGGGCTGTAAGAGAGCCAGCTCAAGACCTGAGGGTGAGGTCTGAGCCATTGTGACCTCACCTCCCTGCAGAACTGCAATTTTCTTTTCATCTGTAGTGGTTATGACCATGCTGGCTTTGTGAGACAAAGTTATTTATGAAACTGTCTCCAATTGTCAATTAACAAAGACTTTTAAGAGTTCCTTGTGAGTACCTTCAAAGATACAGTGAATTTCGGGAGGTATTGAGTTCTTAACATGCCTGAAAATTGAATGGGGCACTCGAAGGTGTTAGTAACATTGGAGTCACATGCATAAGAAATTGAACTCTTTATATCCCATTGATATAGACGTCACTTACTTTTTAAAAAAAAACACAATTCAAATTAGTTCCTTTAAAAATACTTATAACTTTTGTTACAGATAGTATTATATGAATATTTTATATAAGCATGTGTGTTTTATTCAAGTGCACCCCTCAGGTTACAATAACAAATTTTTATATGTTTCCACCACTATCTCATTTTTATGTGTTCCTGTAGAGTAATTTTAACCCAGCAAAATGGGCTACTCAGATTATGTCCAAATACATTATAGATCTGTGTGACCTAAGTGAAATGCAGACACACCTTTAGCACACACCTTTAATAGGAAGCAGTTACATTAAATTTAATTTGTAGAAGGAATTACCCATGTTTAAATATGATATAAAATTGAGAGGCAGACAAAATGATGAATCACAGAAAGATTGGACAGAATAGGATATGCCTTACCCCCATGAGAATAGAGAGGAAATGGCAGCTACTGTTGGAAACCAATTTTGCAGATTCTTTAAAAAATGAAAAGAGGTCTATCTCATGACCCAGCTATATCACTCTTAAGTATATAAACAAAATATGTTCCAGCATGTTATAATGTCATTCATTCCACTATGTGCTTAGGAGCTTTACTTGTGGTAGCCAAAAACTGGGAAACAACCCAGATACCCCTCAACTGGGGAATGAATTCTGAAAATGCACTTCATGTATACAGTGCTTTATTAATCAGCTATTACGAGCAATGGCATTATGGAATTTGCAAGCAAATGATGGGAGCAAGGAAAGATCATGCTGAATGAACTAACCCATGCTCATATAGACAAATATGGTGCGTGATCACTCATAAGTGGATATTAGCTGTAAAATGAAGGATAACTAGTCAGCAATCCACTGAGACAAAGAAGCTAAGTAACAGAAAGAGCAGAGGGGGATTCTTGAATTTCATTGTGAAAAGAAATCGGATAGACATCTTGAGTGGATGGAGAAGGAAGGTGGACACAGTTGGGACCGGGAATGGGAGCAAGAGGTATCAGGTAGGGGAGAGATGGAGGTACAGAGGACAAGGAGAGAAGACTAAAAAGGGGGCACATCTCTGAAACTGTCTAGAAGCCAAGGCAATGTAAACTCCCAGGACACCATGAGGTGATTTTACCTAAGACCCCTAGTAATGGAGAATATGGATCCTTAGTTAGCCATCTTCTCTAACCAGGAAAGGCTTCCAATAGAGGTTCTGGCACTTCAACCCAGCTGCAAAATCTTTGACCTACAATTGGTCCTGCCTATAGGATGTGCAGAGACAGGAACCTAGTATAATTATCATCAGAGAGGTTTCACCCAGCAACTGATGGAAACAGATGCAGAGACCCACAGCCTAACATGATGTATGACTTGGGGAATCCCGTGAAGGAGTAGGAAGAAGAATTAAAGGAGTCAGAGGGGTCAAGGACACCACAAGAAAACTCACAGAATCAACTATCTTGGCACCATTGGGGCTCACAAAAAATTTTCCAACCAATGAGCTTTCCTGGGACTGACAAAGGCCTTCTGCACATATGTCTTAGTTGCATAGGATGAGCTTCTTGTGTGGTTCTTAACAGTAGGAGAAAGGGCTGTGTTTGACTCTATTACCTGCTTTTGGGACCCTTTCCTCCTATTACCCTCCTACTGTCTAGCCTTGTCTACCTCAATGGGAGAGGATGCACTTAGGTTTACTGCAATTTGATGTGCACATGCAGGTTGATATTCATTGGAGGCCTCTCCTTTTCTTCAGAAAAAAGGAGGAGTAGACAGGGTGGAGAGAGGTAGCAAAGACTGAAAGGAGAGGACGGATGAGACACTCCAGTGGGATGAAAGTAAATAAATTAGTTAATTTTATTTTATAAAAAGGAAAAATAAACAAAACCAACAGTTGCATATTTTTAATGGTTTTTTTTTCTTCAAGTAAAGCAGGGAAATTATTAGAAAATACAGAATGTGAATCTGACTCCTATCTTGGACAGGGCAGTCTGTGTGACTTCTCCCTGTCTTCCCCTTGACCTCAGAAAAGGGGAGCCCAACACACACACACACACACACACACACACACACACACACACACACACACACACACACACACCTCAGTACAAAAGGAGTGAGTCTATCCTCATCCACTTAGACCAGACAAGGCAGCCTGGATAAGGCAAAGTGATTGACAGCAGGCAACAGAGTCCATAGACAGAAGCCACTATACTTACTAGGGGACCCATATGAAGATCAAACTGACCATCCATTACATGTGTGTTGAGGGCGTAGATCTAGTGCATGCGTGCCCTTTGGCTGGTGCTTCCATCTCTCCATAAGGCAGAAGCAGCTGTGAAGAAGTTAAAACATGTTTGGAGATATTCTGAGACCTTAGAGACTATCAGATACTAGCTGTCTTTTCTCTATATGTTGGCACTGCAGAGGGCGTGGATACTGAACAAAATAGAAAGTATTCTATTAAGTGAATTAATCCACGTTCAAAGAGATCACTAGCCTGTATTCTGTCTTAATGTAGTTCCTTTGTTTATGGTTATAACAGATGTTTGTTTATGTGGGATAAACATGTGTTGAGCCAATGATATTTTCATGCAGCTCCTTACACGATGACACAGAGCTTCTATGAGACACAGTGAGGAAATAAAGAAAACATAATATGAAAGTAGAAGGATAAATAATATGCTTAAAACAGATAAGGTTAACAAGAGCAGAAAAAAAAAGAATTGGATCAAGCAGTACACTCCAGACAAACAGAAAACATATGAGCAAGTCTTCTTAGGAATAGCAAATACTAATACCGAACATATTTTACTATATGTTTCATCATCTGTGCTATAAAGCTAGAAACATTTAATTTCACCAATCAGATTCTGCTTACATTTAGAGTATGACTAACCAAGGAGAGATAGGTTGGGACATATTTGGTCTTAGCTATTTTTCACAATACTTTTGATGTAAGTTCTTTTCCATGATACCTTTCCAAGTTCAAATGGGAGAGACTTCAAAGGAGTCATTGTACCAATGACCATTAAATACAGAATCAGTTACTAATGCCTCTAAAAGCAGAAGATAAGTGAGGTGTCAAATAAAAATATGTTTCCATCCAGTAACAGATAATATACTTGACCTCCCGACCTCCCCAGGACTGTGAGTTTCTTATATTTCCATTTAAATGTTCCCTATGGGAATGAAATCATGAAGAGTTCACTCCTCCTCCTTTTCTTTGTACTCCTCCTCTTTCTCCATCTCCTCCTCTTCCTCCTCCTCCTTCAAGAACTACTACTACTAAGATACACTACATGTCATGTAGGTTAAGGTGAATTTTCACAATGATTTATTACAATAGTCCATGCGCACCTTTACAGATCACCTGCAGTGTCCTGTTGTAGCCTCAGTCAGTCACAGTTGGGAAATTAAATCACAGTAAGAACCAATAGGAACCGGGACAAAGTTAGAAACACTTCTGCCATTCCCACTCACCTCTTAATTATGAAATTATTCCTATGCCTTCTCTCTCAGTCCCATGGATCTTTTTCTACACCAAGTTCCCACTACCAAACTTGAACATAGAGTAAGTCCTCTCTTCCTTGCTGACTCTGCCACTCAGACTGATAGCAAAGTACTCACCTGGATTCTTGCTTCTGCAGGATGGTGACTTCATTCAGCACACCTTAGACTTATTAATAAGCAGGGTTGTAAGAAAGCCAGCTCAAGACCTGAGGGCGAGGTCTGTGTCACTGTGACCTCACCTCCCTGCAGAACTGCAATTTTCTTTTCATCTGTAGTGGTTATGACAATGCTGGCTTTGGGAGACAAAATCATTCATGAAACTTTCTCCAGTTGTCAATTGACAAAGACTTTTGAGAGTTCCTTGTGTGTACCTCCAAAGATGCAGTGATTAGGGGAGGCACTGAGTTTTCAAGATGCCTCAAAATTGAGTGGGTCACTGGAAGGTGTTAGGAACATTGGAGTCACATGCATAAGATATTCATGTCTTTATATCCCATTGAATATAGACTTCACTTACTTTTTAAATACAAATCAACTTATTTCCTTTAAATAATTTATAACATTTTTACAGTTAGTATTGTTTGTATATTTTATATCAGCATGTGAACTTTATTCAAGTGCATGCCTCAGTTGACAATTACAAATTTTTATACCTTTCCACCACTATGTCATGTTTATGTGTTCCGGTAGAGCAATTTTAACCCAGCAAAATGTCTACTTTAAGTATGTCCAAATACCTTGTAAGGCTGTGTGAGCTAGCTGATATGCAGACACACCTTTAGCAGATACCTTTAACAGAAAACAATGAAAGTAAATGTAATTTGTAGAAGATATTACCACTGTTTAAATGTGATATCAAATTGAGAGGCAGACAAAGTGATGAATAAGAGAAAGATTTGACAGAATAGGGAATGCCTAACTTTCATGAAAATCGAATGGAAACAGAGGCTCCTGTTGGAAATCAATTTGCAGTTGCTTAAAAATTGGAAATAGATCTAACCTCATGATCCAGCTATACCACTCATAAGCATACACAAAACATGTTCCAGCAGGCTACAATGATATTTGTTCAACTATGTTCATAGGAGCTTTATTTGTGGTTGCCAGAAACTGGAATTACCCCATATACACCTCAACTGAAAAATGTATACTGAAAATGCAATTCATGTAAACAGTGCTTTATTAATCAGCAATTACAAAGAATGGCATCATGGAATTTGCAGGCCAATTATGGGAACAAGTAAAGATCATGCTGAATGAGGTAACCCATAGCTATAAAGACAAACATAAGTGGATGTTAGCTGTAAAATAAAGGATAACTAGTCAACAATCCACAGAGTCAAAGAAGCTAAGTAACAGAAGGAGCAGTGGGGGATTCTTGAATTTCACTGCGAAAAAGAAATAGGATAGACATCTTGGGTGGATGGAGAAGGAGCCTGGACAGGAGTGGGAGTGGGAATGGAACCAAGAGGGGGAGATGGAGCTAGAGAGTACTGGAAGAGAAGACTAGAATGGTAGCACATCTCAGAAACAGTCTAGAATCCAAAGGCAATGGAAACTTCTAGGAAACCATGAAGGTGGCTGTAGCTAAGACTCCTAGTAACAGATGATATGGAGCCCTAGTTAGCCATTTTTTCTAACCAGGAAAGACTTCCGATAGAGGTTTTGGCATTTCTACCCAGGTGTAATATATTTCACCTACAATTTGTCCTGCCTACTGTATGTGTAGAGACAGGAGCCTTGTATAATTATCATCAGAGAGGTTTCACCAAGCAACTGATGAAAACAGATGCAGAAACCCATAGCCTAACATGACGCATGGCTTGGGGAATCCTGTGAATGAGTAGGAAGAAGAATTAAAGGAGTCAGAGGGGTCAAGGACACCACAAGAAAACCTGCAGAATCAACTATCTTGGCACCATTAGGGGGTCAGAAAGAATGAATTTCCAACCAATGGGCTTTCATGGGACTGACAAAGGCCTTCTGCCCATATGTCTAAATTGTGTAGGATGAGCTTCTTGTATGAATTTTAATAGTAGGAGAAAAGGCCGTGTCTGACTCTATTGCCTGCTTTGGGACCCTTTTCACCTATTTCCCACCTACTGCCTAGACTTGTCTCCCTCAGTGGGAGAGGATGCCCTTAGGCTTACAGCAGTTTGATGTGCTGATGCTGGTTGATAGTCATTGGAGACCTCCCCTTTTCTTAAGAAAGATGGAGGAGTAGACAGGGTGGAAAGAGGTAGCAACCACTGAGAGTAGAGGAAGGATAAGAGACTCCAGTGGGATGAAAAGTAAATAAAGTAGTTAATTGTAGTTTTAATGTTTGTTCCTCACATAATACGGGGAAATTATTAGAAAATACAGAATGTGAATCAGCCTCCTATCTTGGGCAGGGCAATATTGTATGATTTCGGATGTTATATATGAAGCACAGTCCCTTCTTCTTACAATCTTCTATCTATAAAAACCCAAAGACTCCCCCTCCACATACCGTTATTGTCTTAATATTCTCCTCAAGCACAGTGGTTCGCAGAACTTTTTACATCACATCCAAAACCACGAACAACAAAGTCTATCAAGTTGTCCATTGACTATTTTCTGTCGTATGTCTATAAAATTAACTAATCTATGTGGTAGAAAGATGGCTCAGTGTCTAGGGGCACTGAATGATCTTTTAGAGGATCTGAGTTTATTTTTCAGCACCCACATGGTGACACACAGCCATCTCTCATGCCAGTTCCTGCACCTCTGATGTCCATTGTGGTCTCTATGAGTCCCTGGCATGCATCTGTTATAGGGACGTACATGCACACAAACATCCAAACACAGAAAATTAATTAGCTAATTAATTAGATATAACTAATGCAAATTTAATATACAAACCTTACTTAGATGTGTAATTCAGAAACTTAAATACTAGCCGATATATTTGAGGAAATGGTATCTTATGTTACATATTGAATATTCATCATTAAACACCTACTTATCAGTAAATAAAAAAACAATATACTATGATCTATAACTATGTATAGGAGATGGAGAGGTGGATCTTTAGATAAGTTCACTTGCTGCTTTTGTAGAAGACCAAGGTTTGCTTTTATAGAACCCACACAATGTATCCCAGTCACGTGTAACTCAGGTTTCATGGACTCCAATGCCCTCTTCTGCCCTTAGTGGAAATGTCCTGTATATTGTATGCATCCATACTGTGGGCACTTACATAAAGCTATGAAGTGAAAATGGATTAAAAGATAATTCTATTCACAGATGTTGAAAATTTTCTCTAGGTCCTTCCTCTCAATGATGAGCTATTGCAATTTATGATTGTTGGGTGAGAGGGAATATGTCCCTCTGGAGTTTTTAGCCACTCAGGATGTACAACTCCCTTGGCAGTTCATATACTCATGGATTTAATGACTACATTAATGATACTTAGTGGTTTAACAAAGAGAAAAGTGAGAGGAACTTATTATTAGGGTCCATGCAAGAGGACAAGCAAAACAGCTTAGAACTAATGGAATGCAGGCCACCTGTTAGCACAGTCGCTATGTGTGTGCATCTGAGAGGCAGAGCCCTGAGGACTATGTGTTCTGAGGACCTCAAGCTTTTGTGGAGTTTCATTTCGCTTGCGGCGCTCATGATCACCACTTCCCTCATATTCTTAGAGTTTTATGGAAACTCTATGGGGTTTTCAAGCCCCTCCTTGGGCAGTGCCACTGGCACATACAATATTAGTGATTGATCTTTTCCAAGCATTGCTGCTGGAGCTGACTAATGATTCAACCACCAGACTTAAAAATAATTTAGAGATGTAGATTATTAATAAAGTTGGGTTAAAATGTATTTGTTAGTGGCTTTCCTGTATAAAATTTTGGGGAACAATTTGAAGTTGGAAAGGCCTACTAGTGATACTAATGGAAGGGGTTTTTTTTGAGGTCAGATAGCAGGAAGAATGGCATGCTGACTTGAACTGGCTAATGTGCCTCATTTGCTAAAGCTGGGTTTGTGACAAAAATTGATTATTAATTTCTTATACCTATTTTTTCACTTTGATTTCTGAAAATTTTAAAAGAAAATTTAAAGAATATAGAGGTGCTTCCTGATAGTTTAAAGTAAAAATGGCTGATTGCTTTTTATATAAAAGTTTAGATTTATGATCTTTTTAAGAACTTTTCTTTATAAGATTACATTGTAAGATGAATAATGAAATGATTGGATCCTTCTTTGTAATGACAAATTACAACCTGCGGTTTTTCCTCATTTTTAGTAAATAAAACCATCTGAGAAAAACATATCTTGCCTGCGTACATTTTGTCTATGTATAATATGTTGCTTCCATATGACTGTATGTGGGTTCTTGGGAGTAATTTGTTTTTTCACTTGCAAAACATAAGGTATATGATCATGTCTCATTGTAATCATTGACTTGAAGAAAAATAGGATATAATCACATTGAGTCCGGGACAGCCAAAGCAACACAGAGAAACCTTGTCTTGAAAACAAAAAGATGTAATTTTTATATTGCCTGAAAGATTTTACCAGGATATATAAGCCCTAGGAAAAATAAATCTGTTCAATTTAGTGTCATCCACTGTGTCGTGTGTGTGTGTGTGTGTGTGTGTGTGTGTGTGTGTGTGCGTTTGTGTTTGTGTTTGTGTGTGTACTGATTTCACAGGGAAGATGTTAAGAGAGATACAAATAGAAGTAGGTATGAGCAATTAGGGATAGATAGATTATCCTATTTCATTGTACACATGTATGAAGTTTCCAAAGATTAAAAATTATCAGAATGAAATATCTATAGATAATGATATAACAATTCCATACAGTAGCTTTTAAGATATTGTATATTTTCTATTTATTTCTTGAGTTTGTTTTTGGGTTTTTATGCATTATCCTGTAATGTTTCTGTGTGACCTAGATTAACTTTAGTGGACAGAAGAAAAAGAGATACAGAAAGGGTTCAGGGTGTCTTACAAAAGCTATGTTTTATGGAACACAAGTTTATTAAAATATATAGCATCTTATTTAGAGTTTTCCAGAAAGGAGAAATGAGGATAATAATATTTATTACTGTTATTATTGTAAATTATGAGAATAGACAATCATGAAATGAGGCAAAGTCATTGGGAAGCTAAAGCAAACACTCTTGCACAAGATGAACACAAGATATTTCAAGGAAAACATCAAATATCAAGCACACAGCAGCCTTGGGATTTACCCTTAAGCCCTTAGTGTGGGAAAAATTTGTTTCTCATAATCAGAAACGACAGCATCCCCTTAAGACCTGCTCCAGCCAAAATCTGGCTCATCCATTGCATATTTCTGGCTTTAGAGAAGAAACTGTGCCTCCTCTATATACAATATACCCTCAGCGGAAGCCTTTGTTAATTGGGTTCCTCAAATCAGTGCACATGTATAAGTGGGCATGTGTGCAAAGCCACCACTGTTATTGAAATATCCCAAAGTATTAATGGTTAATCTTGACCATTAATTAAGTTAATGGACTTGAGAATCACTAATATGTACATATATTGTATTAAATAGTATTATAACTTTGATATCTTGAATATCTATTACTTCATCGAAGTGCACATTCTGTGAGGATGGATACCTGAGAATTGCCAGACAGCATGGCACTCAAAACCAGTAGGAATTGTGGTGACGTGCTTGTCAAATGAGCAGAAGAACTACTGCACATTGATGGACCATTTGATTTTGATAGCATCACACAAGCAACAGAATAGGATGTCAACATTATGGTACGTATATAAATATGTATACATATGACGTCACCAAAGAATAATTTTAACCAATAAAAGGAAAAGTATTGTTTCTCAATTCTTAAGGAAAAGTTGTTCTATTCAAAATCTTCTTCCATAGAGCTATAACATGTAAGTTCCTGTTTATATTTTGTTATAGCATTTTAAATGTTTTGGGATTTATGTTTAGGACCCTTTTTCCATTTGGGATTAATTTTTGTGCAGAATTGTATATAAAAATATAGTGTCATTTCCGTCACCATGGAAATTCTATTTTCACAGCGCTCTTTGTTGACAATGCTTTTTTTGATCCATCATACTTTTTTGGCACGTTATTGAAATATTAAATGGCTGATGGTATATGTACTCATGACTGGGTCTTCAATGTTGTCCCTTTGGTTTACATCTGTGTATTTATGTCTTTATAGTATTTCTTAAGATTGGAATGGTAATCCCCGCAGCATTGATATTGATTGCTGTGGCTAACAAGGGTCTTTTGTGCTGCCATATGAATTTAAGAATTATTTTTGTTTATTTCTGTAAAGAATGAGATGTGATTTTTCATTGAGAATGTATGTAATAAATGTGTAAAATAGACAGGTAGAAAAAATGGGTTACAGCTTCTATCCCTCTGGACAGTCATGTACTTTGCCAAGGCGGGGAGAAAGAAGCATAGCATTTGATGTTTGATCTTCGCTATTAGAACATATAAGTTACACAAAATAGTGAATCCCAACATATATTGGTATATCCAAATACAGGCTCAGACATTACATCACACAACATTATATTCAACATGTAAATATCTGGAAGAGCTCTAGGCATATTGAAAGTTAGAATGGAAACTGAATTCTCAAGTCTCTGAGGAAGTTGAAGACTAGGTAGCTTAGTTTTACAATGAAGCTTAATTCTTTATGGGTTAAGATGGTTTTCGGTCTACATAGCTGTGATAAGTGGATAATGACAATATGTGATGGAGACTGATTTACATTCAGAAATTTAGATGCACCAAAATAGGAACGATGTCTTCTTCAAGGCTGACAAACACAAGTAGCCCAAACACTAAGAATGTAACATTTGTATAATTCCTGATTGTGTTACGGTTCTTCTTGCCAGAGGTAATTTATTGTATATATGTGCAATAATATAAATATATATGTACAAATATAAAATAATTTCAAGAAAACTTTAAACAATGAACAGCATGGAGAATGAGTAATAACACTTTGGTTTTAAGCTTTTGGCTTTCTACTCTTGGCATGTCATGTGACCTAGCTTGGCCTTTTCCATCTGGGACATGAGCTGAATAGTAAATTAGTTGGGTGCTTTGTCTGCATTTCTGAGTGGGTAGGATTTTACTCCAGCATCCTAGCTCCTGAGTCTTTATTAGTAAAATTAAGTGATTGGGATTCTCTTTCTTTAAAACAACTGGAGATCATGTGAATCTTTTTCTTCCTGAGTTTGTGTGACTTGGCTCAATGTTATCCATTATAAGTCCACCAATTTTTCTACACATGTCGTGATTCCATCTTTGCCTATAGTTGATGTAGTATATTTTATATATGAAAAGTATTGAATGTTAGATTTACCTGTTTATGGATAGGTAGAGAAGACCCCATTTCATTGCTACAATAAATAAAGTATCAAGGATACTCAATATTCAAATATATCTATGGTATGAAATGGAGTTCACTGTGTATAGGCCCATGATTTGAATACTTCAATATGATCTTAGTTCCAATTTATAGCTTTTCACCAAATCTCAAAACTGAACCCCATAATAGCTGAATTAATTTCTCCAAATCCTTTCCCTGATGTTAGCGTTATCATGATGCTAAAGTGACAAATACAGAACAATGACAAATAAAGATTATAATTAAGTAGGCATGATGATAAAAAATATTAACTAAAGTGTTAGCAGACAAACTTCAAAATTATGTCAAAACCATCATTCTTTTGGATAGATATCTGTAAGAGGTGGTGACAGATATTACTCTTAATTTTGATAGGATTGGTGCAGTCTCTAGAAGTTATGACCGTTATACAGCCTTCTGAAGAATAAGTTCATGGCCAGACATGGTTTCAGTTTTCCTTGAAGATAGAATGTTGTCCCTAAAAGCTGTCCATGATAATCATAAGCATCCAAGCTGCCCTGCCAGAATGAACGCCACACGAAGCTTAATATTATTGACAGAGTTCTTGCTGACCTCTTTGCTTATCAGATGGCCAAAGAGAAGACCCTCCCAGCTGCAGGTTGACAGATATGAGACTCAATATGGTCAGCCTGTGTCAGCTGCTAATTCAACAAGTGGAAACACTTCTTTGGCCATCTTTCTAACCTTTCAAAGACAAAGTGACACCCACCTATTTAAGTCTCTGTATTGACCTATGGAGGAAAGAGTGTGAATTAACCACTGCATACCTAGCAAAGCATATCACTTAAATAATTAAAATATGATTAAGAAACGTTATTATTTATCCAGAACAACCTGAGTCTGGGCATGACAGAGTAATGATTCGTAAGGACAAAAGGTCCAAAAGAGGAAAAACAAAGAGAAAACAAGGGAGTGGTGTTCAGTAGCCACCAGTTGTGTTTGAGCAACAGAGCAATGCAGCCTCTTAGGAAGGATGACAGAGTATAAAAACACAGAAAGACAGACACCAGGGACAGGATGTGTTGTGTGGCTCTGGACTCAGGGGAGGTTCTCCTGGAATTATGAGTGCTGCGGATGTATTGAACCACCCGTTTGTGACTGAATAGAAGGACAATCATGGAGTCACTGGACCACGCAATGAGCCCAGAAAGGAAGACTTCAGGACACACTACCAATGCTGCATAGAGGGAGTCATTAATATCATCACGCCCTACTGTGGAGCAGTATTCAAAATCTCACTTTCTTGTCACATTTTTTGTATTTCTTTTGCTAAATGTGTACACAAAGAAAATAAAATTTTTCAACAAATACATGCCCCAGATGATAAATATGCAGCATCCAATGTACTTCTCAGCTTTGCCTTTATGATCTATCCAATACGATTTCCTAGGATTGATTGTCATGGCCTGGAAGACTCTCAAGAGACATGTGGTTCCAATGGACACACTCCGGAAAATTCCTTGAATGTAAATTATGAACATGCATCCAAAATCATTGAAGAACTGCTTCCAACCCCAAACTGCCATTGGTTTGGGAATTCCTGTAGAGAGGATGGTCGATGCATTGGCTGCCATTATATGCATGAGAATCAAATCTGTGGGCTTCAGTTTGCATTCTCTGTAGTAAACACCTAGATAGTAGAAGATAAGAGAGAATTTTCCCAAAATTCCTGTGGTTGTTTGTGATAAAAAACCAATTTTGATTGCCAGAGTCCAGAAATCCATTTTGTGATTCTTCACAATTTCCTTTACAGAATGTCCAGACAATTTCTCTGGTTTAAAGAATAACTGTAAATAATTGCAGTTTGGGGTGAAAGAAGAATCCATCAATCCATGGAGCTACTGAGAGACTGAAACAGAGTGTCCTTTATTCTCCTGAGTACAAAGCCAGAAGAGACAAAAAAGAGAACCTCATGCAGAACTTCTGTGTAAGAATGGTTACTTTCCATGTTATTCCTGTGAGATTGCTCAATACTTATAACACACAAAGTGATTGAAAAAGAGACAGAAAGTTCCACATGATATGAATCATTAAAGATGATTTGATGTTGGTTAGTGAGAAACAATTAAAAACAAACATGAAGCAAGACATCTGGGATTTATTGATATTTGCTCATAATGTTGTAAAAGAGTAGCACCTTAATAATTACGACAAAAATTCATTTTCCAATTTTTAATTTATATATTCCCTTTACATCCTGATCATAGCACCCTCCAAAGTTATCTTCCAATTCCTTCCTCTCATACTCTTCCCACTATCCGCCTTGCCCTTCTCCTCAAAAAAGGGAAGCTCGTGCATGTGCGTGTGTGCGCATATATGGAAACACACACACACACACACACACACACACACACACACACACACACCTTAGTATATCATGTCCTAAAAAGACTGAGTTCATCGTTATGCACTTAGGCCAGACAAAGTAGCCTAGAGAAGGCAAAATTATCAAAAGTAGGCAACAGAGTCCATAGACAGAAGCCACTCTACTTAATAGGGGACCCACATGAAGATCAGACTGACCATCCGTTACATGTGCGTTGAGGGTCTAGATCTAGTGGATGAGTGTTCTTTTCTTGGTGCTTCCATCTCTTCATAAGGCAGAAGCAGCTGTGAAGAAGTTAAAACACATTTGGAGACATTCTGAGACCTTAGAGACTATCAGATACTAGCTGTATTTCTCTATGAGTTGGCACTACAGAGGGAATGGATACTGAAAAAAATAGAAAGTATTCTATTAAGTGAATTAATCCACGTCCAAAGATATCACTAGCCTATATTCTGTCTTAACATGGTTTCTTTTCTTATGGTTATAACAGATGTTTGTTTAGGTGGGATAAACCTGTGTTGAGCCAAAGAAACTATGATGCAGCTCATTAGATGGTTACAAAGAACTTGCGTGAGAGGGGGTGAGAAACAAAGAAAATGTAATATGGGAGTAGAAGAATAAATAATGTGCTTAAAACAGATAAGGTTAATAGGAGCAAAAGTAAAAAGAAAAAGAATTAGATCAACGAAAACACTAAATACAAAGAGGTTTGAAATAAACTAGCTACTTTTAATTTAACTAAAACAAAAGAAAATAAAAAATTAACAAAAAGTGAAAGAAAAAAGGAATAAAAATAACAATCTTATACATTTTTGTAAATTGACCAAGAGCCTTATAACTTTTCATTATTTGAATGTGACTGCACACTTTGTAGAAAACTGGTCACATCTGCTTAGGAAGAAAAAGTACAAACCTACATGCTAAGAACAAACCAGTGTTAAGCATAACAACAGGGTTTTTTTTGTAAAAGAAGGAAGAATTTAAAATCCACTGTTGTCTTGGGTGCATAAACCAGGATATCAAATACATGTGCCCATAAATAGTTCATGATTACTTAATGAAAATACACATCATAAGATTCTATAAACTTGTAGACTCTTGAAAAGCCTTACACTATTGTTTTATTCTACTGTGTTCCATGTGATGTTTCATTTGGAAACTTTCCATGAGATATATGGTTATGAAGTCACAAAGAAAACAAGAAAGTGATTTTGGTTTAAATTTTTCCTTGAATGGCAGTTTTGGTGGCAGCTGAGGTCTGCACATAAAATTCATGTAAATAAATTTGAGACTATTAACCCAACATATCTCATCCAATATTTGTGCACAATGATACTGACTGAGCTCAGATATCATGCATTAGTGTAAAGTAGTGATGGTACAAAAAAGGACAATGTGTTGGACTGCCCATCAGTACACATAAGTTGGAGAACACTCTTAGGTCAGCAAATCTTTTTTTTTTTGTATTTTTTTTATTAATTTATTCTTGCTACATCTCAATGTTTATCCCATCACTTGTATCCTCCCAAGGACAGCAAATCTTATTTCTACAAGGAAAGGTAGGGTGAGACCCCCTGTAGAAGCCGGCAGAAGGAACTGTGAATTACTACTAGACCAAAACAAACAATCCAAGAAAGGGCACCATTGTTACATTCTGATCAGCCATGCAAGGACAATCAACAAGACAGTAAAGAACTAGAAGAAAATGTCCACAAGGCTTGTTATCTGTAGAAGTTAATATGAGTAGGATGGTGAGCTGGCTGAAATCCTTTTAATTAATGTGAGGTACCCTTGAATGTTCGGGGCCCTTTCTGACTGGTTTGTTCACTGTGGACAGTGTGATCAGCAGAGGGCATAAGGAGTCAGTGAGGAAAGTGAGTCAGACACGATGGTCAGTGGCTCTTGCACCTCTGAGTGAGTATCAATCAGATCACTTCTGCATGTCTGACTATCATTCAGACTGCTCTGAAATATTGAATGGCTTCCATCATGGCGCCTCCTTATTTATACAGGGCTCACAGAACAAAAGGAGACCAAGGCTTATCCAAAAGGTGCAGATTATGTGTTTGGGTTTTTTTTTTTTTTCACTATATGTCTAGGTTTACTAGCTCAGTCACAAATAGAATATACAACCTGAAAGGATTTTACTTTCATCAGTCCTATTACTCCAATTTAAAGATTCTAAAGAACATGTCCTCCTATATAACATATTTATTATAGAACAGCCTGCTTTTAGACTGGCAGTGTTTACAGTTTGAAAGCACTCCAGACAAACAGAAAATATCTGAACAAGACTTCTTAGGAATAGCAAATGCTAACACCAAACATATTTTACTAAATGTTTCATTATCTGCACTGTAAAATTGGAAACATTTACTTTGGCCAATCAGATTCGGCTTACATTTACAGTATGACTAACCAAGGAGAGATAAGTCAGGACATGTTTGGTCTTAGCCAACCTTACACAGTACTTGTGATGCCACCTCTCTTCCATGAAACCTTCCCAAGTTCAAATGGAAGAGACTTCAAATCAGTCATTGCACCAGTGACCATTAAATACAGAATCAGATACTAATGCCTCTAAACGCAGAAGATAAGTGAGGTGTCAAATTAAAATACATTTAAATCCAGAAACAGATGACATACTTGCCCTACACAAGACTGTGAGCTTCTTATAATTCCATTTAAATGTCCACAATGGGAATCAAATCATGATAAATTCACCCCTCCTCCTGTTTTTCCTTCACCTCCTCCTCCTCTTCTTCCTCCACCTCCTCCCCTTCCTCTTTCTCCTCCAACTACTACTACTAAGATACACTACATTTCATGTAGAGTAAGGTGAATTTTAACAATGATTTATTACAATAATCCATCAGCACCTTTACAGATCACCTGCTATGTCCTGCTGTAGCCTCAGTCAGCCCCTGCTGGCAAATTAAATCATGGTAAGAACCAACAGGGACTGGGACAAAGTTTTAAAAACTTGTGTCATTCCCACTCACCTCATACTTATGAAGTTATTCCTATGCATTCTCTCTCAGTTCCATGGATCTTTTTCTACACCAACTTCCCACTACCAAACTTGAACATAGAGTAAGTCCTCTCTTCTTTACTGTCTCTGATACTCAGACTGATATCAAAGCACTCACCTGGATTCTTGCTTCTGCAGGATGATGACTCCATTCAGTACATCTCAGACTTATTATTAAGCAGGGCTGTAAGAGAGCCAGCTCAAGACCTGAGGGTGAGGTCTGTGACATTGTGACCTCACCTCCCTGCAGAACTGCAATTTTCTTTTCATCTGTAGTGGTTATGACAATGCAGGCTTTGGGAGACAAAATTATTTAGGCAACTTTTTCCAATTGTCAATTAAGAAAAACTTTTAAGAGTTCTTGGTGCGAACCTCCAAAAATACAGTGAATTTGGGGAAGCATTTTAAGACGCCTCAAATTTGGATGGGGCACTGGAAGGTGTTAGTAACATGGAGTAACATGCATAAGAAATTGAACTCTTTATATGCCATTGTATATAGATTTCCTTACTTTTTTAAAAAATACAAATCACCTTAGTTCTTTTAAAAATATTTACAACAACTGTTATACTTAGTATTCTCTGTACATTTTATATGAGCATGTGAGTTTTATTCAAGTGCAACCCTCAGTGTACAATTACACATTTTTATATCTTACCACCAGTATCGTATTTTTATTTGTTCCTGTAGAGTAATTTTAACCCAGCAAAATGGGCTACTCCAATTATGTCCAAGTACTTTGTTGGTCTGTGTGACCTAGTTGAAATGTAGACACACCTTTAGCACACACCTTTAATAGGAAACAGTGAAGGCAAATTTAATTTGTAGAAGCACTTACCCATGTTTAAATGTGATATCTAGTTGAGAGGCAGATGAAGTGATGAATCAGGAAAATATTTGACAGAATAGGAAATGCCTAATGTTCATGAAAATAGAATGGAAACATAGGCAACTGTTGGAAACCAATTTGGTAATTTCTTTAAAAATTGGAACTACATCAAACCTCATGCTACAGGTATACCACTCATAAGCATATACAGAAAATATGTTCCAGAATGCTACAGTGACATGTTTTCAACTATGTGCATACAAGCTTTATTTGTGGTAGCCAGAAACTGGAAACAACCTAGACACCCCTCAACTGAAGAATGGATACTGGAAATGTGGTTCATGTATACAGTGCTTTATCAATCAGCTATCACAAGCAATGGCATCATGAAATTTGCAGGCAAATGATTGAAACAAAGAAAGATGCTGCTGCATGAGGTAACCCATACCCATAAAGACAAATATGGTGTGTGTTCACTTATAAGTGGATATTAGTAGTAAAATAAAGGATAACTAGCCAACAATCCACAGAGTCATAGAAGCTGAGTAACAGAGAGAGCCGTGGAGGACTCTTTAATTTCATTGAGAAAAAGAAATAGGATAGACATCTTGGGTGGATGGAGAAGGATCCTGGACAGGACTGGGACTGAGAATGGGAGCAAGAGGGATCAGGTAGAGGAAAGATGGAGCTAGAGAGTGCTGGGAGAGAAGACTAGAATGGGGGCATATCTCTGAAACTGTCCAGAAGCCAAGAGGAATGGAAACTCCCAGGACACCATGAATGTGAGTTTGCTGTAAAACCAAGTAATGGAGAATATGGATCCTTAGTTAGCCATCTTCTCTAACCAGGAAAGACTTCCACTAGAGATTTTGGTACTTCAAGCCAGCTGCAAAATCTTTGGTCTATAATTTGTCCTGCCTACATGATGTGTAGAGACAGAAGCCTAGTATAATTATCATCAGGGAGGTTTCTTCCAGCAACTGATGGGAACAGATGCAGAGACCCATAGCCTAATATGATGCATGCCTTGGGGAATCCTTTGAAGGAGTAGGAAGAAGAATTAAAGGGGTAACAGGGGTCAAGGACACCACAAGAAAACCTACAGAATCAACTGTCTTGGGATCATTAATGACTCAGAAAGAATGAATTTCCAACTAATGAGATTTCATGGGACATAGAATATTAGTGATGGATCTTTTCCAAATATTTCTGCTTCGGCAGAGTTATGATTCTACCACTGTACTTAGAAATAATTTATAGATATATATTATTAATAAACTTAGATAAAGATGTTATGTTAGTGGCTTTCCTGTACAAAATTTTGGGGGACAATTTGAAGTTGGAGAGACACACTCTTGATAGTAGTGCAAGGGATATTTTGAGGTCAGACAGCAGGAAGAATGGGAGCCTGACAAGAACTCAATAATGTGCCTCCATTGCTAAAGGTGGGTGGGTGACAAAAGTGAATATTAATTTCTTATACCCAATTTTGCCCTTTGATTTCTGAAATTCAAGAAATGTTAAGGAATATAGATGTATATCCTGATGGTTTAAAGTAAAAATGGCTGATTGCTTTTATATAAAAGTCTAAGTTTTTTATTCTTTTAAGAGTTAATTTTTATAAGATTACAGTTTAAGGTGAATAATAAAATGATTGGAATCTTTTTTGCAACCATAAATTATAGTCTCTGTTTTTCCCACATTTGTAGTAAATACAAGCATGTGAGAAAAACATATCTTGCCTGCTTACATTTTCTTAATATATAATAAGTTGCTTAGATAAGATTGTATGTGGGTTCTTGGGAGTAGTTTGTTTTTTCATTTGCAAAACATGAGGTACATGATTTTGTGTCATTGTTTTTTAAAATTTTTTTATTAATTTATTCTTGTTACATCTCAATGTTTATCCCATCCCTTGTATCCTCCCATTCTTCCCTCCCCCCATTTTCCCATTATTCCCCTCCTCTATGACTGTTCCTGAGGGGGATTATCTTTCCCTGTATATGCTCATAGGGTATCAAGTCTCTTCTTGGCAACCTGCTTCATGTGTCATTGTAATCACTGATTTGAAGAAACATAGGATGCAATCACATTGTAATTTTTATATTGCTTGAAACCTTTTGCCACAATATATAAACTGTAGGAAAAAAGTGAAGTTGTTGAGCTTTGTCTCATCCTCTGTGTCTTCTGTGTGCTTGTTTGTGTGTGTGTGTGTGTGTGTGTGTGTGTGTGTGTGTGTGTGTACTTACTTCACACTCATTGTTGACCCTATATCTGCTTCTCAGATAACAGAACACTGCTGGAGCTGGCTTTGACAAATTGGGGAGGGAAGATGTTAGGAGAGATACAAGTAGAAATAGGAGGGAACAATTAGGCATAGATAGATGATCATATTTCATTATACACATGTATGAAGTTGCCAAAGAATAAAAAGTATCACAGAAATATCTATGGATAATGATATAATAATTCTGTATAGCAGCTTTAACACATTGTATATTTTCTATTTAATTCTTGAGTCTGTTTTTGGATATGTAAGCATTATCGTGTATGTTTCTATGTGACCTAGATTAAGATTAGGAGTCAGAAAATAAAGCAGATACAGAGAAGGGTTCCAAGTTTCTTACAAAAGCTATGTTTTATAGAAACAATTTTATTTTGGTTCATAGAATCATATTTAGAGGTCTCCAGAAAAGGGAAATGAAGAAATAATAACAGCAATAACAACAACAATAATAATAACAATAATAATAGACCATCATAAAATGGGGCAAAGTCAATGAGAATCTGAAGCAAACACTCGTGCACAAGATGAACACAGGATATTTCAAGGAAAACATCAAATTTCAAGCATTCAGCAGCCATGGGTTCTAACCTTAGCCTCTTAGTGTGCGAAAAATTTGTTTCTCATAATCAGAAACAGCAGTACCACTTAAGGCCTGCTCCAGCCAATATCTGGCTCTCCCATCGCAAATTTCTGGCTTTAGAGAAGAAACGGTGTCCCCTCTGTGTATAATAAACCCTCAGCAGAAGCCTTTGTGCATATACCTAAACTAGTGTGTATGCAAAGTTACCACTGCTATTGAAATATCCCAAAGCATTATGGGTAATATGGCCATTAATAAATTAGATGCACTTAAGAATCACAAATATTTACACAATAGTGTCAAATTTTTTATAACTTTGATATATTGAATATCCATGTTATCATGGAAGTGGACATTTTATGAGGATGGATATCTCAGAATTCCCAGACTGGCACTCAAATCATGTTGGATTCTTGGTGTTGTGCTTGTCAAGTGATCTGAAGAACTACGGCACATTGATGGCCCTTTTGATTTTGAAAGCATCACACCAGCAACAGAACAGAATGTCAATAGAATAGTATGTAGGTATTTTAAATACATATACATATGAAATCAACAAAGAACAATTTACACCAAGAAAAAGAAAAGCATTTTTTTTTTTAATTCTTAAACAGAAGTCTCTCTATTCACAAAGTTCTTCCATAGAGCTATACCAGGTAAGATCCTGTCTACATTTTCTTACAGCATTTTAAATGTTTTGGCCTTCATGTTGAGGGCCCTTTTTCAATTTTGAATTAATTTTTGTGCGAACTTGTAGATACGAATCTAATGTCATTTTCCTCATTGTGGAAATTCAATTTTCTCAACGCCATTTGTTGACAATGCTTTTTTGTTCACTCATAAGTTTTTGGGACTTTTTTAAAATACTAAATGGCAGAAGGTATATGTACTCATGTCTGGGTCTTCAATTTTGTCTTTTGTGTTTACATTTATGTATTTATGGCAATGCCATATAATTTCAGTATTACCTCTTTATAGTATTTCATAAGATTGGAATGGTAATCCTTCCAGCATTGATACTGATTGCTTTGGCTATCTAGGGTCTTTTTCAATGCCATATAAATGTTAGAATTATCTTTGTTTATTTCTGTAGAGAATGAGATGTGGTTTTTCATTGGGATTGTATGTATTAAATGTGTAAAATACATAGGTAGGAAAAAAGGAATCACAGCTTCTATCCATCTGGACAGTCATGTGCTTTGACCAGATGGGGAGAAAGAAGCATAGCATGGTATCCATTTGATGTTTGACCATCGCTATAACAACATATGAATTACATAAAAATAATGAATATTGCCCCATATTAGTACTTCCAAATGTAAGCTCAGAGATTACATCACACAACATTATATTCAACATCTAACTATCTGGAAGAGCTCTAGGCATATTGACAGTTAGAATGGGAATTGAATTCCCATGTCTCTGAGGGGGTTGAGGACCAGGTAGCTTAGTTTTACAATGAAGCTTAAGTGCTTCTGGGTTAAGATGGTTTTAGTTCTAGATAAATGTGATAAGTGGATAATGAGACTATGTAATGGAGGTTGATTTATGTCCAGAAATTTAGATGCACCAAGATGGGAAAGATGTCTTCATCAGGGCTGTAGAATACAAATAGCCCAAACACTAAGAATAGAACATTTATATAATTCCTGATTGTATCATGGTTTTTATTGCCATAGGTAATCTATTGCATATACATGTAATACTATAAATGTATACCTAAATATAAAAAATAATTTCAAGAAAACGATAAACAAAAGACAGCATGGAGAAGGAGAAATAGCTCTTTGGCTTTAAGCTTTTGGCTTTCTACACTTGGGATGTCATGTGACCTAGCTGGTCTTTCTGTTTGGGACATGAGCTGAGTAGTAAATTCAGTTGGGTGCTTTGTCTGCCTTTCTGAGTGAGTAGGATTTTACCCCAGCATCCTTGCTCCTGAGTCTTTATTAGTAACATGAAGTGATTGGGATTCTCTTTCTTTAAAACAACCAGAGAACATGTACTTTTTTTCTTCCTGAGTTTGTTTGACCTGGCTTAATGTTATGCATTATCAGTTCATCAATTTTTCTACACAAGTTATGATTCTATCTTTCACTGTAGTCAAGTTATAGTACACATTATATATGAAAAGTATTTAATGTTGGGTTTATCTGTTTATGCATGTGTAGGAAGACACCATTTCATTGCTACAATTAATAAAACAGCGAGGATAATCCATATTGAAATATTTCTATGGTATGAAAAGAAGGTCACTGCTTATAGGTCCAGGATTTGAATACTTTAATCTAATCATAGTTCCAATTTTTAGCTTTTCAACAAACCTCAATCTGACCCCCAAAATAGCTGTATTAATTTCTCCAAATACTTTAGGATAATGTTAACATTATCATGATGCCAAACAGTTAATGAGACAACAATGACAAATAAAGTTATTATCAAATAAGCATGTAGATAAAAAAAATTCTCACTAAAATATTAGCAAACAATCTTCAAAAATCCATTAAAAAATCCGTCTTTGGATTCGTATCTGTATGAGGTAACAGATATTACTCCTATGGTGATATTACTCTTGTGATGGTCCTACAGCCTTCTGCAGAAGTATTTCATGGCCACACATGGTTTCAGTTTTCCTTAGAGGTAGATTGTTGGCCCCCTAAAACTGGCTGTGATAGCCATATGCATCCAAGCTGCCCTGCCTGGATGAACCCTACAAGAAGTTTAGTAATATTGACAGAATTCTTGCTGACCCCTTTGCATATCAGGTGCGAATTGAGAAGACTCTCACAGCTGCAAGTTGACAGAAATGAGACTCAAATAATATGGAAGCTTTTGTCTGTTCCTAATTCAACAAGTAGAAACACTTGTATGGTCATCTTTCTAATCTTTCAAACGGAAGGTGCCTACCCCCTATTAAAGTCACTGTTTTGACCTTTTGAGGAAAGAGTGTGAATCAACCAGTGGATACAAAGCAAAACATGTCACTTAAATAATTAAGATACGATTAAGGGGGTTTATTCCTTATCCAGAACAAACTGAGTCTGGGCATAACAGAGTAATGATTCATAATAACAAAAGGTCCAAAAGAGGGAAAACAAAGAGAAATGAAGGGAGTGATGTTCCGTAGCCACCAATTGTGTTTAGGCAACAGAGCAATGCAGCCTCTTAAGAAGGAGGATAGAGTATAAAAACCCAGAAAGATAGACACCAGGGACAGGATGTGTTGTGTGGCTCTGGACTCAGGGGAAGTTCTGCTGGAATTATGAGTGCTGCGGATGTGTTGAACCAACTGTTTGTGTCTGAGCAGAAGGACAATCATGGAGCCACTGGACCACGAAATGAGTCCAGAAAGAAAGACTTCAGGACACACTACCAATGCTGCATAGAGGGACTCACCAATTGGATCACTCCCTACAGTGGAGCAGTATTCTAAATCTCGCTTTGTTGTCACATTTTTTGTATTTCTTTTACTGAAAGGGTACAGAAGGAAAATGAAATATATCAACAAGTACAAAACCCAGATAATAAGCATGCAGCATCCAATGTACTTCTCAGCTTTGGCTTTATGATCTGTCCAACAGGATTTCCTAGGACTGATGGTGACAGCCTGGAAGACACTCAAGAGACATGTGGTTCCAATGGACACACTCCGGGCACTTTGTTGAATGTACACTATAAAATTGCATCCAAATTCAGGCAAGAACTGCTTCCATCCCCAAACTGCCATTGTGTGGGGAACTCCTGAAGAAAGAATGATCAAAGCATTGGCTGCCATTAGATGCATGAGAATCAAATCTGTGGGCTTCAGTTTGCATTCTCTGTAGTAAAGACCTAGATAGCAGAACAAAAGAGAAAAATTTCCCAAAATTCCAGTGGTTGTTTGTGATAAGAAAATTATTTTGAGTGCCAGGTTCCAGAAGTTCATTTTGTGATTTAGCACAATTTCCTTTAGAGTCTGTCCACACAGTTTTTGTGGTTTCATGAATAACTACCGATGGTTGCAAGTTGGAGTATAGGAAGAATCTATCAATCCATTGAGCTATTGAGAGACTGAACCAGAGGGTCCTTTATACTCCTGAGTACAAAGCCAGGAGAGACACATAAAAACACCTCTTCCAGAACTTCTTTGTGAGAATGGTTACTCTCCATGTTTTTACTGTGAGAATGCTCAATACTTATAACATAAATAGTGATATAATAAGAGAAAAAAAGTTTCACACAAAAGAATCATTCAAGATTATTTGATAGTGGCCGGGGAGAATATTAAATAAATAATAATAAAATAAATAAGAATAAAAGCAAAGATGATGCAAACATTCAGATTATATTGATATATGTTAGGGGTGCTGTAGAAAAAGAGAACTTATAATACTCCAAACTATTTTAATTTAAAATTTTATTTCTAATTTATTTATTCACCTTACATTCTGATCATAGCCACCTCCATAGTTGTCTTCCAAGTCTCCTCTCTCTCATGTGCTTCCCCCTATCTGCCTTCCCCTTGCCCTCAGAAAAGGGGAGCACAACACACACACACACACACACACACACAGACACACACTACAACACACCTCACTACATCAAGTCCCAAAAGAATTGAAATCATCCTCATCTACTGAGGCCACACAAGGCAGCTTGGATGAAGCAAAGTGAACGAAAGCAGGCAACAGTGTCCATAGACAGAAGTCACTCTACTTACTAGGGGACCCACATGAAGATCAAACTGACCATCCATTACATGTGTGTTAAGGGCCTAGATCTAGTTGGTGCGTTTTCTTTTGTTGGTGCTTCCATCTCTCCATAAGGCAGAAGCAGATGTGAAGGAGTTAAAACATTTTTGGAGATATTCGGAGACCTTAAAGACTACCATATACTCGCTGTCTTTTCTGTATATGTTGCCACTGCAGAGGGAATGGATACGAAACAAAATAGAAAGCATTCTATTAAGTAAATTAATCCAGACACAAAAGATCACTAGCCTGTTTTCTGTCTTAATTTAGTTTCTTTGTTCATGGTTACAAGAAATGTTTGTTTATGTGGGATAAACATGTGTTGAGCCAATGATATTTTAATGCAGCTCCTTAGATGATGACACAGAGCTTGTATGAGACACGTTGAGGAAATAAAGAAAACATAGTATGAGAGCAAAAGATTAAATAATGTACTTAAGACAGATAGGGTTAATAAGAGCAGAAAGAAAAAAGAAAGAATTGGATCAAGCAAAACTGTAAATATAAAGAGATTTTAAAGAAACCAGCTTTTTTATGTTAACTAAAAGAAAAGAAAAAAAAATGAACAAACCGTGAATGAAAAAAGGAACAAGAGTGACAACCTTGTACATGTTTGTAAATAAACCAAGAACCTTATACCTTTGCATTATCTGGATGTGCCCACAAGTTCTGTAGAACACTGATCCCATCTGCTTGGGAAGAACAAATACAAACCTGCTTGCCAGTAACCCAGTGCTAAGAATCACAACAGTAATGTTTCTGTCAAAGAAAGAAGAATTCATAATCTATTGTTTTATTCTACTGTGTTCCCTGTAATGTTTCCCTTGGAAAAAAAATCCATGAGCTGTATGGTTATGAAGTCACACATAAAACAAGAGTGTGATTTTGGTTTAAGTTTTTTGCTGAATGTCAGTTTTGGTGGCAGCTGGGATCTGCACATAAAATTCATGGAATCGAGTTTAAGAGCATTGTTGCAACATACGTTAAACAATAGTTGTGAACGATGATACTGCCTGAGCTCAGATACCATGAATTAGTGTAAAGTAGTGATGGTAAAAACGCTGACAAATGTTGGACTGCCCATTGATACAGTTAAGTTGGGTAACACCCTTAGGACAGCAAACCTTATTCCTACAAGGAAAAGTAGGTGCTTCTTTATTCATACAGGGTTCACAGACAAAAGCAGACTAATGATTATTCCAAAGGTACAGATTATGTGTTTGGTTGTTTTCATTATATGTCTAGATTTACATGTTCAGTCACAAATAGAAAATACAACCTGAAAAGATTTTACTTTTATCTGTCCTATGACTCCACTGTAAGGAATCTTACGAATGTGTCCTCCAACTACAGCATATTTATTATATAATAGTCTGCTTTTAGAGTGGCAGTGTTCACGGTTTGAAAACACTGAAGACAAACAGGAAATATCTGAGCAAGTCTTCATAGGAATAGCATATACTAATACCAAACATCTTTTACTAAATGTTTCATCATCTGTGCTATAAAGTCAGTAACATTTATTTTGGCCAATCAGATTATTCTTACATTTGGAATATGACTAACCGAGGAGAGATAAGTCAGGACATGTTTGGTCTTAGCCAACCTTGCACAGTACTTGTGATGCCACCTCTCTTCCATGACACCTTCCCAAGTTCAAATGGAAGAGACTTCAAATCGGTCATTGCACCAGTGACCATTAAATACAGAATCAGATACTAATGCCTATAAAATCTGAAGATAAGTGAGGTGTCAAATAAAAATATGTTTACATCCAGAAACAGATAACATACTTGCCCTACCCAGGACTGTGAGCTTCTTATAATTCCATTTAAATGTCCACTATGGGAATGAAATCATGATGAGTTCACTGCTCCTCTTCATCCTCCGTCTTGTCCAACACCTCCTCCTTCTCCTCATCCTCCTACTCCTCATCCTCACCCTCCTCCTCCTCCTACTACTAGATACACTACATGTCATGTAGATTAAGTTGAATTTTCACAATGATTTTTTTACAATAGTCCTTCATCACCTTTATAAATGGCCTGCAGTGTCCTGTTGTAGCCTCAGTCAGTCACAGTTAGCAAATTAAATCACAGTAAGAACCAACAGGGACAAAGTAAGGAACACTTCTGTCATTCCCACTCACCTCTTAGTTATGAAATTATTCCTATGCCTTCTCTCTCAGTTCCATGGATCTTTTTCTACACCAACTTCCCCCTAACACACTTGAACATACAGTAAGTCCTCTCTTCTTTACTGACTCTGCCACTCAGACTGATAGCAAAGCACTCACCTGGATTCTTGCTACTGCAGGATGGTGACTTCATTCAGCACATCTCAGACTCCTTAATAAGCAGGGCTGTAAGAGAGCCAGCTCAAGACCTGAGGGCGAGGCCTGTGTCACTGTGACTTCACCTCCCTGCAGAACTGCAATTTTCCTTTGATCTGTAGTGGTGATTACAATGCTGGCTTTGGGAGACAAAATTATTAATGAAACCTCCAGTTGCCAATCAACAAAAACTTTTAAGAGTTCTTGGTGAGAACCTCCAAAAATACAGTGAATTTGGGGAAGCATTGTGTTTTTAAGATGCCTCAAATTTGAATGGGGCACTGGAAGGTGTTAGTAACATTGGAGTCACATGCATAAGAAATTGAACTCTGTATATCCCATTGTATAGATTTCACTTACCTTTTAAATACAAATCAACTTAGTTCTTTAAAAATATTTACAATAACTGTTATAGCTAGTATTCTCTGTATATTTTATATAAGCACATGAGTTTTACTGAAGTGCACCCCTCAGTTTAGAAATTCAAATTTTTATATGTTTCTACCACTATCTTATTTATGTGTTCCTGTAGAGTAATTTTAACCCAGCAAAATGTCTAGTCTGAATACGTCCAAGTACCTTATAGGTCTGTTTGACGTAGCCAAAATGCCTGCAGACTCTTCGCACACAGCTTTAGTAGGAAACATTGAAGATAAATTTAATTTGTAGAAGAAATTACCTGTGTTTAAATGTGATATCTAATTGAGAGGCAGACAAAGTGATGAATCAGAAAAAGATTCCACATAATAGGACATGCCTAATATTCATGAGAACAGAAAGGAAACACCGGCTCCTGTTGGAAACCAATTTGGCAGTTTCTGTAAACATTGGAAATAGATCTAGCCTCATGATGCAGCTATACCACTCATCAGCACATACAGAAAATATGTTCCAGCATGCCACGATGATATCTGTTCACCTATGTGCCTACAAGCTTTATTTGTGGTAGACAGAAGCTGGAAACAAACTATATTCCCCTCAACTGAAGAATGGGTACCGAAAATGTGGTTCATGTATACAGTGCTTTATTAATCGGCTATGACAAACAATGGCGTCACGAAATTTGCAGGCAAATGACTGAAACAAGGAAGGATGCTGCTGCATGAGGTAACCCATACCCATAAAGACAAACATGGTGTGTGCTCACTTATAAGTGGATATTAGTGGGAAAATAAAGGATAACTAGTCAACAACACACAGAGTCAAAGAAGCTGAGTAACAGAGGGAGAAGTGGGGGATTCTTGAATTTCACTGAGAAAAAAAATAGGATAGACATCTTGGGTGGATGGAGAAGGATCCTGGACAGGAGTGGGACTGGGACTGAGAGCAGGAGGGATCAGGTAGGAGAAATGTGGAGCTAGAGATTGCTGGGAGAGAAGACTAGAATGGGGGCATATCTCTGAAACTGTCTAGAAGGCAAGGGCAATGGAAACTCCCCAGATACCATGAATGTGAGTTTGCTGTAAAACCTAGTAATGGAGAATATGGATCCTTAGTTAGCTATCTTCTCTAACCAGGAAAAACTTCCAATAGAGGTTTTGGCACTTCAACTCAGCTGCAAAATCTTTGGTCTATAATTTGTTCTGCCTACATGATGTGTAGAGACAGGAGCTTAGTATAATTATCATCAGAGAGGTTTCATCCAGCAACTGATGGGAACAGATGCAGAGACCCACAGCCTAACATGATGCATGGCTTGGGGAATCCTGTGAAGGAGTAGGATGAAGAATTAGAGGAGTCAGAGGGGTCAAGGCCACCACAAGAAAACCTGCAGAATCAACTGTCTTGTCACCATTAGGGGCTCAGAAAGAATGAATTTCCAACTACTGAGCTTTCTAGGGCCATAGAATATTAGTGATTGATCTTTTCCAAACATTTCTGCTTCAGCAGAGTCATGATTCTACCACCGTACTTAAAAAAAAAAAAAAAAAAAAAAAACCCTGAATATCCATGTTATCATGGAAGTGGACAGTCTATGAGGATGGATATCTTAGAAATTACCAAACCTGCACTCAAATCCTGTTGGATTCCTAGTGTGGTGCCATATGCATCCAAGCTGCCCTGCCTGAATGAACCCCACAAGAAGTTTAGTAATATTGACAGAGTTCTTGCTGACCCCTTTGCATATCAGGTGGGTATTGAGAAGACTCTCACAGCTGCAAGTTGACAGAAATGAGACTCCAATAATAAGGAAGCTTTTGTCTGTTCCTAATTAAACAAGTAGAAACACTTGTATGGTCATCTTTCTAATCTTTCAAACAGAGAGTGCCAACCCCCTATTTAAGTCACTGTATTGATGTTTTCAGGAAAGAGTGTGAAGCAACCAGTGGATACAAAGCAAAACATGTCACTTAAATAATTAAGATATGATTAAGGGGGTTTATTCCTCATCTGGAACAAACTGAGTCTGGGCATGACAGAGTAATGATTCATAAGAACAAAAGGTCCAAAAGAGGGAAAACAAAGAGAAATGAAGGGAGTGATGTTTCCTAGCCACCAGTTGTGTTTAGACAACAGAGCAATGCAGCCTCTTAAGAAGGAGGATAGAGTATAAAAACACAGAAAGACAGACACCAGGGACAGGATGTGTTGTGTGGCTCTGGACTCAGGGGAAGTTCTGCTGGAATTATGAGTGCTGCGGATGTGTTGAGCCACCTGCTTGTGTTTGAGCAGGAGGACAATCATGGAGCCACTGGACCACGCAATGAGCCCAGAAAGGAAAACTTCAGGACACACTACCAATGCTGCATAGAGGGCTTCAATAATTTGATCACTCCTTACAATGGAGCAGTATTCAAAATTTCGCTTTGTTGTCACATTTTTTGTGTATGTTTTGCTAAATGGGTACACAAAGAAAATGAAATTTATCAACAAGTACAAAACCCAGATAATAAATATGCAGCATCCAATGGACTTCTCAGCTTTGCCTCTATGATTCCAACACGATTTCCTAGGTTTGATTGTCATGGCCTGGAAGACACTCAAGAGACATGTGGTTCCAATGGACACACTCCTGGCAATTTGTTGAATATATACTATGCACTTGCATCCAAAATCATTGAAGAACTGCTTCCATTCCCAAACTGCCATTGTGTGGGGAACTCCTGTAGAGAGGATGGTCAATGCATTGGCTGCCATTATATGCATGAGAATCAAATCTGTGGGCTTTAGTTTGCATTCTCTGTAGTAAACACCTAGATAGTAGAAGATAAGAGAGAAATTTCCCAAAACTCCAGTGGTTGTTTGTAATAAAAAACCAATTTTTATTGCCAGATTCCAGAAATCCATTTTGTGATTCTTCACAATTTCCTTTAGAGAATGTCCACACAATTTCTCTGGTTGAAAGAATAACTGTAAATAATTGCAGATTGGGGTGAAAGAAGAATCCATCAATCCATGGAGCTACTGAGAGACTGAAACAGAACGTCCTTTATTCTCCTGAGTACAAAGCCAGAAGAGACAAATAATAGAACCTCATGCAGAACTTCTGTGTAAGAATGGTTACTTTCCATGTTTTTCCTGTGAGATGGCTCAATACTTATAACACACATAGTGATGGAAAAGAGACAAAAAGTTCCACATGATATGAATCATTAAAGATGATTTGATGTTGGTTAGTGAGAAACAATTAAAAACAAACATGAAGCAAGACATCCGGAATTTATTAATATTTGCTCATAATGGTGCAAAGGAAGAGCACTCTAATAATTATGACAAAAATATTTTTCAATTTTTAATTTATTTTTAATTTATATATTCCCTTTACATCCTGATCATAGCACCCTCCATAGTTGTCTTCCAGTTTCATACTCTTCCCACTTTCTGCCTTGCCCTTGTCCTCAAAAAAGGGAAGCTCGCGCGCGCACACACACACACACACACACACACACACACACACACACACACACACCTCGGTGCATCATGTCCTGAATAGACTGAGTTCATCCTTACGCACTGAGGCCAGACAAGGCAGCCTGGAGAAGGCAAAGTAATCAAAAGCAGGCAACAGAGTCCATAGACAGAAGCCACTCTACTTACTAGGGGACCCACATGGAGATCAAACTTACCATCCATTTCATGTGTGTTGAGGGCCTAGATCCTGTAGGTGAGTGTTCTTTGGTTGGTGCTTCCATCTCTCCATAAGGCAGAAGCAGCTGTGAAGAAGTTAAAACACCTTTGGAGATATTCTGAGACCTTAGAGACCACCAGATACTAGCTGTCTTTTCTCTATGTATTGGCACTGCAGAGGGAATGGATACTGAGCAAAATAGAAAGTATTCTATTAAGTGAATTAATCCATGTCCAAAGATATCACTAGCCTATATTCTGTCTTAACGTACTTTCTTTGCTTATGGTTATAACAGATGTTTGTTTAGGTGGGATAAACCTGTGTTGAGCCAAAGAAATTGTGATGCAGCTCATTAGATGGTTACAAAGAGCTTGCATGAGAGGGGGTGAGAAACAAAGAAAATGTAATATGGGAGTGGAAGAATAAATAATGTGCTTAAAACTGATAAAGTTAATAGGAGTAAAAGTAAAAAGAAAAAGAACTAGATCAATGAAAACACTAAATATAATGAGGTTTTAAAGAAACTAGCTACTTTTAAGTTAGCTAAAACAAAAGAAAATAAAAAATGAACAAAAAGTGAAAGAAAAAAGGAATAAAAATAACAATCTTATACATTTTTGTAAATTGACCAAGAGCCTTATAACTTTTCATTATCTGAATGTGACTGCACACTTTGTAGAATACTGATCACATGTGCTTAGGAAGAAAAAATACAAACCTACATGCTAAGAACAAACCAGTGCTAAGGGTAACAGTAGTATTTTTTTTTTGTAAAAGAAAGAAGAATTTATAATCCAGTGTTGTTTTGGGTGCATAAACCAGGATATCAAATACATGTGCCCATAAATAGTTCATGATCAATTAACCAAAATACACATCATAAAATTCTATAAACTTGTAGACTCCTGAAAAGTCTTACACTATTGTTTTATTCTGCTGTGTTCCGTGTGATGTTTCACTTGGAAAATTCTCATGAGATGTATAGTTATGGAGTCACAACGAAAACAAGAAAGTGATTTGAGTTTAAGGTTTTCGTAGAATGGCAGTTTTGGTGGCAGCTGAGGTCTGCACATAAAATTCATGTAAATAAATTTGAGACTATTAACCCAACATATCTCATCCAATATTTGTGCACAATGATACTGACTGAGCTCAGATACCATGTATTAATGTAAAGTAGTGATGGTACAAAAGAAGACCATGTGTCGGACTGCGCCTCAGTACACATAAGTTGGAGAACACTCTTAGGACAGCAAACCCTATTCCTACAAGGAAAAGTAGAGTGAGAGCCCCTGAAAAAGCCAGGAGAAGAAACTGTAAATTAGTACTAGACCAAAACAAACAATCCCAGAAACACACCATTGTTACATGCTGATCCGCCACGCAAGGACAGTCAACGGCCAGTCAAGAACTAGAAAAAAATTGTCTACAAGGCTTGGTATCTGTAGAAGTTAATATGAGTAGGATGGTGAGCTGGCTGAAATCTTTTAATTAATGTGAGATACCCTTGAATGTTTGGGCCCTTTCAGACTGGTTTGTTCACTGCTCACAGTGTGTTCAGCAGAGGTTGTAAGGAGTCGATGAGGAAAGTGAGTCAGACACGATGGTCAGTGGCTCTTGCACCTCTGAGTGAGTAGCAGTCTGATCACTACTGCATGTCTGACTGACTGTCATTCAGACTGCTTCGGAAACATGGAATGACTTCCATCATGGTGCTTCTTTATTTATACTGGGTTCACAGGACAAAAGCAGACTATTACCCTCTACTGTCTAGACCTGTCTACCTCAATCGGAGAGGATGCCCTTAGGCTTACTGCAATTTGATGTGCTGATGCTGGTTGATAGTCATTGGAGGCCTCTCCTTTTCTTAAGAAAAATGGAGGTGTAGACAGGGTGGAAAGAGGTAGGAAGGACTGAAAGGAGAGAAAGGCTGAGAAACTCCAGTGGGATGTAAGGAAAATAAATTAGTTAATTTTATTTTTAAAAAGTAAAATAAACGAAACCAAGAGTTGCATATTTTTAATGTTTTTTTTCCTCAAGCAATGCAGGGAAATTATTAGAAAATACAGAATGTGTATCTGCCTCCTGTCTTGGACAGGGCAGTATTGTGTGACTTTGGATATTATATACGATGCACAGTCCCTTCTTACAATCTTCTATCTATAAAAAGCCAAAGAGACTCCTCATCCACATATAGTTATTGTCTTTGTGGCACCCGCGCCACCGCGGTACCGAGTTGAGGGCGAGGGACTGCGGATTTAACTCATACACACACATACCCACAGACACACAGACACACACACACACATACACACACACACACACACACACACACACACACACACACACACACACACACACACACACACACACACACACACACAATTACAGAGCGGGTCCTTCATGCTAAAAGAGCAGCAGCCGCAGCAGCCGCAGCAGCCGCCACGGTGGCCGTTTATTATTCTCCTTTCCAGAGTTCCAAAGAGCCTTCTTATAGGCAGCAAAACAGGCTTCCTCCTCCCAGGTGAAACCCCTCAAGTGGTGATTGCACACAGGAGGACAAGTCTCCAGGAAGGGAGGGGCGGGTTCACAGAGCAGTAAACATGACTAGCTAACCAAGATAAACACAGACATGGAAGCTGCTAGAAACAGGACATGAAACAGCAAGACAGGCAGGCAGCCCAGTTGGGCCTGGTTCCTACAGTCTTAATATTCTCCTCAAGCACAGTGGCTCCAAGAACTTTTTACATCACATCTAAACCCACAAACAAATGCAAGTCTATCAAGTTGTTCATTAATTATTTTTTGTCGTATGTCTATAAAATTAACTAATCTTTGTGGTAGAAAGATGGCTCAGTGTCTAAGATCTGGGTTTCTTTATCAGCACCCACATGGTGACACACAGCCACCTCTCATGCCAGTTCCTGCACCTCTGATGTCCTTTCTGGCTCTATGAGTACCTGGCATGCATCTATTACATGGACATTAGCTAATTAATTAACGGTAACTAATTTAAATTTAATATACAAACATTACTTAGATGTGTAAATCAGAAACTTAAATACTAGTAGATATATTTGAGGAAATTGTATCTTATATTACACATAGAATCTTTATCACTAAACACCTACTGATCTGTAAAAAAAGAAACAATATATTATGATCCATAACTATGTATAGGAGATGGAGAGGTTGATCTTTAGATAAGGTCACTTGCTGCTTTTGTAGAAGACAACGATTTGATTTACAGAAGCCACACAATGTATCCCAGTCACCTGTAACTCAGGGTCCATGGAATCCAGTGCCTTCTCCTGCCCTCCGAGGAAATTGCCTGTATACTGTATGCATACATACCGTTGTCAGTTACATAAACATATGAAGTGAAAATTGATTAAATAAAAAAAGAAATCTATTTACACATGTTGACGTTTTTCTCCAGACACATCCCCTCACTGATGAGCTATTGCAATTTATAATAGTTCAGTGAGAGGGAACATGTCTCTTCAGGACTTGTAGCAACTCTTGGGCTCTACAAGTCCAATGGATGTACATATATTTATGGATTTAATGACAGCATTAATTATATTTAGTGGTTTATAAAAAAGAAAAATGAGGAGGAACTTATTGTTAGGGGCCATGCAAGAGGAGAGGCAAAACAGCTTAGAACTAATGGAGTGCCATCCACCTGTTAGCACTGTCGCTGTGGGTGTGCATCTGAGAGGCAGAGCCCCGAGGACTATGTGTTCTGAGGACCTCAAGCTTTTGTGGAGTTTCATTTTGCTTGTGGCGCTCATGTTCACCACTTCCCTCCTATTCTTAGAGTTTTATGGAAACTCTATGGGGTTTCAAGCCCCTCCTTGGGCAGTGCCACTGGCACCTACAATATTAGTGATTGATCTTTTCCAAGCATTGCTGCAGGAGCCGACTAATGATTCAACCACCAGACTTAGAAATAATTTAGAGATGCAGATGTAAAGTTAAATGACTGGCATTCTCTTTCCATAAATAAATGGAGAACACACAGGTTTTTATCTTCCTGAGTCTGTGTGACCTGGCTTAATGTTATCCATTATCAGTCCATTGATATTTCTACACATGCTATGATTATGCCTTTTAATGTAGTAAAATTATAGTACATTTTATATATGAAAAGGGTTTAATGTTGGATTTCTCTGTTTATGCATATGTAGGAAGGCTCCATTTCATTGCTACAATAAATAAAACAGCAATGAAAATCGATATTCAAATATTTTTATGGTATGATATGGAGTTCACTGGGCACAGGGCCAGCATTTGAATACTTCAGTCTAATCATAGTTGGAATTTTTAGCTTCTCAGCAAACCCCAAACTGACCTCCTTAATAGCTGTATTAAATTGTCCAAATATTTTTTGTTGAGGTTAACATTATCATGATACCAAACAAATAAGACAGAACAATATCAAATAAAGTTATTATCAAATAAGCATGAGGATAAAAAATTCTCACTAAAATATTAGCAAATAATTTTCAAAATCATGTCAAAACAATTGTTCTTTTGCATTGATATCTGTCTGAAGTAACAGATATTACTTTTATTTTCTATGGGACTGGTGAAGTCTCTAGAAGTTATGATGGTACTACAGTCTTCACAAGAACAATTTCATGGCCAGACACGGTTTCAGCATTCTTTACAGGTAGGATGTTGGTCCCCAAAACTGGCTGTGGTCGCCATATGCATCCAAACTGCCCTGCCTGGATGAACATCACAAGAAGTTTAGTAGTATTGACAGAGTTGCTCATCCGTTCGCTTATCATTTGAGCAAAGAGAAGACTCTCACAGCTGCAAGTTAACAGAAACGAGACTCAAATAATATCTCAGGTTTCCTCATTTGCTAATCCAATAAGCTGAAAACCTTGTATGGTCACCTTTCTAGCCTTTCAAAGACAAAGTGTCACCTACCTATTTAAGTCAGTGTATTGGCATTTTGAGGATAGAGTGTGAATTAACCAGTGGATACCAGGCAAAATATATCACTTAAATAATGAAAATATGAAAAAGAGAGGTTATTCCTTATCCAGAATAAACTGAGTCTGGGCATAACAGAGTAATGATTCATAAGGACAAAAGGTCCAAAAGAGGGAAAACAAAGAGAAATCAAGGCAGTGATGTTCACTAGCCACCAGTTGTGTTTAGACAACAGAGCAATGCAGCGTCTTAGGAAGGAGGATAGAGTATAAAAGCAGAAGAAGATAGACACCAGGGACAGGATATTCTCAGTAGCTCTGGACTCAAGGGAAGTTCTACTGGAATTATGAGTGCTGTGGGTGTGTTGAACCACCTGTTTGTGTCTGAACAGCAGAACAATCATAGAGCCACTGGACCACGCAATGAGCACAGAAAGGAAGACTTCAGGACACACTACCAATGCTGCATAGAGGGCATCACTAATTGGATCACTCCCTACAGTGGAGCAGTATTCAAAATCTCGCTTTCTTGTCCCATTGTTTGTGATTCTTTTGCTAAATGTGTACACAAAGAAAATGAAATTTATCAACAAGTAGAAAATCCAGATAATAAATAGGCAGGATCCAATGTACTTCTCAGCTTGGCTTTTGTGATCTGACCAACACGATTTCCTAGGATTGATGGTGACAGCCTGAAAGACACTCAAGAGACATGTGGTTCCCATGGACACACTCCGGGCAGTTCGTTGAATGTACAATATGAACTTGCATCCAAAATCAGTCAAGAACTGCTTCAATCCCCAAACTGCCATTGTTTGGGGAACTCCTGCAGAGAAAATAATCAAGGCATTGGCTGCCATTAGATGCATGAGAATCAAATCTGTGGGCTTCAGTTTGCATTCTCTGTAGTAAAGACCTAGATAGCAGACCATAAGGGAGAAATTCCCCCAAATTCCAGTGGTTGTTTGTGATAAGAACACAATTTTAATTGCCAGATTCCAGAAGTCCATTTTGTGATTCAACACAATTTGCTTTAGTGTATGTCCACACTATTTCTCTGGTTTAATGAATAACTGCCAATGATTGCAGCTTGCGGGGAAAGAAGAATCCACCAACCATAGAGCCACTGAGAGACTGAAACAGAGGGTCCTTTATACTCCCGAGTACAAAGCCAGAAGAGACGCATAATAACACCTATTCCAGAACTTGTTTGTAATAATGGCTATTTTCCACGTTTTAACTGTGAGATGGCTCAATACTTATAATGTAAATAATGATGGAAGAAGAGATAAAAAGTTTTACACGATATGAATCATTCAAGATGATTTGATGTTGGCCAGTGAGAATAATAAATAAATGATCATAAAACAAATAGTAGTAAAAACAAACATGATGCAAGACATTCTGAATTCATTGATATTTGCTCTGAATGCTGAAGAACAAGAACAGTTAAATAATTTCAACAGACTATTTAATTTTTAAATTTGTTTTTAATTTAATTCACTTTACATCCTGATCACAGCCCCCTCCATAGTCATCTTCCACTTCCTCCCTCTCATGCACTTCCCCCTACCTGCCTTCCTGTTGCTCTCAGACAAGGGGAGCCCATCACACACACACACACACACACACACACACACACACACACACACACCTTGGTACGTCAAGTCCCAAAAGGACTGACTTTGTCCTCATGCTCTGAGGTCAGACAAGGCAGCCTGGGTAAGGTAAAATGATTGAAAGCAGGACACAGAGTCCATACACAGAAGGCATTCTACTTAGTAGGGGACCCACATGAAGATCAAACTGATCATCCATCACATGTGTGTTGAGGGCCTAGATCAAGTAGATACATGTTCTTTGGTTGGTGCTTCCATCTCTCCATAAGGCAGAAGCAGCTGTGAAGAAGTTAAAACATGTGTGGAGATATTCTGAGACCTTAGAGACTATCAAATACTAGCTGTCTTTTCTCTATATGTTGGCACTGCAGAGGGAATTGATACTGAACAAAATAGAAAGAATTCTATTAAGTGAATTAATCCAGGTCCAAAGAGATCACTAGCCTATATTCTCTCTTAATTTAGTTTCTTTGCTTGTGGTTATAACAGATATTTGTTTATGTGGGATAAACGTCTTGAGCCAAAGAAATTGTGATGCAGCTCATTAGATGGTTACAAAGAGCTTGCATGAGAGGGGGTGAGAAAACAAAGAAAATTTAACATGAAAGTAGAAGAATAAATAATGTGCGTAAAACAGATAAGGTTAATAAGAGCAAAAATGGAGAGAAAAAGAGTTAGATCAACCAAAACACTAAATATATAAAGAGGGTTTTTAAAAAAGCTAGCTACTTTTAAGTTAACTAAAACAAAGGAAAATTTAAAAAATGAACAAAAATAATAGTATTGTACATTTTTGTAAATTCACCAAGAGCTTATAACTTTTCATTATCTGAATGTGACGGCAAACTTTGTAGAATAATGATCACATCTGCTTAGGAAGAAAAAATACAAACCTACATGCTAAGAACAAACCAGTGCTAAGGATAACAACAGTAATTTTTTTTTGTCTAAGAAAGAAGAATTGATAATCCAGTGTTGTCTTGTGTGCATAATCCAAGATATCAAGTACATGTGCCCAAAAATAGTTCATGATCAATTAATCAACATACACATCATAAAATTCTATAAACTTGTAGACTCCTGACAAGTCTTACATTACTGTTTTATTCTACTGTGTTCCATGTGATGTTTCACTTGGAAAATTTCCATGAGATATATGGCTATGAAGTCACAAAGAAAACAAGAAAGTGATTTTGATTTAAGGTTTTCGTTGAATGGCAGTTTTGGTGGTAGCTGAGATATACACATAAAATTCATGGAATTACATTTGAGAGCATTATTCCAACATACATCATCCAATATTTGTGCACAATGATATTGACTGAGCTCTGATACCATGCATTAGTGTAAAGTAGTGATGGTACAAAAGAGGACAATGTGTTGGACTGCACCTCAGTACACCTAAGTAGGACAATACTCTTAGGGCAGCAAACCCTATTCCTACAAAGAAACGTAGGTGCTTCTTATTTTTAATCTTTTATTACATCTCAATGGTTATCCCATCCCTTGTATCCTCCCATTATTCCCTCCCTCCAATTTTCCCCTTATTCCCTTCCCCTATGACTGTTCCTGAGGCGGATATCCTCCCCCTTTATATGCTCATAGGGTATCAAAGTCTCATCTTGATAGCCTGCTATCCTTCCTCTGAGTGCCACCAGGTCTCCCCCTCCAGGAGACATGGTCAAATATGAGGCACCAGAGTACCTGTGAAAGTCATACCCCACTCTCCACTCAACTGTGGAGAATGTTCTGCCCATTGGCTAGATCTGGGTAGGGGTTTAAAGTTTACCACCTGTATTGTCCTTGGCTAGTGTCTTAGTTTGAGTAGGTGCTTCTTTATTTATACAGGGTTCACAGAACAAAAGGAGACCAATGATTACCCCAAAGGTACAGATTATGTGTTTGGCTTTTTTCATTATATTTCTAGGTTTACAAGTTCAGTCACAAATAGAAAATACAACTTGAAAAGATTTTACTTTTATCATTCCTATAACTCCAGTGTAAAGAATCTTAAGAATGTGTCCTCCAAATATAACATATTTATTATATAATAGATTGCTTTTAGACTGGCAGTGTTTAGAGTTTGAAAACACTCCAGACAAATAGAGAACATATGAGCAAGTCTTCTCAGGAATAGCAAATACTAAATCCAAACATCTTTTACTATATGGTTCATCATCTGTGCTATAAAGTCAGTAACATTTACTTTGGCCAATCAGATTATTCTTACATTTGGAATATGACTAACCGAGGAGAGATAAGTCAGGACATGTTTGGTCTTAGCCAACCTTGCACAGTACTTGTGATGCCACCTCTCTTCCATGACACCTTCCCAAGTTCAAATGGAAGAGACTTCAAATCAGTCATTGCACCAATGATCATTAAATACAGAATCAGTTACTAATGCCTCTAAAAGCAGAAGACAAGTGAGGTGTCAAATAAAAATATGTTTACATCCAGAAACTGATAACATACTTGCCCTACCCAGGAATGGGAGCTTCTTATAATTCCATTTAAATGTGCACTATGGGAATGAAATCATGATGAGTTCACTCCTCCTCTTCATCCTCTGTCTTCTCCACCACCACCTCCTCCTCCTTCTCCTCCTCATCCTCCTCCTCCTCCTCTTCCTCCGCCTCGTCCTCTTACTACTACTACTAGATACACTATATGTCACGTAGAGTAAGGTGAATTTTCACAATCATTTACTACACTACTCCTTCAGCAACTTTTTAAATGGCCTGCCGTGTCCTGTTGTAGCCTCAGTCAGTCACAGTCAGCAAATTAAATCACAGTAAGAACCAATAGGACCTGGGGCAAAGTTAGGAACACTTCTGTCATTCCCACTCACCTCTTAGTTATGAAATTATTCCTATCTCTCTCAGTTCCATGGATCTTTTTCTACACAAACTTCCCCCTAACACACTTGAACATAGAGTAAGTCCTCTCTTCTTCACTGACTCTGCCACTCAGACTGACAGCAAAGCACTCACCTGGATTCTTGCTTCTGCAGGATGGTGACTTCATTCAGCACATCTCAGACTCATTATTAAGCAGGGCTGTAAGAGAGCCAGCTCAAGACCAGAAGGTGAGGTCTGTGTCACTGTGACCTCACCTCCCTGCAGAACTGCAATTTTCTTTTCATCTGTAGTGGTGATTACAATGCTGGCTTTGGGAGACAAAATTATTAATGAAACCTTCTCTAGTTGTCAATTAACAAAAAGTTTTAAGAGTTCTTTGTGAGTACCTCCAAAAATAAAGTGAATTTGGGGAAGCATTGTGTTTTTAAGATGCCTCAAATTTGAATGGGGCACTGGAAGGTGTTAGTAACATTGGAGTCACATGCATAAGAAACTGAACTCTGTATATCCCTTTGTATATAGATTTCACTTACCTTTTAAATACAAATCAACTTAGTTCTTTTAAAAATATTTACAATAACTGTTATAGTTAGTATTCTCTGTATATTTTATATAAGCACATGAGTTTTATTCAAGTGCACCCCTCAGTTTACAATTTCAAATTTTATATCTTTCTACCACTATCTTATTTTTATGTGTTCCTGTAGAGTCATTTTAACCCAGCAAAATGTCTAGTCTGAATACGTCCAAATACCTTATTGGTCTGTGTGACGTAGCCAAAATGCCCGCAGACTCTTCGCACACAGCTTTAGTAGGAAACAGTGAAGGTAAAGTTAATTTGTAGAAGAAATTACCTGTGTTTAAATGTGATATCTAATTGAGAGGCTGACAAAGTGATGAATCAGAAAAAGATTCCACATAATAGGATATGCCTAACATTCACGAGAACAGAAAGGAAACACCGGCTCCTGTTGGAAACCAATTTGGCAGTTTCTTTAAACATTGGAAATAGATCTAGCCTCATGATGCAGCTATACCACTCATCAGCATATACAGAAAATGTGTTCCAGCATGCTACAATGACATTTGTTCAACTATGTGCCTTCAAGCTTTATTTTTGGTAGCCAGAAACTGGAAACAACCTATCTACCCTTCAACTAAAGAATGGATACTGGAAATGTGGTTCACGTATACAGTGCTTTATCAATCAGCTATCACAAGCAATGACGTCATGAAATTTGCAGGCAAATGATTGAAACAAAGAAAGATGCTGCTGCATGAGGTAACCCATACCCATAAAGACAAATATGGTGTGTGATCACTTATAAGTGGATATTAGCTGTAAAATAAAGGATAACTAGCCAACAATCCACAGAGTCAAAGAGCTAAGTAACAGAGAGAGCCGTGGGGGACTCTTTAATTTCATTGAGAAAAAGAAATAGGATAGACATCTTGGGTGGATGGAGAAGGATTCTGGACAGGAGTGGGACTGAGAATGGGAGGAGGAGGGATCAGGTAGGGGAACGATGGAGCTAGAGAGTGCTGGGAAAGAAGCCTAGAATGGGGGCATATCTCTGAAACTGTGTAGAAGTCAAGAGGATTGGAAACTCCCAGGACACCATGAATGCGACTTTGCTATAACTACTAGTATGTAGAATATGGATCCTTAATTGTTCACCTTCTCTAACCAGGAAAGACTTCCAACAGAGGTTTTGGCACTTCAACCCAGCTGCAAAATCTTTGGTCTATAATTTGTCCTGCCTACATTATATGTAGAGACAGAACCCTTGTATAATTATCATCAGAGAGGTTTCACCCAGGAACTGACAGAAACAGATGCAGAGACCCAGAGCATAACATGACGCATGGCTTGGGGAATCCTGTGAAGGAGTAGGAAGAAGAATTAAAGGAGTCAGAGGGGTCAGGGACACCACAAGAAACCTACAGTATCCAATATCTTGGCACCATTAAGGGCTCAGAAAGAATGAATTTCCAACCAATGAGCTTTCCTGGGACATACAATATTAGTGATTGATCATTGACAGGTATTTCTGTTGCGGCCTACTAATGATTCTGCCCCCACAGTTAGAAATAACATATAGATGTAGATTATTAACAAAGATAGGTTAAGATGTTTTGTAGTGGCTTTCCTGTATAAAAATTTGGGGAGCAATTTGAAGTTGGAGAGGCACACTCTTGATAGTAGTGCAAGGGATGTTTTGAGTTCAGGCTTCAGGAAGAATGGCAGCCTGACTAGAACTCGATAATGTGCTTCTATAACTAAAGGTGCATGGATGATAAAAATGATTATTAGTTACTTATACACATTTTTGCACTTATATTTCTGAAATTATTTAAAGAAATATTAAGGAATATGGATGCGCATCCTGATGGTCTAAAATAAAAATGGCTGATTGCTTTTTATATAAAAGTTTATGTTTTTTAAACCTTTATGAGTTCATTTTTATAAGATTACAATTTAATATGAATAATAAAATGATTAGAGCCTTTTTTGTAACCATGAATTACAGCCTGATTTCCCCCCCACATTTGTAGTAAATAAAACCATGTTTGAAAAACATATCTTGACTGCTTTCATTTTGTTAATATATAATAAGTTGTTTACATAAGATTGTCTGTGGGTTCTTGAGAGGAATTTGTTTTTTCAATTGCAAAACATGAAGTATACGATCATGTGTCATTGTAATCACTGATTTCAAGAAACAGGATGAAATCACATTGTAATTTTTAAATTGCTTGAAAGCTTTTGCCATGATATATAAAGTTGTTGAGCTTAGTTTCATCCTCTGTGTCGTGTGTGTGTGTGTGTGTGTGTACTCATGTCACATTCATTGTTGACCCCACATCTGTTTCTCAGACAACAGAACACTGCTGGAGCTGGCTTTTTAAAAATTAGGGAGGGAAGATGTTAGGGGAGATACAGGTAGAATTAGGAGGGAGCAATTAGGCATAGATTTATGATCATATTTCATTATACACATGTATGAAGTTGCCAAAGAATAAAAAGGATCAGAAGGAAATATCTATGGATAATGATATAATAATTCTATATAGTAGCTTAAAATATTATATATTTTCTATTTAATTCTTGAGTCAATTTTTGGATATTTATGCATTGTCTTGTATTTTCCTGTGTGACCAGGATTAAGATTAGGAGTCAGAAAATAAAACAGATACAGAAAGGGGTCCGAGTGTCTTAAAAAAGCTATATTTTATGGAAAACAATTCTATTAACATTTATAGCATCGAATGGATAAAGAGACTGTGGTACATTTACACTATGAAATACTACTCAGCTATTAAAAAAAAGGAATTCCAGAAATTTGTGGACGAATGGATTGAACTAGAAATTATCATAATGAGTCAGTTCACCCAGAAGCAAAAAGAGACAAGTGATATATACTCACTTATATTGAGACACTAGCCCAAGGGGCATGTCCCATGAAAGACTTTACTTACCAGGAAAGTGGGTCAGAGGGGAGGACTTTAGGTGAGAGAAGCATGGGAGAATGGGGAAATAGAAGGATCCAGAGTGCCCTGGAAACCTACAAAAAGAACATCGTGATGGGTGGATCTGGGTCCTGGGGTCCTGTTCAAACTATGGCACCAACCAAGGAAAATATAGGCAGTAAACTTTGAACCCCTACCTAGGCCTAGCTGATGGACAGGACATTCTCCACCGTTGAATGGAGAGTGAGTTCTGACTTTCATACAAACTCTGGTACCCCATTTCTGACCACGGCCCCTGGATGGGGAGGCCTGTTGGCATTCAGAGGATGGATAACAGGTCACCAAGAAGAGATTCGATAAACTATGAACATATACAGGGGGAGGAGGCCACCCTCAGTCATAGACATAGGGGAGGGGAGTAGGAGGAAATGGGAGGGAGGGAGGAATGGGAGATTGCAAGGGATGGGCTAAAAATTGGGATGTAACATGAATAAATTAATAAAGTATTTTTAAAAAGATTTATAGCATCTTATTTATAGTTTTCTAGGAAACAGAAGTGAAGAAATAATGATGATGATGATGATGATAAAAATAATAAATAATAATAATAAATAGACTATCATAAAATGACACACAAGTCAATGAGAAGTTAAAGCAAACAATCCTACACAAGATGAGCACAAGCTATTTTAACGAAAACATAAAAAATCAAGCACACAGCAGCCTTGCGGTCTAACCTTAGCCCCTTAGTGTGTGAAAAAGTTGTTTCTCATAATCAGAAACGGCAGCACACCTAAAGGTCTGCTCCAGAAAACATCTGGCTCTTCCATTACATGTTTCTGGCTTTAGAGAAGAAGCTGTGTCCCTTCTATATACAATAGACCCTCAGCAGAAGCCTTTGTCAATTGGGTTCCTCAAACCTGTGCACATATCTAAACTAGTGTGTATGCAAAATCACCATTGTTATTGAATTTTCACAAAGAAATAATGGCTAATATGGCCATTAATTAATTAGATGGACTTAAGAATCACAAATATGTACATATATTGTATTAAATATATTTATCACTTTGATACATTGAATATCCAAGTAATCATGGAAGTGGACATTCTGTGAGGATGGATATCTCAGACTTCCCAGACTGTCACTAAGATTCTCTTGGATTCTTGGTGAGGTGCTTGTCAAATGAGCAGAAGAACTATTGCACATTGATAGAACTTTTGATTTTGAAAGCATCACACCAGCAGCAGAACAGGATGTCAATAGAATAGTATGTAAGTGTATAAATATGTATACATGTAAAATCATCAAAGAATAATTTATACCAAGAAAAAGAAAAGCATTTTTCTTAATTATTAAGCAAAAGAATCTCTATAAAAAAAGGTATTCCATACAGCTATACCATGTAAGTTCCAGTCTATATGTCATTATAGCATTTTAAATGTTTTGGCATTCAATGTTAGGGACCTTTTTCAATTTGGAATGAATTTTTTGTGCAAACTTGTAGATACAAATCTAATGTTATTTTCCTCATTGTGGAAATTAAATTTTGACAGCACCATTTTTTGACAATGCTTTTTTTGATCCATCATGGGTTTTTGGCACATTTTTCAAATATTAAATGGCTGAGGGTATATGTACTCATGTTTGGGTCCTCAATTTATTCTCTTTTTTTTACATCTGTGTACTACTAATGGCAATGCCATATAATTTCATTATTATGTCTTTATAGTATTTCTTAAGATTGTAATGGTAATCCCCCCCGCGTTGATATTGATTGCTATGGCTAACTAGCGTCTTTTGTGATGCCATATAAATTTTAGAATTATTTTACTCTATTTCTGTAAAGAATGAGATGTGGTTTTTCATTGGGATTGTATTTATTAAATGTGTAAAATAGACAGGTAGTTAAAAATGGGTCACAGCTTCTATCCATCTGGACAGTCATGGACTTTGCCAAGACAGGGAGAAAGAAGCATAGCATGGTATCCATTTGATGTTTGATCTTCGCTATAACAACATATGAATTACACAAAAAAATGAATCTTGTTTCATATTGATACTTCCATATATAAGCTCAGACATTACATCACACAACATTATATTCAACATCTAACTATCTGGAAGAGCTCTAGGCATATTGACAGTTAGAATGGGAATTGAATTCCCAAGTCTCTGAGGGGGTTGAGGACCAGGTAGCTTAGTTTTACAAAGAAGCTTAAGCAGTTCTGGGTTAGGATGGTTTTAGCTCTAGATAAATGTGATAAGAGGATAATGAGACTATGTGATGGAGCTTGATTTATGTTCAGAAATTTAGACTCACCAAGGTAGGAAAGATGTCTTCTTCAAGGCTGACAAATACAAGTAGCCCAAACAATAAGAATGTAACATTTATACAATTCCTGACTGTGTCACCATTCTTCTTGCCATAGGTAATCTATTGTATATATGTGTAATACTATAAATGTATACGTAAAAATATAAAATAATTTCAAGAAAACTTTAAACAATGAACAGCATGGAGAGGGAGAAATAACACTTTGGTTTTAAGCTTTTGGCTTTCTACTCTTGGCATGTCATGTGACCTAGCTGGCCTTTTCTATCTCGGACATGAACTGAGTAGTAAATTCAGTTGGGTGCTTTGTCTGCCTTTCTGAGTTAGTAGGATTTTACTTCAACATCCTATCTCCTGAGTCTTTATAATGAAAATTAGGTGATTGGGATTCTTTTTCTTTAGAACAACTGGAGAACATGTAATTTTTTTCTTCCTGGATTTGTGTGACCTGGCTTAATGTTATCCATAATTAGTCCATCAATTTTTCTACACAAGTTATGATTCTATCTTTCACTATAGTCAAGTTATAGTACATTTTCTACATGAAAAGTATTTAATGCTGGGTTTATCTGTTTATGTATATGTAGGAAGACACCATTTCATTGCTACAATAAATAAAACAGCAAGGATAATTCATATTCAAATATTTCTATGGTATGAGATGGAGTTCACTGGGTATAGGCCCAGGATTTGATCACTTCTATCTAATCATACTTCCAATTTTTAGCTTTTCAACAAATCTCAGAACTGACTCCCATAATATCTATATTAATTTCTCCAAATACATTTGGCTGAGGTTAGTGTTATCATGATGCCAAACAGATAAAGACAGAACAATGACAAATAAAGTTATTATCAAATAAGCATGATGATAAAAATTCTCACTAAAATCTTAGCTAACAATCTTCAAAATTACGTTAAAGCCATCATTCTTTTGGATTGATATCTGTTTGAGGTAACATATATAACTCTTATGATGATATTACTCTTGTGATGGTACTACAGCCTTCTGAAGAACAAGTTCATGGGCACACATGGTTTCAGTTTTTTTTTTCAGGTAGAATGTTTGCCCCTAAAACTGGCTGTGATAGGCTTAAGCATCCAAGCAGCCTTTTGTGGATGAATGCCACAAGAAATTTTGTGCTATTGACAGAGTTCTTGCTGACCTCTTTGTTTATCAGGTGGGCAAAGAGAAGACTCTCACAGCTGCAAACTGACAGAAATGAACTCAAGTAATATGATCAGCTTTAGTTGGCTGCTAATTCAACAAGCTGAAAAGCTTGTATGGTCATTTTTCTAACCTTAAAAAGACAAAGTGCCAACCACCCATTAAAGTCACTGTATTGATCTTTTGAGGATAGAGTGTGAATTAACCAATGGATACCAAGCAAATCATTATTTAAATAATTAAACTATGATTAGAAGGGGTTATCCCTTATCCAGAACAAACTGAGTCTGGACATAACAGAGTAATGATTCATAATAACAAATGGTCCAAAAGAGGGAAAACAAAGAGAAATCAAGGGAGTGATGTTCACTAGCCACCAATTGTGTTTAGGCAACAGAGAAATGCAACCTCTTAAGAAGGAGGATAGAGTATAAAAACACAGAAAGATAGACACCAGGGACAGGATGTGTTGTGTGGCTCTGGACTCAGGGGAAGTTCTGCTGGAGATATGACTGCTGCGGATGTGCTGAGCCACCTGTTTGTGTCTGAGCAGAAGGACAATCATAGAGCCACTGGACCACGCAATGAGCCCAGAAAGGAAGACCTCAGGGCACACCACCAATGCTGCATAGAGGGCATCACTAATTGCATCACTCCCTACAATGGAGCAGTATTCAAAATCTCGCTTTCTTGTCCCATTGTGTGTGATTCTTTTGCTAAATGTGTACACAAAGAAAATGAAATTTATCAACAAGTATAAAATCCAGATAATAAATAGGCAGCATCCAATGTGCTTCTCAGCTTTGCTTTTGTGATCTGACCAACACGATTTCCTAGGACTGATGGTGACAGCCTGAAAGACACTCAAGAGACATGTGGTTCCAATGGACACACTCCGGGCAGTTCCTTGAATGTACAATATGAACTTGCATCTAAATTCAGTCAAGAACTGCTTCAATCCCCAAACGGCCATTGTTTGGGGAACTCCTGCAGAGAAAATAATCAAGGCATTGGCTGCCATTAGATGCATGAGAATCAAATCTGTGGGCTTCAGTTTGCATTCTCTGTAGTAAAGAACTAGATAGCAGACCATAAGGGAGAAATTCCCCAAAATTCCAGTGGTTGTTTGTGATAAGAACACAGTTTTAATTGCCAGATTCCAGAAGTCCATTTTGTGATTCAACACAATTTCCTTTAGTGTATGTCCACACAGTTTCTCTGGTTTAATGAATAACTGCCAATGATTGCAGCTTGGGGGGAAAGAAGAATCCACCAACCATAGAGCCACTGAGAGACTGAAACAGAGAGACCTTTATACTCCAGTGTACAAAGCCAGGGAGACACATAATAATACCTCTTCCAGAACTTCTTTGTAAGAATGGCTATCTTCCATGTTTTAACTCTGAGATGGCTCAATACTTATAATGTAAATAATGAAGGAAAAAGAGATAAAAAGTTTTACACGATATGAATCATTCAAGATGATTTGATGTTGGCCAGTGAGAATAATAAATAAATGATCATAAAACAAATAGTAGTAGAAACAAACATGATGCAAGACATTCTGAATATATTGATATTTGCTATAAATGCTGTAGAACAAGAACAGTTTAATAATTTCAACAGACATTTTAATTTTTATATTTGTTTTAATTAAATCCAATTTACATCCTGATCACAGGCCCCTCCATAGTCATCTTCCCCTTCCTCCCTCTCATGCACTTCCCCCACCTGCCTTCCTGTTGCTCTCAGACAAGGGAAGACCAGAACACACACACACACACACACACACACACACACACACACACACACACACACACCTCGGTACGTCAAGTCCCAAAAGGACTGAGTTCATCATCATCCGCTGAGGCCAGACAGGGCAGCCTGGATAAGGCAAAGTGATCAAAAGAAGGCAACAGAGTCCATAGATAGAAGTCACTCTACTTACTAGGGCACCCACATGAAGATCAAACTGAGCATCCATCACATGTGTGTTGAGGGCCTAGATCTAGTGCATGCGTGTTCTTTGGTACGTCCATCTCTCCATAAGGCAGAATCAGCTGTGAAGACCTTAAAACATGTTTGGATATATTCTGAGACCTTAAAGACTATCAGATACTAGCTGTCATTTCCCTATGTTTAGACACTGCAGAGGGAGTGGATACCGAAAAAAAAAAAGTATTTTATTAAGTGAATTAATCTAGGTTCAAAAAGATCACTAGCCTCTATTCTGTCTTAATGTAATTTCCTTGCTTATAGTTATAACAAATGTTTGTCTACATGGGATAAACCTGTGTTGAGCCAATGATATTTTCATATGGCTCCTTAGATGATGACACAGAGCTTGTATGAGACACAGTGAGGAAATAAAGAAAATGTAATATGAGAGTAGAAGGATAAATAATATGCTAAAACTTATAAGGTTAATAGGAGCAGAAAGAGAATAAAAAGAATTGGATCAACCCGACCTGCAAATATAGAGAGATTTTGAAGGAATCAGCTACTTTTAAGTTAACTAAAAAGAAAAGAAAATTTAAAAATAAACAAAAGTAAAAAAAGAAATACAAATAACAATCTTGTACATGTTTGTAAATAAGCCAGGAGCTTTATACCTTTGCCTTATCTGAATGTGATCACAAGTTCTGTAGAATATTGATCACATCTGCTGGGGAAGAACAAGTACAAACTTCCATGCCAATAACCCCAGTGCTAAGAATAACAACAGTAAACTTCTTTGTCAAAGAGGAAGAATTTATAATCTATTGTTTTATTCTACTGTGTTCCATGTGATGTTTCATTTGTAAAATTTCCATGAGATACACGGTCATGACGTCACAAAGAAAAAACAAAAAATGAATTTGATTAAAATTTTATCTTGAATGGCAGTTTTGGTGACAGCTGAGGTCTGGACATAAAATTCATGGAATTACATTAGAGAGCATTCTCCCAACATGCATCATCCAGTATTAGTGCACAGTGATACTGACTGAGCTCAGATACAATGCATTAGTGTGGAGTAGCGATGGTACAAAAGAGGACAATGTGTAGGACTGCGCCTCAATACTCTTAAGTTGTATAACACTCTTAGGGCAGCAAGCCCTATTTTTACAAGGAAAAGTAGGTGCTTCTTTATTTGTACAGGGTTCACAGAGCAAAAGCAGACTAATTGGTATTCCAAAGGTATAGATTCTGTATTTGGTTTTTTTCATTATATGTCTAGGTTTACAAGATCAGTCTCAAATAGAAAATACAACCTGAAAAGATTTTACTTTTGTCAGTCCTATAACTCCAATTTAAAGAATCAAAAGAATGTGTCCTTCAAATATAACATATTTATTATATAACAGTCTGATTTTAGACTGGCAGTGTTCACAGTTTGAAAACATTCCAGACAAACGGAAAATATATGAGCAAGTCTTCTTAGCAATAGCAAATACTAAAATCAAACATATTTTACTAAATGTTTCATCATCTGTTCTGTAAAATCAGAAACATTTGCTCTGGCCAATCAGATTCTGCTTACATTTAGAGTATGACTAACCGAGGAGAAATAGGTTGGGACATGTTTGGTCTTAGGTATCTTTGCACAATACTTTCAATGGAAGTTCTCTTCCATGATACCTTTCCTAGTTCAAATGGAAGAGGCTTAAAGCCAGTCATTAAACCAATGACCATTAAATACAGACACAGTTACTAATGCCTCTAAAAGCAGAAGATATGTGAGGTTTAAAAAAGTATGTTTACATCCAGGTACAGATAACATACTTGACCTACCCAGAAAACTGAGCTTCTATAATTCTATTTAAAAAGACTACTAATGGAATGAAATCACGATGAGTTCACTCCATGGCCTTTTCCATTGTCCTCCTCTTACTCCTGCTCCTCTGCCTCCTCCTCGCCCTCCTCCTCCTTTTTTTCCTCCTCCTCCTCTTCCTCCTAAGATATAGTACATGTCAAGTAGAGTATGGTGAATTTTCACATGATTTATTACTGTAGTCCATCAGCACTTTTACAGTTGCCTGCAATGTCTGTTGTACCCTCAATCAGACACAGTTGGCAAATGAAATCACAATAAGAACCAACAGGAACCTGGACAAAGATAGAAACAATTCTGTCATTCCCACTCACCCCTTAATTATGTAATTATTCCTGTGCCTTCTCTCTCAGTTCCATGGATCCTTTTCTACACCAACTTCCCACTACCAAACTTGAACATAGAATAAACCCTCTCTTATTTGCTGGCTCTGCCACTCAGACTGATATCAAAGCACTCACCTGGATTCTTGCTTCTCAGGATGGTGACTTCATTCAGCACATCTCAGACTCATTAATAAACAGAGCTGTAAGAGAGCCAGCTCAAGACCTGAGGGCGAGGCCTGTGTCACTATGACCTCACATCCCTGCAGAACTGCAATTTCCTTTTCATCTGTAGTAGATATGACAATGCTGGCTTTGGGAGACAAAATTATTCATGAAAGTTTCTCCAGTTTTCAATTGACAAAAACTTCTGAGAGTTCCCTGTCAGTACCTCTTAAGACACAATGATTTGGGGAGGCATTGAGTTTTTAAGACGCAAGAAAATTGAATGGAGCACTGCAAGGTATTAGTAACATTGGAGTCACATGCATAAGAAATTCTAGTCTTTATATCCCATGGATATAGACTTCACATACTTTTTTATAATACAAATCCACTTAGTTTCTTAAAAATATTTATAACATTTGTTGTAGTTAGTATTCTTTGTATATTTTATATCAGCACGTGAGTTGTATTCAAGTATACCCCTCAGTTTACAATTATAAATTTTTATATCTTTTTATCATTATCTCTTTTTTATGCGTTCCTGTAGAGTAATTTTAACCCAGCAAAATGTCTACTCTAATTATGTCCAAGTACCGTATAGGGATGTGTGAACTAGCTGATATGCAGGCACATCTTTAGCAGACCCCTTTAATAGGACACAATGAAGGTAAATTCAATTTGGAGAAGAAATTACCCATTTTTCAGTGTGATACCTAATTGAGAGGCAGACAAAATGATGAATCAGAGAAAGATTTGACAGAATAGGATATGCCTAACTTTCCTGAGGATAGAAAGGAAACAGAGGCTACTCTTGGAAACCAATTTGGCAATTTCTTTAAAGCTGGAAGTAGATCTAACCTCATGATCCAGCTATACCACTCATAAGTATATACAGAAAATATTTTCTAGCATGCCACAATGATATTTGTTCAACTATGTTCACGGGAGCTCTATTTGTGGTAGCCAGAAACTGGAATCAACTTATATACCCCTCAAGTGAAAAATATATACTGAAAATGCAGTATATGGATACAGTGCTTTATTAATCAGCTATTACAAACAATGGCAATATGGAATTTGCAGGCAAATGATGGGAGCAAGGAAAGATCATGCTGAATGAGGTAATCCATACCCATATAGACAAACATGGTGTGTGTTCAGTTATAAGTGGATATTAGCTGTAAAATTAAGGATATTTAGTCAAAAATCCACAGGGTTAAAGAAGCTAAGTAACAGAGGGAGGAGCAGTGGGGGATTCTTGAATTTCACTGAGAAAAATAAATAAGATAGACATCTTGGGTGGATGGAGAAGGAGCCTGGACATGGGTAGGAGTGGAAATGGGTACAAGAGGGTCAAGTAGTGGAAAGATGGAGCTAGAGAGTACAGGGAGAGAAGACTAGAATTGTAGCAGATATCATAACAGTCTAGAAGCCAAGGGCAATGGAAACTTCTAGGAAAAAAAGGAAGGTGACTATACCTAAGACTCCAGGTAATAGAAATAATGAAGTCTTAATTAGCCATTTTTTTTTTCTAACCAGGAAAGACTTCCAATGGACGTTTTGGCACTTCAACCCAGCTGCAAAATCTTTGACCTACAATTGGTCTTGCCTATAGGATGTGCAGCGACAGGAGGCTAGTATAATTATCACCAGAGAGGTTTCACCCAGCAACTGATGGAAACAGATGCAGAGACCCATAGCCTAACATGACACATGGCTTGAGGAATCCTGTGAAGGAGTAGGATGAAGAATTAAAGGAAGCAGAGGGGTCAAGGACTCCACAAGAAAACCTACAGAATCAACTATCTTGGCACCATTAGGGGGTCAGAAAGATTGAATATCCAACCAATGAGCTTTCATGGGAATGACAAAGGCCTTCTGCACATATGTCTTAGCTGCGTAGGATGAGCTTCTTTTGTGGTTCTTAACAGTATGAGAAAGGGCTGTGTCTGACTCTACTGGCTGCTTTTGGGACCCTTTCCTCCTATTACCCACCTACTGTCTAGAATTTTCTACCTCAGTGGGAAACTATGCCCTTAGGCTTACTTCCATTTGATGTGCCGATGCTGGTTGATATTCATTGGAGAACTCCCCTTGTCTTAAGAAAAATGGAGTAGGCAGGGTGGAAAGAGGTAGCAAGGACTGAGAAGAGAGGAAGGATGAGACACTCCAGTGGGATGAAAAATAAATACATTAGTTAATTGTATTTCTAATGTTTGGTCCTCAAGTAATACAGGGAAATTATCAGAAAATACAGAATGTGTATCTGCCTTTTGGCTGGGACAGGACTTTGTTGTATGACTTCGGATGTTATATATGAAGCATAGTCCCTTCTTCTTACAATTTTCTGTCTATAAAAAGCTAAGAGACTCCTCCTCCACATATAGTTGTTGTCTTAATATTCTCTTCAAGCATAGTTGCTCGAAGAACTTTTTATATCACATCTAAAACGATCCCCTCACTGATGAGCTATTGCAATTTATAATAGTTCAGTGAGAGGGAACATGTCTCTTCAGGGCTTGTAGCAACTCTTGGGCTCTATAAGTCCAAGGGATGTACATATATTTATGGATTTAATGACAGCATTAATTATATTTAGTGGTTTATAAAAAAGAAAAATGAGGAGAAACTTATTTTAGGGGCCATGCAAGAGGAAAGGCAAAACAGTTTAGAACTAATGGAGTGTCGTCCACCTGTTAGCACCATTGCTATGGGTGTGCATCTGAGAGGCAGAGCACTGAGGACTATGTGTTCTGAGGACCTCAAGCTTTTGTGGAGTTTTATTTTGCTTGTGGCCCTCATGATCACCACTTCCCTCATATTCTTAGAGTTTTATGGAAACTCTATGGGGTTTCAAGCCCCTCCTTGGGCAGTGTCACTGGCACCTACAATATTAGTGATTGATCTTTTCCAAGCATTGCTGCAGGAGCCGACTAATGATTCAACCACCAGACTTAGAAATAATTTAGAGATGCAGATGTAAAGTTAAATGACTGGCATTCTCTTTCCATAAATAAATGGAGAACACACAGGTTTTTATCTTCCTGAGTCTGTGTGACCTGGCTTAATGTTATCCATTATCAGTCCATTGATATTTCTACACATGCTATGATTATGCCTTTTAATGTAGTAAAATTATCGTACATTTTATATATGAAAAGGGTTTAATGTTGGATTTCTCTGTTTATGCATATGTAGGAAGGCTCCATTTCATTGCTACAATAAATAAAGCACAATGACAATCAATATTCAAATATTTCTATGGTATGATATGGAGTTCACTGGGCACAGGGCCAGCATTTGAATACTTCAGTCTAATCATAGTTGGAATTTTTAGCTTCTCAGCAAACCCCCAAACTGACCTCTTTAATAGCTGTGTTAAGTTGTCCAAATATTTTTTTATTGAGGTTAGCATTATCATGATGCCAAACAAGTAAGACAGAACAATATCAAATAAAGTTATTATCAAATAAGCATGATGATAAAAAATTCTCACTAAAATATTAGCAAACAATCTTCAAAGTCATGTCAGAACAATTGTTCTTTTGCATTGATATCTGTCTGAAGTAACAGATATTACTTTTATTTTCTATGGGACTGGTGAAGTCTCTAGAAGTTATGATGGTACTACAGTCTTCTCAAGAACAATTTCATGGCCAGACACGGTTTCAGCATTCTTTACAGGTAGGATGTTGGTCCCCAAAACTGGCTGTGGTCGCCATATGCATCCAAACTGCCCTGCCTGGATGAACATCACAAGAAGTTTAGTATTAATGACAGAGTTGCTGATCCATTCGCTTATCATTTGGACAAAGAAAAGACTTTCACAGCTGCAAGTTGACAGAAACGAGACTCCAATAATATCTCAGGTTTTGTCATTTGCTAATTCAACAAGTTGAAAAACTTGTATAGTCATCTTTCTAACTTTTCAAAGACAAAGTGTCACCTACCTATTTAAGTCACTGTATTGGCGTTTTGAGCATAGAGTGTGAATTAACCCATGGATACCAGGCAAAATATATCACTTAAATAATGAAAATATGAAAAAGAGGGGTTATTCCTTATCCAGAATAAACTGAGTCTGGGCATAACAGAGTAATGATTCATAAGGACAAAAGGTCCAAAAGAGGGAAAACAAAGAGAAATGAAGGGAGTGATGTTTACTAGCCACCAGTTGTGTTTAGGCAACAGAGCAATGCAGCCTCTTAAGAAGGAGGATAGAGTATAAAAACACACAAAGATAGACACCAGGGACAGGATGTGTTGTGTGGCTCTGGACTCAGGGGAAGTTCTGCTGGAATTATGAGTGCTGCGGATGTGTTGAGCCACCTGTTTGTGTCTGAACAGCAGAACAATCATAGAACCACTGGACCACGCAATGAGCCCAGAAAGGAAGACTTCAGGACACACCACAAATGCTGCATAGAGGCCATCACTAATTGGATCACTCCCTACAGTGGTGCAGTATTCAAAATCTCGCTTTCTTGTCCCATTGTTTGTGATTCTTTTGCTTAATGTGTTCACAAAGAAAATGAAATTTATCAACAAGTACAAAATCCAGATAATAAATAGGCAGGATCCAATGTACTTCTCAGCTTGGCTTTTGTGATCTGACCAACACGATTTTTTAGGATTGATGGTGACAGCCTGAAAGACACTCAAGAGACATGTGGTTCCAATGGACACACTCCGGGCAGTTCGTTGAGTGTACAATACGAATTTGCATCCAAAATCAGTCAAGAACTGCTTCCATCCCCAAACTGCCATTGTGTGGGGAACTCCTGCAGAAAGAATGATCAAGGCATTGGCTGCCATTAGATGCATGAGAATCAAATCTGTGGGTTTCAGTTTGCATTCTCTGTAGTAAAGACCTAGATAGCAGAACAAAAGAGAAAAATTCCCCAAAGTTCCAGTGGTTGTTTGTGATAAGAAGACTAGTTTGATTGCCAGATCCCAGAGGTTCATTTTGTGATTTAACACAATTTCCTTTAGAGTATGTCCACACAGTTCCTCTGGTTTAATGAATAAGTGGAAAAGATTGCAGGTTGGGGTGAAAGAAGAATCCACCAATCCATGGAGCCACTGATAGACTGAAACAGAGGGTCCTTTATACTCCTGAGTACAAAGCAAGAAGAGACACATAAAATCACCTCTTCCAGATCTTCTTGATAAGAATGGTTACTTTCCATTGTTTTACTGTGAGATTGTTCAATACTTATAATATACATAGTGATGGAAGAAGAGACAAAAAGTTTCACATGAAATGAATCATTCAAGATGACTTGATGTTGGCTAGTGGGAATAATAAATAAATAATAATAATGAAATAAATAATAATAAAAACAAACATGATACAAGATATTCAGGATTTATTCATATTTTCTAGGAATGATGTAGAACAGGTGCACTTTAATAATTATAACAAACTATCTCAATATTTAAATTCATTTTTAATTTATATATTCACTCTAATTCCTGATCATAATTTCCTTCCATATTCGTCTTTCAGTTCCTCTCTCTCATGCACCTCCCCCTGTCTTCCCCTTGACCTCAGAAAAGGGGAGCCCAACACACAAACATTCACACACACACACACACACACACACATACACACACACACACACCCCTCGGTACAAAAGGAGTGAGTCTATCCTCATCCACTTAGACCAGACAAGGCAGCCTGGATAAGGCAAAGTGATTGACAGCAGGCAACAGAGTCCATAGACAGAAGCCACTCTACTTACTAGGGGACCCATATGAAGATCAAACTGACCATCCATTACATGTGTGTTGAGGGCGTAGATCTAGTGCATGCGTGCTCTTTGGCTGGTGCTTCCATCTCTCCATAAGGCAGAAGCAGCTGTGAAGAAGTTAACACATGTTTGGAGATATTCAGAGACCTTAGAGACCACCAGATACTAGCTGTCTTTTCTCTATGTGTTGGCACTGCAGAGGGAATGGATACTGAAACAAAATAGAAAGTATTCTATTAAGTGACATAATCCAGGTCCAAAGAGATCACTAGCCTGTATCCTGTCTTAATGTAGTTTCTTTGCTTATGGTTATAACAGATGTTTGTTTATGTGGGATAAACCTGTGTTGAGCCAAAGAAACTGTGATGCAGCTCATTAGATGGTTACAAAGAGCTTGCATGAGAGGGGGTGAGAAAACAAAGAAAATGTAATATGGGAGTGGAAGAATAAATAATGTGCTTAAAACAGATAGAGTTAATAGGAACGAAAGTAAAAAGAAAAAGAATTAGATCAACCAAAACACTAAATACAAAGAGGTTTTAAAGAAACTAGCTAGTTTTAATTTAACTAAAACAAAAGAAAATAAAAAATGAACAAAAAGTGAAAGAAAAAAGGAATAAAAATAACAATCTTATACATTTTTTTAAATTGACCAAGAGCCTTATAACTTTTCATTATCTGAATGTGACTGCAAACTTTGTAGAATAATGATCACATCTACTTAGGAAGAAAAAATACAAACCTACATGCTAAGAACAAACCAGTGCTAAGGGTAACAACAGTATTTTTTTGTAAAAGAAGAATTTATAATCCAGTGTTGTTTTGGGTGCATAAACCAGGATATCAAATACATGTGCCCATAAATAGTTCATGATTAATTAATGAAAATACACATCATAAAATTCTATAAACTTGTAGACTCTTGAAAAGCCTTACACTATTGTTTTATTCTACTGTGTTCCATGTGATGTTTCACTTGGAAACTTTCCATGAGATATATGGTTATGAAGTCACAAATAAAACAAGAAAGTGATTTTGGTTTAAATTTTTCCTTGAATGGCAGTTTTGGTGGCAGCTGAGGTCTACACATGAAATTCATGTAAATACATTGGACAGTATTAACCCAACATATCTCATCCAATATTTGTGCAGAATGATACTGACTGAGCTCAGATACCATGCATTAGTGTAAAGTAGTGATGGTACAAAAGAGGACAATGTGTTGGACTGCCCATCAGTACACATAAGTTGGAGAACACTCTTAGGACAGCAAACCCTATTCCTACAAGGAAAAGTAGAGTGAGAGCCCCTGAAAAAGCCAGGAGAAGAAACTGTAAATTAGTACTGGACCAAAACAAACAATCCCAGAAACACACCATTGTTACATGCTGATCCGCAACGCAAGGACAGTGAACAAGCCAGTCAAGAACTAGAAAAAAATTGTCTACAAGCCTTGGTATCTGTAGAAGTTAATATGAGTAGGATGGTGAGCTGGCTGAAATACTTTTAATTAATGTAAGACACCCTTGAATGTTTGAAGCCCTTTCAGACTGGTTTGTTCACTGCACACAGTGTGTTCAGCAGAGGGTGTAAGGAGTCGATGAAGAAAGTGAGTCAGACACGATGGTCAATGGCTCTTGCACCTCTGAGTGAGTAGCAGTCTGATCACTACTGCATGTCTGATTGACTGTCATTCAGACTGCTTTTGAAACATTGAATGACTTCCATCATGGCGCTTCTTTATTTATACAGGGTTCACAAAACAAAAGCAGACTAAGGCTTATCCAAAAGGCGCAGATTATGTGTTCGGTTTTTTTCATTATATGTGTAGGTGTACAAGTTCAGTCACAAATAGAATATACAACCTGAAAAGATTTTACTTTCTTCAATCCTATAACTCCAATTTAAAGAATCTAAAGAATGTGTCCTGCAAATATAACATATTTATTATATAACAGCCTGCTTTTAGACTGGCAGTGTTTATAGTTTGAAAACAAATCAGGCAAACAGAAAATATCTGAGCAAGACTTCTTAGGGATAGCAAATACTGATACCAAACATCTTTTGCTAAATGTTTCATCATCAGTGCTGTAAAATTGGAAACATTTACTTTGGCCAATCAGATTCTGCTTATATTTAGAGTATGACTAACCAAGGAGAGATAAGTCAAAACTTATTTGGTCTTAGCTATCACTGCACAATACTTATAATGCAACGTCTCTTCCATGATACCTTCCTTAGTTCAAATGGAAGAGGCTTCAAACCAATTATTGCACCAATGACCATTAAATACAGAATCAGTTACTAATGCCTCTAAAAGCCTAAGATAAGTGAGGTGTCAAATTAAAATACATTTAAATCCAGAAACAGATGACATACTTGCCCTACACAAGACTGTGAGCTTCTTATAATTCCATTTAAATGTCCACAATGGGAATCAAATCATGATAAATTCACCCCTCCTCCTGTTTTTCCTCCTCCTCTTCCTCCTCTTCTTCTTCCTCCACCTCCTCCTCCTCTTTCTCCTCCAACTACTACTACTAAGATACATTACATTTCATGTAGAGTAAGGTGAATTTTAACAATGATTTATTACAATAATCCATCAGCACCTTTACAGATCACCTGCTATGTCCTGCTGTAGCCTCAGTCAGCCACTGCTGGCAAATTAAATCATGGTAAGAACCAACAGGGACTGGGACAAAGTTTTAAAAACTTGTGTCATTCCCACTCACCTCATACTTATGAAGTTATTCCTATGCATTCTCTCTCAGTTCCATGGATCTTTTTCTACACCAACTTCCCACTACCAAACTTAAACATAGAGTAAGTCCTCTCTTCTTTACTGTCTCTGACACTCAGACTGATATCAAAGCACTCACCTGGATTCTTGCTTCTGCAGGATGATGACTCCATTCAGTACATCTCGGACTCATTAATAAGCAGGGCTGTAAGAGAGCCAGCTCAAGACCTGAGAGTGAGGTCTGTGCCATTGTGACCTCACCTCCCTACAGAACTGCAATTTTCTTTTCATCCGTAGTGGTTATGACAATGCAGGCTTTGGGAGACAAAATTATTTAGGAAACTTTTTCCAATTGTCAATTAAGAAAAACTTTTAAGAGTTCTTGGTGCGAACCTCCAAAAATACAGTGAATTTGGGGAAGCATTGTGTTTTTAAGATGCCTCAAATTTGGATGGGGCACTGGAAGGTGTTAGTAACATTGGAGTAACATGCGTAAGAAATTGAACTCTTTATATCCCATAGTATATAGATTTTACTTACTTTTTTTAAAAATACAAGTCAACTTATTTCTTTTAAAAATATTTACAACAACTGCTATAGTTAGTATTCTCTGTACATTTTATATGAGCATGTGAGTTTTATTCAAGTGCAACCCTCAGTGTACAATTACACATTTTTATATCTTACCACCATTTTATTATTTTTATTTGTTCCTGTAGAGTAATTTTAACCCAGCAAAATGGGCTACTCCAATTATGTCCAAGTACTTTGTTGGTCTGTGTGACCTAGTTGAAATGTAGACACACCTTTAGCACACACCTTTAATAGGAAACAGTGAAGGCAAATTTAATTTGTAGAAGCACTTACCCATGTTTAAATGTGATATCTAGTTGAGAGGCAGATGAAGTGATGAATCAGGAAAATATTTGACAGAATAGGAAATGCCTAATGTTCATGAAAATAGAATGGAAACATAGGCAACTGTTGGAAACCAATTTGGTAATTTCTTTAAAAATTGGAAATAGATCAAACCTCATGCTACAGGTAAACCACTCATAGGCATATACAGAAAATATGTTCCAGAATGCTACAATGACATATTTTCAACTATATGCATACAAGCTTTATTTGTGGTAGACAAAACTGGAAACAACCTAGACACCCCTCAACTGAAGTATGGATACCAAAAATGTGGTTCATGTATACAGTGCTTTATTATTCGGCTATGACAAACAATGGCATCATGAAATTTGCAGGCAAATGATTGAAACAAGGAAGGATGCTGCTGCATGAGGTAACCCATACCCATAAAGACAAACATGGTGTGTGTTCACTTATAAGTGGATATTAGTAGTAAAATAAAGGATAACTAGTCAACAACCCACAGAGTCATAGAAGCTAAATAACAGAGGGAGCAGTGGGGGATTCTTGAATTTCACTGAGAAAAAGAAATAGGATAGACATCTTGGGTTGATGGAGAAGGATCCTGGACAGGAGTGAGACTGAGAATGGGAGCAGGAGGGATCAGGTAGAAGTAAGATGGAGCTAGAGATTGCTGGGAGAGAAGACTAGAATGGGGGCATATGTCTGAAACTGTCTAGAAGCCAAGAGGAATGGAAACTCCCAGGACACCATGAATGTGAGTTTGCTGTAAAACCAAGTAATGGAGAATATGGATCCTTAGTTAGCCATCTTCTCTAACCAGGAAAGACTTCCACTAGAGATTTTGGTACTTCAACCCAGCTGCAAAATCTTTGGTCTATAATTTGTCCTGCCTACATGATGTGTAGAGACAGAAGCCTAGTATAATTATCATCAGGGAGGTTACATCCAGCAACTGATGGGAACAGATGCAGAGACCCATAGCTTAACATGATGCTTGGCTTGGGGAATCCTTTGAAGGAGTAGGAAGAAGAATTAAAGGGGTCACAGGGGTCAAGGACACCACAAGAAAACCTACAGAATCAACTGTCTTGGGATCATTAATGACTCAGAAAGAATGAATTTCCAACTAATGACCTTTCATGGGACATAGAATATTAGTGATTGATCTTTTCCAAATATTTCTGCTTCGGCAGAGTTATGATTCTACCACCTACTTAGAAATAATTTATAGTTGTATATTATTAATGAACTTAGATTAAGATGTTTTGTTAGTGGCTTTCCTGTACAAAATTTTAGGGGATAATTTGAAGTTGGAGAGACACACTGTTGATAGTAGTGCAAGGGATGTTTTGAAGTCAGACAGCAGGAAAAATGGGAGCCTGACAAGAACTCAATAATGTGCCTCCATTGCTAAAGGTGGGTGGATGACAAAAGTGATGATTAATTTCTTTTTTTTTTTTTTTTAATTTTTTTTGATGATTAATTTCTTATACCCAATTTTGCCCGTTGATTTCTGAAATTCAAAAAATGTTAAGGAATATAGATGTATATCCTGATGGTTTAAAGTAAAAATGGCTGATTGCTTCTATATAAAAGTCTAAGTTTTTTATTCTTTCAAGAGTTAATTTTATAAGATTACAGTTTAAGGTGAATAATAAAATGATTGGAATCTTTTTTGTAACCATAAATTATAGTCTCTGTTTTTCCCACATTTGTAGTAAATAAAAGCATGTGAGAAAAACATATCTTGCCTGCTTACATTTTCTTAATATATAATAAGTTGCTTAGATAAGATTGTATGTGGGTTCTTGGGAGTAGTTTGTTTTTTCATTTGCAAAACATGAGGTACATGATTTTGTGTCATTGTTTTTTTAAATTTTTTTATTAATTTATTTTTGTTACATCTCAATGTTTATCCCATCCCTTGTATCCTCCCATTCTTCCCTCCCCCCATTTTCCCATTATTCCCCTCCCTTATGACTGTTCCTGAGGGGGATTACCTCCCCCTGTATATGCTCATAAGGTATCAAGTCTCTTCTTGGCAACCTGCTTCATGTGTCATTGTAATCACTGATTTGAAGAAATATAGGATGCAATCACACTGTAATTTTTATATTGCTTGAAACCTTTTGCCACGATATATAAACTGGAGGAAAAAAATGAAGTTATTGAGCTTTGTCTCATCCTCTGTGTCTTCTGTGTGCTTGTTTGTGCGTGTGTGTGTGTGTGTGTGTGTGTGTGTGTGTGTGTACTTACTTCACACTCATTGTTGGCCCCATATCTGCTTCTCAGATAACAGAACACTGCTGGAGCTGGCTTTGACAAATTGGGGAGGGAAGATGTTAGGAGAGATACAAGTAGAATTAGGAGGGAGCAATTAGGCATAGATAGATGATCATATTTCATTATACACATGGATGAAGTTGCCAAAGAATAAAAAGTATCACAGAAATATCTATGGACAATGATATAATTCTGTATAGTAGCTTAACACATTGTATATTTTCTATTTAATTCTTGAGTCTGTTTTTGGATATGTAAGCATTGTCTTGTATATTCCTATGTGACCTAGATTAAGATTAGGAGTCAGAAAATAAAGCAGATACAGAGAAGGGTTCCAAGTTTCTTACAAAAGCTATGTTTTATAGAAACAATTTTATTTTGGTTCATAGAATCATATTTAGAGGTCTCCAGAAAAGGGAAATGAAGAAATAATAACAGCAATAACAACAACAACAATAATAACAGTAATAATAGACCATCATAAAATGGGGCAAAGTCAATGAGAATCTGAAGCAAACACGCGTGCACTAGATGAACACAGGACATTTCAAGGAAAACATCAAATTTCAAGCATTCAGCAGCCATGGGTTCTAACCTTAGCCTCTTAGTGTGCGAAAAATTTGTTTCTCATAATCAGAAACAGCAGTACCACTTAAGGCCTGCTCCAGCCAATATCTGGCTCTCCCATCGCAAATTTCTGGCTTTAGAGAAGAAACGGTGTCCCCTCTGTGTATAATAAACCCTCAGCAGAAGCCTTTGTGCATATACCTAAACTAGTGTGTATGCAAAGTTACCATGGGTATTGAAATATCCCAAAGCATTATGGGTAATATGGCCATTAATAAATTAGATGCACTTAAGAATCACAAATATGTACACATATAGTGTTAAAATTTTTATAACTTTGATATATTGAATATCGATGTTATCATGGAAGTGGACATTTTATGAGGATGTATATATCAGAATTCCCAGACTGGCACTCAAATCATGTTGGATTCCTGGTGTGGTGATTGTCAAGTGACCTGAAGAACTACTGCACATCCATGGACCTTTTGATTTTGAAAGCATCACACCAGCAGCAGAACAGAATGTCAATAGAATAGTATGTATGTATTTTAAATACGTAATCATCTGAAATCAAGAAAGAAGAATTTACACCAAGAAAAAGAAAAGCATTTTTTCTTAATTCTTAAGCAAAAGTCTCTCTATTCACAAAGTTCTTCCATAGAGGTATACCATGTAAGATCCTTTCTATATTTTCTTACAGCATTTTAAATGTTTTGGCCTTTATGTTTAGGGTCTTTTTTCAATTTTGAAATAGTTTTTGTGCGAACTTGTAGATACGAATCTAACGTCATTTTCCTCATTGTGGAAATTCAATTTTCTCAACGCCATTTGTTGACAATGCTTTTTTGTTCAATCATAAGTTTTTGGGACTTATGAACCAGAGAACATCTACTTTTTTCTTCCTGAGTTTGTTTGACCTAGCTTAATGTTATGCATTATCAGTCCATCAATTTTTCTACACAAGTTATGATTCTATCTTTCACTGTTGTCAAGTTATACTACATTTTATATAGGAAATGTATTTGATGCTGGGTTTATCTGTTTATGCATGTGTAGGAAGACACCATTTCATTGCTACAATTAATAAAACAGCAAGGATAATCCATATTCAAACATTTCTATGGTATGAACAGAAGGTCACTGCTTATAGGTCCAGGATTTGAATACTTTAATCTAATCATAGTTCCAATTTTTAGCTTTTCAACAAACCTCAATCTGACCCCCAAAATAGCTGTATTAATTTCTCCAAATACTTTAGGATAATGTTAACATTATCATGACGCCAAACAGTTAATGAGAGAACAATGACAAATAAAGGTATTATCAAATAAGCATGTAGATAAAAAAATTCTCACTAAAATATTAGCAAACAATCTTCAAAAATCCATTAAAAAATCCATCTTTGGATTCGTATCTGTATGAGGTAACAGACATTACTCTTACGGTGATATTACTCTTGTGATGGTCCTACAGCCTACAGAACAATTTCATGGCCACACATGGTTTCAGTTTTCCTTAGAGGTAGATTGTTGGCCCCCTAAAACGGGCTGTGATAGCCATATGCATCCAAGCTGCCCTGCATGGATGAACCCCACAAGAAGTTTAGTAGTACTGACAGAATTCTTGCTGACCCCTTTGCATATCAGGTGCGAATTGAGAAGACTCTCACAGCTGCAAGTTGACAGAAATGAGACTCCAATAATATGGAAGCTTTTGTCTGTTCCTAATTCAATAAGTAGAAACACTTGTATGGTCATCTTTCTAATCTTTCAAACGGAAGGTGCCAACCCCCTATTTAAGTCACTGTTTTGACCTTTTGAGGAAAGAGTGTGAATCAACCAGTGGATACAAAGCAAAACATGTCACTTAAGTAATTAAGATACGATTAAGGGGGTTTATTCCTTATCCAGAACAAACTGAGTCTGGGCATAACAGAGTAATGATTCATAATAACAAAAGGTCCAAAAGAGGGAAAACAAAGAGAAATCAAGGGAGTGATGTTCACTAGCCACCAATTGTGTTTAGGCAACAGAGAAATGCAACCTCTTAAGAAGGAGGATAGAGTATAAAAACCCAGAAAGATAGACACCAGGGATAGGATGTGTTGTGTGGCTCTGGATTCAGGGGAAGTTCTGCTGGAATTATGAGTGCTGCGGATGTGTTGAACCAACTGTTTGTGTCTGAGCAGAAGGACAATCATGGAGCCACTGGACCACGCAATGGGTCCAGAAAGAAGGACTTCAGGACACACCACAAATGCTGCATAGAGGGACTCACCAATTGGATCACTCCCTACAGTGGAGCAGTATTCTAAATCTCGCTTTGTTGTCACATTTTTTGTATTTCTTTTACTGAAAGGGTACACAAAGAAAATGAAATTTACCAACAAATACAAAACCCAGATAATAAGCATGCAGCATCCAATGTACTTCTCAGCTTTGGCTTTATGATCTGTCCAACACGATTTCCTAGAACTGATGGTGACAGCCTGGAAGACACTCAAGAGACATGTGGTTCCAATGGACACACTCCGGGCACTTTGTTGAATGTACACTATGAAATTGCATCCAAATTCAGGCAAGAACTGCTTCAATCCCCAAACTGCCATTGTGTGGGGAACTCCTGCAGAAAGAATGATCAAGGCATTGGCTGCTGTTAGATGCATGAGAATCAAATCTGTGGGCTTCAGTTTGCATTCTCTGTAGTAAAGACCTAGATAGCAGAACAAAAGAGAAAAATTTCCCAAAATTCCAGTGGTTGTTTGTGATAAGAAAATTATTTTGAGTGCCAGGTTCCAGAAGTTCATTTTGTGATTTAGCACAATTTCCTTTAGAGTCTGTCCACACAGTTTTTGTGGTTTAATGAATAACTACCGATGATTGCAGGTTGGAGTATAGGAAGAATCTATCAATCCATTGAGCTATTGAGAGACTGAACCAGAGGGTCCTTTATACTCCTGAGTACAAAGCCAAGAGAGACACATAAAAACACCTCTTCCAGAACTTCTTTGTGAGAATGGTTCCTCTCCATGTTTTTATTGTGAGAATGCTCAATACTTATAACATAAATAGTGATATAATAAGAGAAAAAAAGTTTCACACAAAAGAATCATTCAAGATTATTTGATAGTGGCCAGGGAGAATATTAAATAAATAATAATAAAATAAATAAGAATAAAAGCAAAGATGATGCAAACATTCAGAATATATTGATATATGTTAGGGGTGCTGTAGAACAAGAGAACTTATAATACTCCAAACTATTTTAATTTAAAATTTTATTTCTAATTTATTTATTCACTTTACATTCTGAACATAGCCACCTCCACAGGTGTCTACCAAGTCTCCTCTCTCTCTCATGCCCTTCCCCCGATCTGCCTTCCCCTTGCCCTCATAAAAGGGGAGCACAACACACACACACACACACACACACACACACACACACACACACACACACACACACACCTCACTAAATCAAGTCCCAAAAGAATTGAAATCATCCTCATCTACTGAGGCCACACAAGGCAGCCTGGATGAAGCAAAGTGATCGAAAGCAGGCAACAGTGTCCATAGACAGAAGCCACTCTACTTACTAGGGGACCCACATGAAGATCAAACTGACCATCCATTACATGTGTGTTGAGGGCTTAGATCTAGTAGATGCGTTTTCTTTGGTTGGTGTTTCCATCTCTCCATAAGGCAGAAGCAGCTGTTAAGAAGTTAAAACATATTTGGAGACATTCCGAGACCTTAGAGACTATCAGATACTAGCTGTCTTTTCTCTATATGTTGGCACTGCAGAGGGAATGGATAAGAAACAAAATAGAAAGCATTCTATTAAGTAAATTAATCCAGACGCACAAAGATCACTAGCCTGTATTCTGTCTTAATGTAGTTTCTTTGCTCATGGTTACAAGAAATGTTTCTTTATGTGGGATAAATATGTGTTGAGCCAATGTTATTTTAATGCGGCTCCTTAGATGATGACACAGAGCTTGTATGAGACACGGTGAGGAAATAAAGAAAACATAGTATAAGAGTAGAAGATTAAATAATGTACCTAAGACAGATAAGATTAATAAGGGCAGAAAGAAAAAGGAAAGAATTGGATCAAACAAAACGGTAAATATAAAAAGATTTTTAAAGAAACCAGCTACTTTATGTTAACTAAAAGAAAAAAAAATGAACAAACCATGAAAGAAAAAAGGAATAAGAGTGACTACTTTGTAAATGTTTGTAAATAAACCAAGAACCTTATACCTTTGCATTATCTGGATGTGCCCACAAGTTCTGTAGAACACTGATCCCATCTGCTTGGGAAGAACAAATACAAACCTGCATGCCAGTAACCCAGTGCTAAGAATAAAAACAGTAATGTTTTTGTCAAAGAAAGAAGGATTTATAATCTATTGTTTTATTCTACTGTGTTCCCTGTAATGTTTCCCTTGGAAAAAAATCCATGAGATGTATGGTTATGAAGTCACAAATAAAACAAGAGTGTGATTTTGGTTTAAGTTTTTGCTGAATGTCAGTTTTGGTGGCAGCTGAGATCTGCACATAAAATTCATGGAATCGCATTTAAGAGCATTGTTGCAACATACGTTATCCAATAGTTGTGAACAATGATACTGCCTAGGCTCAGATACCATGAATTAGTGTAAAGTAGTGATGGTAGAAACGTGGACAAGTGTTGGACTGCCCATTGATACAGTTAAGTTGGGTAACACCCTTAGGACAGCAAACCTTATTCCTACGAGGAAAAGTAGGTGCTTCTTCATTCATACAGGGTTCACAGACAAAAGCAGACTAATGATTATTCCAAAGGTACAGATTATGTGTTTGGTTGTTTTCATTATATGTCTAGGTTTACAAGTTCAGTCACAAATAGAAAATACAACCTGAAAAGATTTTACTTTTATCTGTCCTCTAACTCCACTGTAAGGAATCTTAAGAATGTGTCCTCCAAATATAACATATTTATTATATAATAGTCTGCTTTTAGAGTGGCAGTGTTTGCAGTTTGAAAACACTGCAGACAAACAGGAAATATCTGAGTAAGTCGTCATAGGAATAGCAGATACTAATACCGAACATCTTTTACTAAATGTTTCATCATCTGTGCTATAAAGTCAGTAACATTTATTTTGGCCAATCAGATTTTTCTTACATTTAGAATATGACTAACTGAGGAGAGATAAGTCAGGTCATGTTTGGTCTTAGCCAACCTTGCAAAATATTTGTAAGCAACCTCTCTTGCATGATGCTTTCCCAAGTTCAAATGGAAGAGACTTCAAATCAGTCATTGCACCAATGATCATTAAATACAGAATCAGTTACTAATGCCTCTAAAAGCAGAAGACAAGTGAGGTGTCAAATAAAAATATGTTTACATACAGAAACTGATAACATACTTGCCCTACCCAGGAATGGGAGCTTCTTATAATTCCATTTAAATGTCCACTATGGGAATGAAATCATGATGAGTTCACTGCTCCTCTTCATCCTCCGTCTTCTCCTCCACCTCATCCTTCTCCTCCTCCTCATTCCTTCTCCTTCTCCTCCACCCCTTCCTCTGCCTTCTCCTCTCACTACTACTACTGCTACTACTGCTGCTAAGATACACCATATGTCATGTAGATTAAGTTGAATTTTCACAATGATTTTTTACAATAGTCCTTCATCACCTTTGTAAATGGCCTGCCGTGTCCTGTTGTAGCCTCAGTCAGTCACAGTTAGCAAATTAAATCACAGTAAGAACCAACAGGAACTGGGACAAAGTTTTAAAAACTTCTGTCATTCCCACTCACCTCTTAGTTATGAAATTATTCCTATGCCTTCTCTCAGTTCCATGGATCTTTTTCTACACAAACTTCCTTCTAACAAACTGGAACATATAGTAAGTCCTCTCTTCTTTACTGACTCTGACACTCAGACTGATATCAAAGCACTCACCTGGATTCTTGTTTCTGCAGGATGGTGACTTCATTCAGCACATCTCAGACTCAATAATAAGCAGGGCTGTAAGAGAGCCAGCTCAAGACCTGAGGGTGAGGTCTGTGTCATTGTGACCTCACCTCCCTGTGGAACTGCAATTTTCTTTTCATCTGTAGTGGTTATGACATTGTTGACTTGGGGAGACAAAATTATTTATTAAACTTTCCAATTGTCAATTGATAAAGACTTCTGAGAGTTCTTTGTGAGTACCTCCAAAGAAGCAGTGAATTTGGGGAGGCATTGTGTTTTTTAAGATGCCTCAAATTTGAATGGGGCACTGGAAGGTGTTAGTAACATTGGAGTAACATGCATAAGAAATTGAACTCTTTATATCCCATTGTATATAGATTTCACTTACCTTTCAAATACAAATGAACTTAGGTCTTTTAAAATATTTACAATAACTGTTATAGTTAGTATTCTCTGTATATTTTATAAAAGCACATGAGTTTTATTCAAGTGCACCCCTCAGTTTACAATTTCAAATTTTTATATCTTTCTACCACTATCTTATTTTTATGTGTTCCTGTAGAGTCATTTTAACCCAGCAAAATGTCTAGACTGAATACGTCCAAATGCCTTATAGGTCTGTGTGACCTAGCCAAAATGCCTGCAGACTCTTCGCACACAGCTTTAGTAGGAAACAGTGAAGGTAAATTTAATTTGTAGAAGAAATTACCTGTGTTTAAATGTGATATCTAATTGAGAGGCAGACAAAGTGATGAATCAGAAAAAGATTCCACGTAATAGGACATGCCTAATATTCATGAGAACAGAAAGGAAACACCGGCTCCTGTTGGAAACCAATTTGGCAGTTTCTGTAAACATTGGAAATAGATCTAGCCTCATGATGCAGCTATACCACTCATCAGCATATACAGAAAATATGTTCCAGCATGCCACGATGATATCTGTTCAACTATGTGCCTACAAGCTTTATTTGTGGTAGATAGAAGCTGGAAATAACCTAGACACCCCTCAACTGAAGAATGGGTACCGAAAATGTGGTTCATGTATACAGTGCTTTATTAATCAGCTATGACAAACAATGGCGTCATGAAATTTGCAGGCAAATGACTGAAACAAGGAAGGATGCTGCTGCATGAGGTAACCCATACCCATAAAGACAAACATGGTGTGTGCTCACTTATAAGTGGATATTAGTGGGAAAATAAAGGATAACTAGTCAACAATCCACAGAGTCAAAGAGCTAAGTAACAGAGGGAGCAGTGGGGGATTCTTGAATTTCACTGAGAAAAAAAATAGGATAGACATCTTGGGTGGATGGAGAAGGATCCTGGACAGGAGTGGGACTGGGACTGAGAGCAGGGGGCATCAGGTAGGAGAAATGTGGAGCTAGAGATTGCTGGGAGAGAAGACTAGAATGGAGGCATATCTCTGAAACTGTCTAGAAGGCAAGGGCAATGGAAACTCCCCAGATACCATGAATGTGAGTTTGCTGTAAAACCTAGTAATGGAGAATATGGATCCTTAGTTAGCCATCTTCTCTAACCAGGAAAAACTTCCAATAGAGGTTTTGGTACTTCAACTCAGCTGCAAAATCTTTGGTCTATAATTTGTTCTGCCTACATGATGTGTAGAGACAGGAGCTTAGTATAATTATCATCAGAGAGGTTTCATCCAGCAACTGATGGGAACAGATGCAGAGACCCACAGCCTAACATGATGCATGGCTTGGGGAATCCTGTGAAGGAGTAGGATGAAGAATTAGAGGAGTCAGAGGGGTCAAGGCCACCACAAGAAAACCTGCAGAATCAACTATCTTGTCACCATTAGGGGCTCAGAAAGAATGAATTTCCAACTACTGAGCTTTCTAGGGCCATAGAATATTAGTGATTGATCTTTTCCAAACATTTCTGCTTCAGCAGAGTCATGATTCTACCACCGTACTTAAAAAAAAACAAAAAAACAAAAAAACCCTGAATATCCATGTTATCATGGAAGTGGACAGTCTATGAGGATGGATATCTTAGAAATTACCAAACCTGCACTCAAATCCTGTTGGATTCCTAGTGTGGTGCCATATGCATCCAAGCTGCCCTGCCTGAATGAACCCCACAAGAAGTTTAGTAATATTGACAGAGTTCTTGCTGACCCCTTTGCATATCAGGTGGGTATTGAGAAGACTCTCACAGCTGCAAGTTGACAGAAATGAGACTCCAATAATAAGGAAGCTTTCGTCTGTTCCTAATTAAACAAGTAGAAACACTTGTATGGTCATCTTTCTAATCTTTCAAACAGAGAGTGCCAACCCCCTATTTAAGTCACTGTATTGATGTTTTCAGGAAAGAGTGTGAAGCAACCAGTGGATACAAAGCAAAACATGTCACTTAAATAATTAAGATATGATTAAGGGGGTTTATTCCTCATCTGGAACAAACTAAGTCTGGGCATGACAGAGTAATGATTCATAAGAACAAAAGGTCCAAAAGAGGAAAAACAAAGAGAAATGAAGGGAGTGATGTTTCCTAGCCACCAGTTGTGTTTAGACAACAGAGCAATGCAGCCTCTTAAGAAGGAGGATAGAGTATAAAAACACAGAAAGACAGACACCAGGGACAGGATGTGTTGTGTGGCTCTGGACTCAGGGGAAGTTCTGCTGGAATTATGAGTGCTGCGGATGTGTTGAGCCACCTGCTTGTGCTTGAGCAGGAGGACAATCATGGAGCCACTGGACCACGCAATGAGCCCAGAAAGGAAAACTTCAGGACACACTACCAATGCTGCATAGAGGGCTTCAATAATTTGATCACTCCTTACAATGGAGCAGTATTCAAAATCTCGCTTTGTTGTCACATTTTTTGTGTTTGTTTTGCTAAATGGGTACACAAAGAAAATGAAATTTATCAACAAGTACAAAACCCAGATAATAAATAGGCAGCATCCAATGGACTTCTCAGCTTTGCCTCTATGATTCCAACACGATTTCCTAGGTTTGATTGTCATGGCCTGGAAGACACTCAAGAGACATGTGGTTCCAATGGACACACTCCGGGAAATTTGTTGAATATATACTATGCACTTGCATCCAAAATCATTGAAGAACTGCTTCCATCCCCAAACTGCCATTGTGTGGGGAACTCCTGTAGAGAGGCTGGTCAATGCATTGGCTGCCATTATATGCATGAGAATCAAATCTGTGGGCTTTAGTTTGCATTCTCTGTAGTAAACACCTAGATAGTAGAAGATAAGAGAGAAATTTCCCAAAACTCCAGTGGTTGTTTGTAATAAAAAACCAATTTTTATTGCCAGATTCCAGAAATCCATTTTGTGATTCTTCACAATTTCCTTTAGAGAATGTCCACACAATTTCTCTGGTTGAAAGAATAACTGTAAATAATTGCAGATTGGGGTGAAAGAAGAATCCATCAATCCAAGAAGCTTCTGAGAGACTGAAACAGAGGGTCCTTTATTCTCCTGAGTACAAAGCCAGAAGAGACAAATAATAGAACCTCATGCAGAACTACTTTGTAAGAATGGTTACTTTCCATGTTTTTCCTGTGAGATGGCTCAATACTTATAACACACATAGTGATGGAAAAGAGACAAAAAGTTCCACATGATATGAATCATTAAAGATGATTTGATGTTGGTTAGTGAGAAACAATTAAAAACAAACATGAAGCAAGACATCCGGAATTTATTAATATTTGCTCATAATGGTGCAAAGGAAGAGCACTCTAATAATTATGACAAAAATATTTTTCAATTTTTAATTTATTTTTAATTTATATATTCCCTTTACATCCTGATCATAGCACCCTCCATAGTTGTCTTCCAGTTTCATACTCTCATACTCTTCCCACTTTCTCCCTTGCCCTTGTCCTCAAAAAAGGGAAGCTCGCGCGCACGGGCGCGCACACAAACACACACACACACACACACACACACACACACACACACACACACACCTCGGTGCATCATGTCGTGAAAAGACTGAGTTCATCCTTAGGCATTGAGGCCAGACAAGGCAGCCTGGATAAGGCAAAGTAATCAAAAGCAGGCAACAGAGTCCATAGACAGAAGCCACTCTACTTACTAGGGGACCCACATGGAGATCAAACTTACCATCCATTTCATGTGTGTTGAGGGCCTAGATCCTGTAGGTGAGTGCTTCCATCTCTCCATAAGGCAGAAGCAGCTGTGAAGAAGTTAAAACACCTTTGGAGATATTCTGAGACCTTACAGACCACCAGATACTAGATGTCTTTTCTCTATGTATTGGCACTGCAGAGGGAATGGATACTGAGCAAAATAGAAAGTATTCTATTAAGTGAATTAATCCAGGTCCCAAGAGATCACTAGCCTATATTCTGTCTTAACGTACTTTCTTTGCTTATGGTTATAACAGATGTTTGTTTATGTGGGATAAACATATGTTGAGCCAAAGAAATTGTGATGCAGTTTATTAGATGGTTACAAAGAGCTTGCGTGAGAGGGGGTGAGAAACAAAGAAAATGTAATATGGGAGTGGAAGAATAAATAATGTGCTTAAAACAGATAAAGTTAATAGGAGTAAAAGTAAAAAGAAAAAGAATTAGATCAATGAAAACACTAAATATAATGAGGTTTTAAAGAAACTAGCTACTTTTAAGTTAGCTAAAACAAAAGAAAATAAAAAATGAACAAAAGGTGAAAGAAAAAAGGAATAAAAATAACAATCTTGTACATTTTTTTAAATTGACCAAGAGCCTTATAACTTTTCATTATCTGAATGTGACTGCAAACTTTGTAGAATAATGATCACGTCTGCTTAGGAAGAAAAAATACAAACCTACATGCTAAGAATAAACCAGTGCTAAGCATAACAACAGTATTTTTTTTTAAAAGAAGGAAGAATTTATAATCCAGTGTTGTCTTGGGTGCATAAACCAGGATATCAAATACATGTGCCCATAAATAGTTCATGATCAATTAACCAAAATACACATCATAAAATTCTATAAACTTGTAGACTCCTGAAAAGTCTTACACTATTGTTTTATTCTGCTGTGTTCCGTGTGATGTTTCACTTGGAAAATTCTCATGAGATGTATAGTTATGGAGTCACAACAAAAACAAGAAAGTGATTTGAGTTTAAGGTTTTCGTAGAATGGCAGTTTTGGTGGCAGCTGAGGTCTGTACATAAAATTCATGGAAATACATTTGAGAGCATTAACCCAACATATCTCATCCAATATTTGTGCACAATGATACTGACTGAGCTGAGATACCATGTATTAATGTAAAGTAGTGATGGTACAAAAGAAGACCATGTGTTGCACTGCCCATCAGTACACATAAGTTGGAGAACACTCTTAGGACAGCAAACCCTATTCCTACAAGGAAAAGTAAGGAGAGACTCCCTGAAGAAGTGGGCAGAAGCAACTGTGAATTAGTACTAGACAAAAACAAACAATCCAAGAAAGGGCACCACTGTTACATGCTGATCAGCCATGGAAGGACAGTGAACAAGCCAGTCAAGAACCAGAAGAAAATTGTCTACAAGGCTTGGTATCTGCAGAAGTTAACATGAGTAGGTTGGTGAGCTGGCTGAAATCCTTTTAATTAATGTGAGATACCCTTGAATGTTTGGGGCCCTTTCAGACTGGTTTGTTCACTGCTCACAGTGTGTTCAGCAGAGGTTGTAAGGAGTCGATGAGGAAAGTGAGTCAGACACGATGGTCAGTGGCTCTTGCACTTCTGAGTGAGTAGCAGTCTGATCACTACTGCATGTCTGACTGACTGTCATTCAGACTGCTTCTGAAACATGGAATGACTTCCATCATGGTGCTTCTTTATTTATACTGGGTTCACAGGACAAAAGCAGACTATTAACCTCTACTGTCTAGACCTGTCTACCTCAATCGGAGAGGATGCCCTTAGGCTTACTGCAATTTGATGTGCTGATGCTGGTTGATAGTCATTGAAGGCCTCTCCTTTTCTTAAGAAAAATGGAGGTGTAGACAGGGTGGAAAGAGGTAGGAAGGACTGAAAGGAGAGAAAGGCTGAGAAACTGCAGAGGGATGTAAGAAAAATAAACTAGTTAATTTTATTTTAAAAAAGTAAAATAAATGGGAGGATACAAGGGATGAGATAAACATTGAGATGTAACAAGAATAAATTAATAAAAAAAATAAAGAAAGAAAGAAAAAAAAAGTAAAATAAACAAAACCAACAGTTGCATATTTTTAATGTTTTTTTCCTCAAGCAATGCAGGGAAATTATTAGAAAATCCCGAATGTGTATCTGCCTCCTGTCTCAGACCAGGCGGTATTGTGTGACTTCGGATATTATATATGATGCACAGTCCCTTCTTACAATCTACTATCTATAAAAAGCCAAAGAGACTCCTCACCCACATATAGTTATTGTCTTTGTGGCACCCGCGCCACCGCGGTACCGAGTTGAGGGCGAGGGACTGCGGATTTAACTCATACACACACATACCCACAGACACACAGACACACACACACACACACACACACACACACACACACACACACACACACACACACACACAATTACAGAGCGGGTCCTTCATGCTAAAAGAGCAGCAGCCGCAGCAGCCGCCACGGTGGCCGTTTATTATTCTCCTTTCCAGAGTTCCAAAGAGCCTTCTTATAGGCGGCAAAACAGGCTTCCTCCTCCCAGGTGAAATCACTCAAGTGGTGATTGCACACAGGAGGACAAGTCTCCAGGAAGGGAGGGGCGGGTTCACAGAGCAGTGAACATGACTAGCTAACCAAGATAAACACAGACATGGAAGCTGCTAGAAACAGGACATGAAACAGCAAGACAGGCAGGCAGCCCAGTTGGGCCTGGTTCCTACAGTCTTAATATTCTCCTCAAGCACAGTGGCTCCAAGAACTTTTTACATCACATCTAAACCCACAAACAAATGCAAGTCTATCAAGTTGTTCATTAATTATTTTTTGTCGTATGTCTATAAAATTAACTAATCTTTGTGGTAGAAAGATGGCTCAGTGTCTAAGATCTGGGTTTCTTTATCAGCACCCACATGGTGACACACAGCCACCTCTCATGCCAGTTCCTGCACCTCTGATGTCCTTTCTGGCTCTATGAGTACCTAGCATGCATCTATTACATGGACATTAGCTAATTAATTAACGGTAACTAATTTAAATTTAATATACAAACATTACTTAGATGTGTAAATCAGAAACTTAAATACTAGTAGATATATTTGAGGAAATTGTATCTTATATTACACATAGAATCTTTATCACTAAACACCTACTGATCTGTAAAAAAAGAAACAATATATTATGATCCATAACTATGTATAGGAGATGGAGAGGTTGATCTTTAGATAAGGTCACTTGCTGCTTTTGTAGAAGACAACGATTTGATTTACAGAAGCCACACAATGTATCCCAGTCACCTGTAACTCAGGGTCCATGGAATCCAGTGCCTTCTCCTGCCCTCCGAGGAAATTGCCTGTATACTGTATGCATACATACCGTTGTCAGTTACATAAACATATGAAGTGAAAATTGATTAAATAAAAAAAGAAATCTATTTACACATGTTGACGTTTTTCTCCAGACACATCCCCTCACTGATGAGCTATTGCAATTTATAATAGTTCAGTGAGAGGGAACATGTCTCTTCAGGACTTGTAGCAACTCTTGGGCTCTACAAGTCCAATGGATGTACATATATTTATGGATTTAATGATAGCATTAATTATATTTAGTGGTTTATAAAAAAGAAAAATGAGGAGGAACTTATTGTTAGGGGCCATGCAAGAGGAGAGGCAAAACAGCTTAGAACTAATGGAGTGCCATCCACCTGTTAGCACTGTCGCTGTGGGTGTGCATCTGAGAGGCAGAGCCCCGAGGACTATGTGTTCTGAGGACCTCAAGCTTTTGTGGAGTTTCATTTTGCTTGTGGCGCTCATGTTCACCACTTCCCTCCTATTCTTAGAGTTTTATGGAAACTCTATGGGGTTTCAAGCCCCTCCTTGGGCAGTGCCACTGGCACCTACAATATTAGTGATTGATCTTTTCCAAGCATTGCTGCAGGAGCCGACTAATGATTCAACCACCAGACTTAGAAATAATTTAGAGATGCAGATGTAAAGTTAAATGACTGGCATTCTCTTTCCATAAATAAATGGAGAACACACAGGTTTTTATCTTCCTGAGTCTGTGTGACCTGGCTTAATGTTATCCATTATCAGTCCATTGATATTTCTACACATGCTATGATTATGCCTTTAATGTAGTAAAATTATAGTACATTTTATATATGAAAAGGGTTTAATGTTGGATTTCTCTGTTTATGCATATGTAGGAAGGCTCCATTTCATTGCTACAATAAATAAAACAGCAATGAAAATCGATATTCAAATATTTTTATGGTATGATATGGAGTTCACTGGGCACAGGGCCAGCATTTCAATACTTCAGTCTAATCATAGTTGGAATTTTTAGCTTCTCAGCAAACCCCAAACTGGCCTCCTTAATAGCTGTGTTAAGTTGTCCAAATATTTTTTGTTGAGGTTAGCATTACCACAATGCCAAACAAGTAAGACAGAACAATATCAAATAAAGTTATTATCAAATAAGCATGATGATAAAAAATTCTCACTAAAATATTAGCAAATAATCTTCAAAGTCATGTCAAAACAATTGTTCTTTTGCATTGATATCTGTCTGAGGTAACAGATATTACTTTTATTTTCTATGGGACGGGTGAAGTCTCTAGAAGTTATGATGGTACTACAGTCTTCTCAAGAACAAGTTCATGGCCAGACACGGTTTCAGCATTCCTTACAGGTAGAATGCTGGTCCCCAAAACTGGCTGTGGTAGCCATATGCATCCAACCTGCCCTGCCTGGATGAACATCACAAGAAGTTTAGTATTATTGACAGAGTTGCTCATCCGTTCGCTTATCATGTGGGCAAAGAGAAGACTCTCACAGCAGCAAGTTGACAGAAACAAGACTCAAATAATATCTCAGGTTTTGTCATTTGCTAATTCAATAAGCTGAAAAACTTGTATGGTCATCTTTCTAACCTTTCAAAGACAAAGTGTCACCTACCTATTTAAGTCACTGTATTGGCGTTTTGAGCATAGAGTGTGAATTAACCAGTGGATACTAGGCAAAATATATCACTTAAATAATTAAAATGTGATTAAGAGAGGTTATTCCTTATCCAGAATGAACTGAGTCTGCGCATAACACAGTAATGATTCATAAGGACAAAAGGTCCAAAAGAGGGAAAACAAAGAGAAATCAAGGCAGTGATGTTCACTAGCCACCAGTTGTGTTTAGACAACAGAGCAATGCAGCGTCTTAGGAAGGAGGATAGAGTATAAAAGCAGAAGAAGATAGACACCAGGGACAGGATATTCTCAGTAGCTCTGGACTCAAGGGAAGTTCTACTGGAAATATGAGTGCTGTGGGTGTGTTGAACCACCTGTTTGTGTCTGAACAGCAGAACAATCATAGAGCCACTGGACCACGCAATGAGCACAGAAAGGAAGACTTCAGGACACACTACCAATGCTGCATAGAGGCCATCACTAATTGGATCACTCCCTACAGTGGTGCAGTATTCAAAATCTCGCTTTCTTGTCCCATTGTTTGTGATTCTTTTGCTAAATGTGTACACAAAGAAAATGAAATTTATCAACAAGTAGAAAATCCAGATAATAAATAGGCAGGATCCAATGTACTTCTCAGCTTGGCTTTTGTGATCTGACCAACACGATTTCCTAGGATTGATGGTGACAGCCTGAAAGACATTCAAGAGACATGTGGTTCCAATGGACACACTCCGGGCAGTTCGTTGAATGTACAATATGAACTTGCATCCAAATTCAGTCAAGAACTGCTTCAATCCCCAAACTGCCATTGTTTGGGGAACTCCTGCAGAGAAAATAATCAAGGCATTGGCTGCCATTAGATGCATGAGAATCAAATCTGTGGGCTTCAGTTTGCATTCTCTGTAGTAAAGACCTAGATAGCAGACCATAAGGGAGAAATTCCCCCAAATTCCAGTGGTTGTTTGTGATAAGAACACAATTTTAATTGCCAGATTCCAGAAGTCCATTTTGTGATTCAACACAATTTCCTTTAGTGTATGTCCACACTATTTCTCTGGTTTAATGAATAACTGCCAATGATTGCAGCTTGGGGGGAAAGAAGAATCCACCAACCATAGAGCCACTGATAGACTGAAACAGAGGGTCCTTTATACTCCCGAGTACAAAGGCAGAAGAGACGCATAATAACACCTATTCCAGAACTTGTTTGTAAGAATGGCTACTTTCCATGTTTCAACTGTGAGATGGCTCAATACTTATAATGTACATAATGATGGAAGAAGAGATAAAAAGTTTTACACGATATGAATCATTCAAGATGATTTGATGTTGGCCAGTGAGAATAATAAATAAATGAACATAAAACAAATAGTAGTAAAAACAAACATGATGGAAGACACTCTGAATTCATTGATATTTGCTTGGAATGCTGTAGAACAAGAACAGTTTAATAATTTTAACAGACTATTTAATTTTTAAATTTGTTTTTAATTTAATTCACTTTACATTCTGATCACAGCCCCCTCCATAGTCATCTTCCACTTCCTCCCTCTCATGCACTTCCCCCTACCTGCCTTCCTGTTGCTCTCAGACAAGGGGAGCCCATCACACACACACACACACACACACACACACACACACACACACACCTTGGTACCTCAAGTCCCAAAAGGACTGAGTTCATCCTCATGCTCAGAGGTCAGACAAGGCAGCCTGGGTAAGGTAAAGTGATGGAAAGCAGGACACAGAGTCCATAGACAGAAGGCATTCTACTTACTAGGGGACCCACATGAAGATCAAATTGAGCATCCATCACATGTGTGTTGAGGGCCTAGATCTAGTAGATGCATGTTCTTTGGTTGGTGCCTCCATCTCTCCATTAGGCAGAAGCAGCTGTGAAGAAGTTAAAACATGTTTGGAGATATTCTGAGACCTTAGAGACTATCAAATACTAGCTGTCTTTTCTCTATATGTTGGCACTGCAGAGGGAATTGATACTGAACAAAATAGAAAGTATTCTATTAAGTGAATTAATCCAGGTCCAAAGAGATCTTTAGCCTATATTCTGTCTTAATGTAGTTTCTTTGCTTGTGGTTATAACAGATATTTGTTTATGTGGGATAAACGTCTTGAGCCAAAGAAATTGTGATGCAGCTCATTAGATGGTTACAAAGAGCTTGCATGAGAGGGGGTGAGGAAACAAAGAAAATTTAACATGAAAGTAGAAGAATAAATAATGTGCGTAAAACAGATAAGGTTAATAAGAGCAAAAATGGAGAGAAAAAGAGTTAGATCAACCAAAACACTAAATATATAAAGAGGGTTTTTAAAAAAGCTAGCTACTTTTAAGTTAACTAAAACAAAGGAAAATTTAAAAAATGAACAAAAATAATAGTATTGTACATTTTTGTAAATTCACCAAGAGCTTATAACTTTTCATAATCTGAATGTGACTGCAAACTTTGTAGAATACTGATCACATCTGCTTAGGAAGAAAAAATACAAACCTACATGCTAAGAACAAACCAGTGCTAAGGATAACAACAGTAATTTTTTTTTGTCTAAGAAAGAAGAATTGATAATCCAGTGTTGTCTTGTGTGCATAATCCAAGATATCAAGTACATGTGCCCAAAAATAGTTCATGATCAATTAATCAACATACACATCATAAAATTCTATAAACTTGTAGACTCCTGACAAGTCTTACATTACTGTTTTATTCTACTGTGTTCCATGTGACGTTTCACTTGGAAAATTTCCATGAGATATATGGTTATGAAGTCACAAAGAAAACAAGGATGTGATTTTGATTTAAGGTTTTCATTGAATGGCAGTTTTGGTGGTAGCTGAGATATACACATAAAATTCATGGAATTACATTTGAGAGCATTATTCCAACATACATCATCCAATATTTGTGCAAAATGATACTGACTGAGCTCAGATACCATGCATTGGTGTAAAGTAGTGATGGTACAAAAGAGGACAATGTGTTGGACTGCACCTCAGTACACCTAAGTAGGACAATACTTTTAGGGCAGCAAACCCTATTCCTACAAAGAAACGTAGGTGCTTCTTATTTTTAATCTTTTATTACATCTCAATGGTTATCCCATCCCTTGTATCCTCCCATTATTCCCTCCCTCCAATTTTCTTCTTATTCCCTTCCCCTATGACTGTTCCTGAGGCGGATTTCCTCCCCCTTTATACGCTCATAGGGTATCAAAGTCTCTTCTTGGCTACCTGCTGTCCTTCCTCTGAGTGCCACCAGGTCTCCCCCTCCAGGGGACATGGTCAAATATGAGGCACCAGAGTACGTGTGAAAGTCATACCCCACTCTCCACTCAACTGTGGAGAATGTTCTGACCATTGGCTAGATCTGGGTAGGGGTTTAAAGTTTACCGCCTGTATTGTCCTTGGCTGGTGCCTTAGTTTGAGTAGGTGCTTCTTTATTTATACAGGGTTCACAGAACAAAAGGAGACCAATGATTACCCCAAAGGTACAGATTATGTGTTTGGCCTTTTTCATTATATTTCTAGGTTTACAAGTTCAGTCACTAATAGAAAATACAACTTGAAAAGATTTTACTTTTATCATTCCTGTAACTCCAGTGTAAAGAATCTAAAGAATGTGTCCTCCAAATATAACATATTTATTATATAATAGATTGCTTTTAGACTGGCAGTGTTTAGAGTTTGAAAACACTCCAGACAAATAGAGAACATATGAGCAAGTCTTCTCAGGAATAGCAAATACTAAAACCAAACATATTTTACTATATGTTTCATCATCTGTGCTATAAAGTCAGTAACATTTACGTTGGCCAATCAGATTATTCTTACATTTGGAATATGACTAACTGAGGAGAGATAAGTCAGGACATGTTTGGTCTTAGCCAAACTTGCACAGTACTTGTGATGCCACCTCTCTTCCATGACACCTTCCCAAGTTCAAATGGAAGAGACTTCAAATCAGTCATTGCACCAGTGACCATTAAATACAGAATCAGTTACTAATGCCTCTAAAAGCAGAAGATAAGTGAGCTGTCAAATAAAAATATGCTTACATCCAGAAACTGATAACGTACTTGCCCTACCCAGGACTGTGAGCTTCTTATAATTCCATTTAAATGTGCACTATGGGAATGAAATCATGATGAGTTCACTCCTCCTCTTCATCCTCTGTCTTCTCCACCACCACCTCCTCCTCCTTCTCCTCCTCCTCCTCCTCCTCCTCCTCTTCCTCCGCCTCGTCCTCTTACTACTACTACTAGATACACTATATGTCATGTAGAGTAAGGTGAATTTTCACAATGATTTACTACAATTGTCCTTCAGCACCTTTTTAAATGGCCTGCCGTGTCCTGTTGTAGCCTCAGTCAGTCACAGTTGGCAAATTAAATCACAGTAAGAACCAATAGGACCTGGGGCAAAGTTAGGAACACTTCTGTCATTCCCACTCACCTCTTAGTTATGAAATTATTCCTATCTCTCTCAGTTCCATGGATCTTTTTCTACACAAACTTCCCCCTAACACACTTGAACATAGAGTAAGTCCTCTCTTCTTCACTGACTCTGCCACTCAGACTGACAGCAAAGCACTCACCTGGATTCCTGATTCTGAAGGATGGTGACTTCATTCAGCACATCTCAGACTCATTATTAAGCAGGGCTGTAAGAGAGCCAGCTCAAGACCTGAGGGTGAGGTCTGTGCCATTGTGACCTCACCTCCCTGTGGAACTGCAATTTTCTTTTCATCTGTAGTGGTGATTACAATGCTGGCTTTGGGAGACAAAATTATTCATGAAACTTTCTCCAGTTGTCAATTAACAAAAACTTTTAAGAGTTCCTGGTGCGAACCTCCAAAAATACAGTGAATTTGGGGAAGCATTGTGTTTTTAAGGTGCCTCAAATTTGAATGGGGCACTGGAAGGTGTTAGTAACATTGGAGTAACATGCATAAGAAATTGAACTCTTTATATGCCATTGTATATAGACTTCACTTACTTTTTAAATACAAATCAACTTAGTTCTTTTAAAAATATTTACAATAACTGTTATAGCTAGTATTCTCTGTATATTTTATATAAGCACATGAGTTTTATTCATTTACAATTTCAAATTCTTATATCTTTCTACCACTATCTTATTTATGTCTTCCTGTAGAGTCATTTTAACCCAGCAACATGTCTAGACTGAATACGTCCAAATGCCTTATAGGTCTGTGTGACGTAGCCAAAATGCCCGCAGACTCTTCGCACACAGCTTTAGTAGGAAACAGTGAAGGTAAATTTAATTTGTAGAAGAAATTACCTGTGTTTAAATGTGATATCTAATTGAGAGGCTGACAAAGTGATGAATCAGAAAAAGATTCCACGTAATAGGACATGCCTAATATTCACGAGAACAGAAAGGAAACACCGGCTCCTGTTGGAAACCAATTTGGCAGTTTCTGTAAACATTGGAAATAGATCTAGCCTCATGATGCAGCTATACCACTCATCAGCACATACACAAAATATGTTCCAGCATGCCACGATGATATCTGTTCACCTATGTGCCTACAAGCTTTATTTGTGGTAGACAGAAGCTGGAAACAACCTAGACACCCCTCAACTGAAGAATGGATACCGAAAATGTGGTTCATGTATACAGTGCTTTATTAATCAGCTATCACAAACAATGGCGTCATGAAATTTGCAGGCAAACGACTGAAACAAGGAAGGATGCTGCTGCATGAGGTAACCCATACCCATAAAGACAAACATGGTGTGTGCTCACTTATAAGTGGATATTAGCTGTAAAATAAAGGATAACTAGTCAACAACACAAAGAGTCAAAGAGCTAAGTAACAGAAGGAGCAGTGGGGGATTCTTGAATTTCACTGAGAAAAAGAAATAGGATAGACATCTTGGGTGGATGGAGAAGGATCCTGGACAGGCGTGGGACTGAGAATGGGAGCAGTAGGGATCAGGTAGAGGAAAGATGGAGCTAGAGATTGCTGGGAGAGAAGACTAGAATGGGGGCATATCTCTGAAACTGTCTAGAAGGCAAGGGCAATGGAAACTCCCAGCATGAATGTGAGTTTGCTGTAAAACCTAGTAATGGAGAATATGGATCCTTAGTTAGCCATCGTTTCTAACAAGGAAAGGCTTCCAATAGAGGTTTTGGCACTTCAACTCAGCTGCAAAATCTTCGGTCTATAATTTGTCCTGCCTACAGGATGTGCAGAGACAGATTCCTAGTGTAATTATCATCAGAGAGGTTTCATCCAGCAACTGATGGAAACAGATGCAGAGATCCACAGCCTAACATGACGCATGGCTTCGGGAATCCTGTGAAGGAGTAGGATAAAGAATTAAAGGAGTCAGAGGAGTCAAGGACACCACAAGAAAACCTACAGAATCAAATATTTTCGCACCATTAAGGGCTCAGAAAGAATGAATTTTCAATCAATGAGCTTTCATGGGACATAGAATATTAGTGATTGAACTTTCCCAAATATTTCTGCTTCAGCAGTGTCATGATTCTACCACCGTACTTAGAAACAATTTATAGATGTATATTATTATTGAACTTAGATTAAGGTGTTTTGTTAGGGACTTTCCTGTATAAAATTTTGGGGGACAACTTGAAGTTGGAGAGGCACACTCTTGATAGTAGTGCAAGGGATGTTTTGAGGTCAGACAGCAGGAAGAATGGCAGCCTGACAAGAACTCAATAATGTGCCCCCATTGTTAAAGTTGGGTGGATGACAAAAGTGATGATTAATTTATTATACCCATTTTTGCACTTTCATTTCTGAAATTATTTAAAGAAATGTTAAGAATATAGATGTGCATCCTGATGGTTCGAAGTAAAAATGGCTGATTGCTTTTTATATAAAAGGTTAGATTTCTTTTTCTTTTAAGAGTCATTTTTATAAAATTACAATTTAATATGAATAATAAAATGATTGGATCCTTTTTTTGTAACCACAAATTACAGCCTGCGTTTTTCACGCATTTGTAGTAAATAAAACCACGTGAGAAAACCATATCTTGCCTGCTTACATTTTGTTAATATATAATAAGTTGCTTAGATAGGATTGTATGTGGGTTCTTGAGAGTAATTTGTTTCACAGTTGTAATACATAGGGTACATGATCATGTCTCATTGTGATTCTTGATTTGAAGAAACATAGGATGCAATCACATTGTAATTTTTATATTGCTTGAAACGTTTTTGCCATGGCAAATAAGCTGAAGGGAAAAAAATAAAGATGTTGTGCTTAGTGTCATCCTCTGTGTCTTCTGTGTGTGTGTGTGTGTGTGTGTGTGTGTGTGTGTGTGTGTGTACTCATGTCACATTCATTGTTGACCCCATATCTGCTTCTCACACAACAGAACACTTCTGGAGCTGGCTTTGACAAACTAGGGAGGGAAGATGTTATGAGATATACAGGTAGAATTAGGAGGGAAAAATTAGGCATAGATAGCTGATCATATTTTATTATACACATGTATGAAGTTTTCAAATAATACAAAATAGTACCAGAAGGAAATATCTATGGATAATGATATATTAATTATATATAGTAGCTTTTAAAATATTATATATTTTCTATTTAATTCTTGAGAGTGTTCTTGAGTGTGTATGCATTGTCTTGTATGGTCCTAGATTAAGATTAGGAGTCAGCACATTTGACCATGTCCCCTGGAGGGGGAGACCTCGTGGCACTCAGAGGAAGGACATCAGGTTACCAAGAAGAGACATGATACCCTATGAGCATATACAGGGAGAGGTAATCCCCCTCAGGAACAGTCATAGGGGAGGGGAATAAGAGGAAAATGGAAGGGAGGAAAGAATGGGAGGATACAAGGGATGGGATAACCATTGAGATGTAACAAGAATAAATTACTAAAAATAAAATAAAATAAAATAAAAGATTAGGAGTAAGAAAATAAAGTAAATACAGAAAAGGTTCTGAATATCCTACAAAACCTATGTTTTATGGAAATCAATTTTATTAAGATTTATAGCATCTTATTTACAGTTTTCCAGAAAAGAGAAATGAAAAATAATAATGGTAATAATAAAAATAACAACATTTATAAGAAAATAATAATAAGACTAGACTATCATAAAATGTGTCCAAATCAATTGAATGTTGAAGCAAACACTCCTGTGCAAGTTGAACACAAGATATTTCAAGGAAAACAGTAAATATCATGCACACAGCAGCCTTGGGATCTAACCTCAGCCCCTTAGCGTGGGAAAAATTGTTTCTCATAACCAGACACTGCAGCACACGTATAGGCCTATTCCAGCCAACATCTGTCTCTTCCATTGAATATTTCTGGCTTTAGAGAAGAAGTCGTGTCCCCTCTTTATACAACTGACCCTCAGCGGAAACCTTTGTCAATTGGATTCCTAAAACCTGTGCACATACCTAAAGACTACGTATGCAAAGTCACCACTGCTATTGAAGCATCCCAAAACATTAATGGCTAATATGGCCATTAATAAATTAGATGAACTTAAGAAGCACAAATATGTACATGTATTGTATTAAATATTTTTATAACTTTGATATATTGAATATCCATGTTTTCATTAAAGTGGACATTCGATGAGGATGGATATCTCAGTATTGCTAGACTGGCACGCAGATCCTGTTGGATTCCTGGTGTGGTGCTTTTCAAATGAGCAGAAGAACTACTGCACATTGATGGACCTTTTGATTTTGAAAGCGTCACACCAGCAGCAGAGAAGGATGTCAATGGAATAGCATGTATATATATAAATATGTTTACACATAAAATCATCAAAGAACAATGTATACCAAGAAAAAGGAAAACATTTTCCTTAATTCTTAAGCAAAATATCTCTATAAAAAAGGACTTCCATAGAGCTATACCATGTAAGTTCCTGTCAATATTTTACTATAGCATGTTTAAAGTTTTGGCATTCATGTTTAGGGCCCTTTTTCCATTTGGATTTAATTTTTGTGCAAACTTGCAGATACAAAAGCAATGTCATTTTCCTCACTGTGGAAATTGAGTTTTCACAGTGCCATTTGTTGAGAATGCCTCTCTGAACCATCATGAGTTCTTGGCACACTTTTCAAATACTAAGTGCCTGAAGGTATATGTACTCATGTCTGGGTCTTCAATTTTGTCCTTTGTTGTTTACATCTGTTATTTATGGTAATGCCATATAATTTCATTATTATGTCTTTATTGTATTTCTTCATATTGGAATGGTAATCGCTCCAGCATTGATATTGGTTGCTGTGGCTAAGTAGGGTCTTTTGTGATGAGTTTTAGAATTATTTTAGTCTATTTCTGTAAAGAATGAGATGTGGTTTTTCATTGGGATTGTATATATTAAATGTGTAAAATAGACAGGTAGGAAAAATGGGCAACAGCTTCTATCCATCTGGACAGTCATGGACTTTGTCAAGACGGGGAGAGGGAAGCATAGCATGGTATCCACTTGATGTTTGATCTTCGCTATTAGAACATATAAGTTCCACAAAATAATGAATCTCATCATATATGGGACCAATATATAAGCTCAGAGATTACATCACACAACATTATACTCAACATCTAAATATGTGGAAGAGCTCTAGGCATATTGACAGTTAGAATGGGAATTGAATTCCCTAGCCTCTGAGGGAGTAGAAGACCAGGTAGCTGAATTTTACAATGAAGCCTAATTGCTTAGGCATTAAGATGGTTTTAGCTCTAGATAAATGTGATAAGTGGATAATGAGAATGTGTGATGGAGACTGATTTACGTTCAGAAATTCTGATGTACCAAGATAGGAAAGATGTCTTCTTCAGGGCTGTTGAATTCACATAGCCCAAACACTAAGGATATAACATTTATAAAATTCCTGATTGTGTCACGGTTCGTCTTGCCAGAGGTAATCTATAGTATATATGTGTAATAATAAATGTATATTTACAAATATAAAATAATTTCAAGAAAACTACAAACAAAAGACAGCATAGAAAAGGCGAAATAACACTTTGGTTTCAAGCTTTTGGCTTTCTACTCTTAGGATGTCATGTGACCTAGCTGGCCTTTCCATTTGGGACATGAGCTGTGTAGTAAATTCAGTTGGGTGCTTTGTCTGCCTTTCTGAGTGAGTAGGATTTTACCCCAGCTTCCTAGCTTCTGAGTCTTTCTTAGTAAAATGAAGTGATTGGGATTCTCTTTCTTTAAAACAACCGGAGAACATGTACTTTTTTTTCTTCCTGAATTTGTGTGACCTGGCTTACTGTTATGCATTATCAGTCCATCAATTTTTCTATACACTTTATGATTTTATCTTTCCCTGTAGTCAATTTGTAGTACACATTATATATGAAAAGTATTTAATGTTGGATTTATCTGTTTATGCATATGTAGGAAGACACCATTTCATTGCTACAATAAATAAAACAGCAAGGATAATCCATATTTAAATATTTCTATGGCATAAGAAGGAGTTCACTGGCTATAAGTCCAGGATTTGAATACTTCAATCTAACCACAGTTCTACTTTTTACCTTTTCAACAAATCTCAAAACTGTCCCCCTTAATAGCTGTATTAATTTCTCCACATACTTTTCGCTGACATTACCATTATCATGATGCCACACAGATAAGAACAGAAAAACGACAAAGAAAGTTATTATCAAATAAGCATGTAGATAAAAATTTCTCACTAAAATATTAGCAAACGATCTTCAAAATCATGTTAAAACAATCATTCTTTGGATTGATATCTGTATGAGGTAACAGATACTACGCTTATGGTGATATTACTTTTGTGATGGCTCTACAGCATTCTGCAAGACAAGTTCATTGCCACACATGGTTTCAGTTTTCCTTAGAGGTAGAATGTTGGCCCCCTAAAACTGTCTGTGATAGCCATATGCATCCAAGGTGCCCTGCCTGGATGAACCCCACAAGAAGTTTAGTAATATTGACAGAATTCTTGCTGACACCTTTGGATATCAGGTGTGTATTGAAAAGACTCTCACAGCTGCGAGTTGACAGAAATGAGACTCAAATAATATGGAAGCTTTTGTCTGTTCCTAATTCAACAAGTAGAAACACTTGTATGGTCATCTTTCTAATCCTTCAAACGGAAAGTGCCAACCCCCTACTTAAGTCACTGTATTGATGTTTTGAGGAAAGAGTGTGAATCAACCAGTGGATACAAAGCAAAACACGTCACTTAAATAATTAAGATATGATTAAGAGGGTTTATTTCTTAACCAGAACAAACTGAGTCTGGGCATAACAGAGTAATGATTCATAATAACAAATGGTCCAAAAGAGGGAAAACAAAGAGAAATGAAGGGAGTGATGTTCCCTAGCCACCAATTGTGTTTAGGCAACAGAGCAATGCAGCCTCTTAAGAAGGAGGGTAGAGTATAAAAACACAGAAAGATAGACACGAGGGACAGGATGTGTTGTGTGGCTCTGGACTCAGGGGAAGTTCTGCTGGAATTATGAGTGCTGCGGATGTGTTGAACCTACTGTTTGTGTCTGAGCAGAAGGACAGTCATGGAGCCACTGGACCATGCAATGAGTCCAGAAAGAAAGACTTCAGGACACACCACCAATGCTGCATAGAGGGACTCACCAATTGGATCACTCCCTACAGTGGAGCAGTATTCAAAATCTCGCTTTGTTGTCACATTTTTTTTATTTCTTTTACTAAATGGGTACACAAAGAAAATGAAATTTATCAACAAGTACAAAACCCAGATAATAAGAATGCAGCTTCCAATGTACTTCTCAGCTTTGGCTTTATGACCCTTCCAACACAATTTCCTAGGATTGATGGTGACAGCCTGGTAGACGCTCAAGTGACATGTGGTTCCAATGGACACACTCCGGGCACTTTGTTGAATGTACAATATGAACTTGCATCCAAATTCAGTCAAGGACTGCTTCAATCCCCAAACTGCCATTGTTTGGGGAACTCCTGCAGAAAGAATGATAAAGGCATTGGCTGCCATTAGATGCATGAGAATCAAATCTGTGGGCTTCAGTTTGCATTCTCTGTAGTAAAGACCTAGATAGCAGAACAAAAGAGAAAAATTTCCCAGAATTCCAGTGGTTGTTTGTGACAAGAAAACAATTTTGAGTGCCAGGTTACAGAAGTTCATTTTGTGATTTAGCACAATTTCCTTTAGAGTCTGTCCACACAGTTTATGGGGTTTAAGGAATAACTGCCAATGATTGCAGGTTGGGGTATAGTAAGTATCTATCAATCCATCGAGCTACTGAGAGAATGAAACTGAGGGTCCTTTATACTCCTGAGTACAAAGCCAGGAAAGACACATAAAAACACCTCTTCTAGAACTTCTTTGTGAGAATGGTTACTTTCCATGTATTTACTGTGAGAATGCTCAATACTTATAACATAAATAGAGTTAGAATAAGAGACAAAAAGTTTCACACAAAAGAAATATTCAAGATTATTAGACAGTGGCCGGTGAGAATATTAAATAAATAAATAATAAAATAAATAAGAATAAAATAAATAAGAATAAAGGCAAACATGATGCAAACATTCAGAATATATTGATATTTGTTAGGTGTGCTTTAGAACAAGAGGACTTATAGTACTTCAAACTATTTTAATTTATAATTTTATTTCTAATTTATTTATCCACTTTACATACTGATCATAGCCACCTCCATAGTTGTCTTCCAGGTCTCCTCTCTCTATTGCCCTTCCCCTATCTGCCTTCCCCTTGCCCTCAGAAAAGGGGAGCATAATACACACACACACACAACCACACACACACACACACACACACACACACACCTCAGTACATCATGTCCCAAAAGAACTGAGTTCATCCACATTCACTGAGGCCAGACAAAGCAGCCTGGATGAAGCAAAGTGATGGAAAGCGGGCAACAGTGTCCACTGACAGAAGCCACTCGACTTACTAAGGGAACCACATGAAGATCAAACTGAACATCCATTACATGTGTGTTGAGGGCTTAGATCTAGTAGATGCGTTTTCTTTTGTTGGTGCTTCCATCTCTCCATAAGGCAGAAGCAGCTGTGAAGAAGTTAAAACACATTTGGAGATATTATGAGACCTTAGAGACTATCAGATACTAGCTGTCTTTTCTCTATATGTTGGCACTGCAGAGGAAATGGATACGAAACAAAATAGAAAGCATTCTATTAAGTAAATTAATCCAGAAGCACAAAGATCACTAGCCTGTATTCTGTCTTAATGTAGTTTCTTTGCTCATGGTTACAAGAAATGTTTCTTTATGTGGGATAAATATGTGTTGAGCCAATGTTATTTTAATGTGATCCTTAGATGATGACACAGAGCTTGTATGAGACATGGTGAGGAAATAAAGAAAGCACAGTGTGAGAGTAGAAGCTTAAATAATGTACCTAAGACAGATAAGATTAATAAGAGCAGTAAGAAAAAGGAAAGAATTGCATTAACCAAAACTGTAAATATAAAGAGATTTTAAAGAAAGCAGCTACTTTATGTTAACTAAAAGAAAAGGAAAAACAAACAAACAAACAAACAAACAAAAAACCAAACAAACCGTGAGAGAAAAAAGGAATAAGAGTGACAACCTTGTACATGTTTGTAAATAAACCAAGAACCTTATACCTTTGCATTATCTGGATGTGCCCACAAGTTCTGTAGAACACTGATCCCATCTGCTTGGGAAGAACAAATACAAACCTGCATGCCAGTAACCCAGTCCTAAGAATAACAACAGTAATGTTTCTGTCAAAGAAAGATGAATTTATAATCTATTGTTTTATTCTACTGTGTTCCCTGTAATGTTTCCCTTGGAAAAAAAATCCATGAGCTGTATGGTTATGAAGTCACACATAAAACAAGAGTGTGATTTTGGTTTAAGTTTTTTATTGAATGTCAGTTTTGGTGGCAGCTGAGATCTGCACATAAAATTCATGGAATCGCATTTAAGAGCATTGTTGCAACATACGTTATCCAACAGTTGTGAACAATGATACTGTCTGAGCTCAGATACCCTGAATTAGTGTAAAGTAGTGATGGTACAAACATGGACAAGTGTTGGACTGCCCATTGATAAAGTTAAGCTGGGTAACACCCTTAGACACAGCAAACCTTATTCCTACAAGGAAAGTAGGTGCTTCTTTATTCATACAGGGTTCACAGACAAAAGCAGACTAATGATTATTCCAAAGGTACAGATTATGTGTTTGGTTGTTTTCATTATATGTCTAGGTTTACATGTTCAGTCACAAATAGAAAATACAACCTGAAAAGATTTTACTTTTATCTGTCCTATAACTCCACTGTAAGAAATCTTAAGAATGTGTCCTCCAAATATAACATGTTTATTATATAATAGTCTGCTTTTAGAGTGGCAGTGTTCACGGTTTGAAAACACTGCAGACAAACAGGAAATATCTGAGCAAGTCTTCATAGGAATAGCAGATACTAATACCGAACATCTTTTACTAAATGTTTCATCATCTGTGCTATAAAGTCAGTAACATTTACTTTGGCCAATCAGAATATTCTTACATTTCGAGTATGACTAACCGAGGAGAGATAAGTCAGGACATGTTTGGTCTTAGCCAACCTTGCACAGTACTTGTGATGCCACCTCTCTTCCATGACACCTTCCCAAGTTCAAACGGAAGAGACTTCAAATCAGTCATTGCACCCATGACCATTAAATACAGAATCAGTTACTAATGCCTATAAAACCTGAAGATAAGTGAGGTGTCAAATAAAAATATGTTTACATCCAGAAACAGATAACATACTTGCCCTACCCAGGAATGTGAGCTTCTTATAATTCCATTTAAATGTCCACTATGGGAATGAAATCATGATGAGTTCACTGCTCCTCTTCATCCTCCGTCTTGTCCAACACCTCCTCCTTCTCCTCATCCTCCTACTCCTCATCCTCACCCTCCTCCTCCTACTACTAAGATACACTACATGTCATGTAGATTAAATTCAATTTTCACAATGATTTTTTACAATAGTCCTTCATCACCTTTATAAATGGCCTGCCGTGTCCTGTTGTAGCCTCAGTCAGTCACAGTTAGCAAATTAAATCACAGTAAGAACCAATAGGAACTGGGACAAAGTTTTAAAAACTTATGTTATTCCAACTCACCTCTTAGTTATGAAATTATTCCTATGCCTTCTCTCTCAGTTCCATGGATCTTTTTCTACACAAACTTCCCCCTCACAAACTTGAACATAGAGCAAGTCCTCTCTTCTTTACTGACTCTGCCACTCAGACTGACAGCAAAGTACTCACCTGGATTCTTGTTTCTGTGGGATGGTGACTTCATTCAGCACATCTCAGACTCATTAATAAGCAGGGCTGTAAGAGAGCCAGCTTAAGACCTGAGGGCGAGGTCTGTGTCACTGTGACCTCCCCTCCCTGCAGAACTGCAATTTTCCTTTCATCTGTAGTGGTGATTACAATGCTGGCTTTGGGAGACAAAATTATTAGTAAAACTTTCTCTAGTTGCCAATTAACAAAAACTTTTAAGAGGTCTTGTGGTGAACCTCCAAAAATACAGTGAATTTGGGGAAGCATTTTGTTTTTCAGATGCCTCAAATGAATGGGGCACTGGAAGGTGTTAGTAACATTGGAGTCACATGCATAAGAAATTGAACTCTGTATATCCCATTGTATATAGATTTTACTTACCTTTTAAATACAAATCAACTTAGTTCTTTTAAAAATATTTACAATAACTGTTATAGTTAGTATTCTCTGTATATTTTATATAAGCACATGAGTTTTATTCAAGTTTACAATTTCAAATTTTTGTATCTTTCTACCACTATCTTATTTTTATGTGTTCCTGTAGAGTAATTTTAACCCAGCAAAATGTCTAGACTGAATACGTCCAAATACCTTATTGGTCTGTGTGACCTAGCCAAAATGCCTGCAGACACTTCGCACACAGCTTTAGTAGGAAACAGTGAAGATAAATTTAATTTGTAGAAGAAATTACCTGTGTTTAAATGTGATATCTAATTGAGAGGCAGACAAAGTGATGAATCAGAAAAAGATTTCCCATAATAGGATCTGCCTAACATTCACGAGAACAGAAAGGAAACACCGGCTCCTGTTGGAAACCAATTTGGCAGTTTCTGTAAACATTGGAAATAGATCTAGCCTCATGATGCAGCTATACCACTCATCAGCATATACATAAAATATGTTCCAGCACGCCACAATGATATCTATTCAACTATGTGCCTACAAGCTTTATTTGTGGTAGACAGAAGCTGGAAACAACCTAGACACCCCTCAACTGAAGAATGGATACCGAAAATGTGGTTCATGTATACAGTGCTTTATTAATCGGCTATGACACACAATGGCATCATGAAATTTGCAGGCAATGACTGAAACAAGGAAGGATGCTGCTGCATGAGGTAACCCATACCCATAAAGACAAACATGGTGTGTGCTCACTTATAAGTTGATATTAGCTGTAAAATAAAGGATAACTAGTCAACAACACAGAGAGTCAAAGAGCTAAGTAACAGAAGGAGCAGTGGGGGATTCTTGAATTTCACTGAGAAAAAGAAATAGGAAAGACAACTTGGGTGGATGGAGAAGGATCCTGGACAAGAGTGGGACTGGGACTGGGAACAAGAGGTATCAGGTAGAGGAAAGATGGAGCTAGAGTTTGCTGAGACAGAAGACTAGAATGGGGGCATATCTCTGAAACTGTCTAGAAGGCAAGGGCAATGGAAACTCCCAGCACACCATGAATGTCAGTTTGCTGTAAAACCTAGTAATGGAGAATATGGATCCATAGTTAGCCATCGTTTCTAACAAGGAAAGTCTTCCAATAGAGGTTTTGGCACTTCAACTCAGCTGCAAAATCTTTGGTCTATAATTTGTCCTGCGTGCAGGATATGCAGAGACAGGGTCCTAGTGTATTTATCATCAGAGAGGTTTCATCCAGCAACTGATGGAAACAGATGCAGAGACCCATAGCCTAACAAGACACATGGCTTGGGCAATCCTGTGAAGAAGTAGGAAGAAGAATTAAAGGAGTCAGAGGGTCAAGACACCACAAGAAAACCTACAGTATCAAATATCTTGGCACCATTAAGGGCTCAGAAAGAATGAATTTCCAACCAATGAGCTTTCATGGGACATAGAATATTAGTGATTGATCTTTTCCAAATATTTCTGCTTCAGCAGAGTCATGATTCTACCACCTACTTAGAAATAATTTATAGATGTATATTATTAATGAACTTAGATTAAGATGTTTTGTTAGTGGCTTTCCTGTATAAAATTTTGGGGGACAACTTGAAGTTGGAGAGGCACACTCTTGATAGTAATGCAAGGGATATTTTGAGGTCAGACAGCAGGAAGAATGGGAGCCTGACAAGAAGTCAATTATATGCCTCCATTGTTAAAGTTGGGTGGATGACAAAAGTGATGATTAATTTTTTATATCCATTTTTGCACCTTCATTTCTGAAATTATTTAAAGAAATGTTAAGGAATATAGATGTACATCCTGATGGTTTGAAGTAAAAATGGCTGATTGCTTTTTATATAAAAGGTTAGATTTCTTTTTCTTTTAAGAGTTAATTTTTACAAGATCACAATTTAAGATGAATAATAAAATGATTGGATCCTTTTCTTGTAACCACAAATTACAGCCTGCATTTTCCACGCATTTGTAGTAAATAAAACCACGTGAGAGAACCATATCTTGCCTGCTTACATTTTGTTAATATATAATAAGTTGCTTAGATAGGATTGTATGTGGGTTCTTGAGAGTAATTTGTTTTCTCACTTGCAATACATAAGGTACATGATCATGTCTCATTGTAATTCTTGATTTGAAGAAACATAGGATGCAATCACACTGTAATTTTTATATTGCTTGAAACCTTTTGCCTTGGCAAATAAGCTGAAGAAAAAAATAAAGATATTGAGCTTAGTGTCATCCTCTGTGTCTTTTGTGTGTGTGCGTGTGTGTGTCTCTGTGTGTGCGTACTCATGTCACATTCATTGTTGACCCCATATCTGCTTCTCAGACAACAGAACACTGCTGGAGCTGGCTTTGACAAATTAGGGAGGGACGATGTTAGGAGAGATACAGGTAGAATTAAGAGGGAGCACTTAGGCATAGATAGATGGTCATATTTCAGTCTCTGTGTTGACCTATGGAGGAAAGAGTGGGAATTAACCACTGCATACTGAGCAAAGCATATCACTTAAATAATTAAAATATGATTAAGAAAAGTGATTCCTTATCCAGAACAACCTGAGACTGGGCATGACAGAGTAATGATTCATAAGGACAAAAGGTCCAAAAGAGGGAAAACAAAGAGAAATGAGGGTAGTCATGGTCACTAGCCACCAGTTGTGTTTGGGCAACAGAGCAATGCAGCCTCTTAAGAAGGAGGATAGAGTATAAAAACACAGAAAGACAGACACCAGGGACAGGATGTGTTGTGTGGCTCTGGACTCAGGGGAAGTTCTCCTGGAATTATGAGTGCTGCAGATGTGTTGAACCACCCGTTTTTGTCTGAATAGAAGGACAATCATGGAGCCACTGGACCACACAATGAGCCCAGAAAGGAAGACCTCAGGACATACTATAAATGCAGCCTAGAGGGAGTCGTTAATATAATCATGCCCTACAGTGGAGCAGTATTCAAAATCTTACTTTCTTGTCACATTTTTTGTATTCCTTTTGCTAAATGGGTACACAAAGAAAATGAAATTTATCAACAAATACATTACCCAGATGATGAATATGCAGCATCCAACATACTTCTCAGCTTTGCCTTTATGATCCTTCCAATATGATTTCCTAGGATTGATGGTGACAGCCTGGAAGACGCTCAAGAGACATGTGGTTCCAATAGACCCACTCCGGGAAATTCCTTGGATGTAAATTATGAACTTGCATCCAAAATCATTGAAGAACTGCTTCCATCCCCAAACTGCCATTGTTTTGGGAACTCCTGTAGAGAGGATGGTCAATGCATTGGCTGCCATTATATGCATGAAAATCAAATCTGTGGACTTCAGTTTGCATTCTCTGTAGTTATCACCTACATCGTAGACGATAAGAGAGAAATTTCCCAAAATTCCAGTGGTTGTTTGTGATAAAAAAAATTTTTTTTTGATTGCCTGATTCCAGAAATCTATTTTGTGATTCAGCACTATTTCCTTTAGAGTACGCCCACACAGTTTCTCTGGTTTAATGAATAACTGCCAATGATTGCAGGCTGGAGTGAATAAGAATCCTTCAATCCATGGAGCTACTTGGAGACTGAAACAGAGGGTCCTTTATACTCCTGAGTACAAAGCCAGAAAAGACAAATAAAAGCACCTCATGCAGAACTTCTTTGTAAGAATGATTACTTTCCATGTTTTTACTGTGAGATTGCTCAATACTTATAACATACATGGTGATGGAAGAAGAAACAAAAAATTCCACATGATATGGATCCTTCAAGATGATTTGATGTTGGTTAGTAAGAAACAATTAAAAACAAACATGAAGCAGGACATACAGAATTTATTGATATTTGCTCATAATGGTGTAAAGGAAGAGCACTTTAATAATTATAACAAAAATTTTAATTTTGAATTTTTAAATTTGTTTTTAATTTATATATTCCCTTTATATCTTGATCATAGCCTCTTCAATAGTCATCTTCCAGTTCCTCCCTCTCATACTCTTCCCACTATCTACCTTGCCCTTGTCCTCAAAAAAGGGGAGTGCGCGCGCAGGCGCGCACACACACACACACCCTTCGGTACATCATCTCCTAAAAACACTGAGTTCAACCTTATGCGCTGAGGCCAGAAAAGGTAGCCTGGAAAAGGCAAAGTGATCAAAGGCAGGCAACAGAGTCCATAGACAATAGCCAATCTACTTACTAGGGGACCTACATGAAGATCAAACTGACCATCCGTTAAATGTGCATTGAGGGTCTAGATCTATTGGATGCGTTTTCTTTTCTTGGTGCTTCCATCTCTTCATAAGGCAGAAGCAGCTGGGAAGAAGTTAAAACACATTTGGAGGCATTCTGAGACCTTAGAGACCATCAGATACTAGCTGTCTTTTCTCTATATGTTGGCACTGCAGAGGGAATGGATACTGAACAAAATAGAAAGTATTCTATTAAGTGAATTAATCCATGTCCAAAGATATCACTAGCCTATATTCTGTCTTAACATGGTTTCTTTTCTTATGGTTATAACAGATGTTTGTTTAGGTGGGATAAACATGTGTTGAGCCAAAGAAATTGTGATGCAGCTCATTAGATGGTTACAAAGAGCCTGCATGAGAGGGGGTGAGAAACAAAGAAAATGTAATATGGGAGTAGAAGAATAAATAATGTGCTTAAAACAGATAAGGTTAATAGGAGCAAAAGTAAAAAGAAAAAGAATTAGATCAACGAAAACACTAAATACAAAGAGGTTTGAAATAAACTAGCTACTTTTAATTTAACTAAAACAAAAGAAAATAAAAAATGAACAAAAAGTGAAAGAAAAAAGGAATAAAAATAACAATCTTATACATTTTTGTAAATTGACCAAGAGCCTTATAACTTTTCATTATTTGAATGTGACTGCAAACTTTGTAGAAAACTGGTCACATCTGCTTAGGAAGAAAAAGTACAAACCTACATGCTAAGAACAAACCAGTGTTAAGCATAACAACAGGGTTTTTTTTGTAAAAGATAGAAGAATTTATAATCCAGTGTTGTTTTAGGTGCATAAACCAGGATATCAAATACATGTGCCCATAAATAATTCATGATTACTTAATCAAAATACACATCATAAAATTCTATAAACTTGTAGACTCCTGAAAAGTCGTACACTATTGTTTTATTTTACTGTGTTCCATGTGATGTTTCATTTGGAAACTTTCCATGAGATATATGGTTATGAAGTCACAAAGAAAACAAGAAAGTGATTTTGGTTTAAGGTTTTCCTAGAATGGCAGTTTTGGTGGCAGCTGAGTTCTGCACATAAAATTCCTGGAATTACATTTGAGAGAATTATCCCAACATATCTCATCCAATATTTGTGCACAATGATACTGACTGAACTCAGATACCATGAATTAGTCTAAAGTAGTGATGGTACAAAAAAGGACAATGTGTTGGACTGCCCATTAGTACACATAAGTTGGAGAACACTCTTAGGTCAGCAAATCTTTTTTTTTTGTATTTTTTTTATTAATTTATTCTTGTTACATCTCAGTGTTTATCCCATCACTTGTATCCTCCCAAGGACAGCAAATCTTATTCCTACAAGGAAAGGTAGGGTGAGACCCCCTGTAGAAGCGAGCAGAAGGAACTGTGAATTACTACTAGACCAAAACAAACAATCCAAGAAAGGGCACCATTGTTACATGCTGTTCAGCCACGCAAGGACAATCAACAAGACAGTAAAGAACTAGAAGAAAATGTCCACAAGGCTTGTTATCTGTAGAAGTTAATATGAGTAGGATGGTGAGCTGGCTGAAATCCTTTTAATTAATGTGAGATACCCTTGAATGTTCGGGGCCCTTTCAGACTGGTTTGTTCACTGTGGACAGTGTGATCAGCAGAGGGTATAAGGAGTCAGTGAGGAAAGTGAGTCAGACATGATGGTCAGTGGCTCTTGCACCTCTGAGTGAGTATCAATCAGATCACTTCTGCATGTCTGACTATCATTCAGACTGCTCTGAAATATTGAATGGCTTCCATCATGGCGCCTCCTTATTTATACAGGGCTCACAGAACGAAAGGAGACCAAGGCTTATCCAAAAGGTGCAGATTATGTGTTTGGTTTTTTTTTTTTCACTATATGTCTAGGTTTACTAGCTCAGTCACAAATAGAATATAAAACCTGAAAGGATTTTACTTTCATCAGTCCTATTACTCCAATTTAAAGATTCTAAAGAATGTGTCCTCCAAATATAACATATTTGTTATATAACAGCCTGCTTTTAGACTGGCAGTGTTTACAGTTTGAAAGCACTCCAGACAAACAGAAAATATCTGAGCAAGGATTCTTATGAATAACAAATGCTAACACCAAACATATATTACTAAATGTTTCATCATCTGTGCTGTAAAATCGGAAACATTTACTTTGGTCAATCAGATTCTGCTTACATTTAGAGTATGACTAACTGAAGAGAGATAAGTCGAGACATATTTGGTATTAGCTATCATTGCACAATATTTATAATGTAACGTCTTTTCCACCATACCATTCCAAATTCAAATGGAAAAGGCTTCAAACCAGTCATTGTATCAATGACCATTAAATACAGATTCAGTTACTAATGGCTCTAAAACCAGAAGATAAGTGAGACATCAAATAAATATACATTTGAATCTAGAAGCAGATAATATACATGACCTACCCAGGACTGTGAGCTTCTTATAATTCTATTTAAATGTCCACCATAGGGAAAGAAATCATGATGAGTTCACTCCACTCTCCTCTTCTTCTTCCTCCTCCTCCTATGACAGCTACTACTACTACTTTGATGATACACTAAATCTCATTTAAAGTAAAGTGAATAAGCACAATGATTTATTACAATAGTTCATCAGCACCATTACAAATGGTCTGCAATGTCCTGCTGTCACCTCATTCAGCCACAATTAGCCAATTATACCATAGCAAGAATCATCAGGAGCTGGAACAAAGTTAGAAAAACTTTTGCCATTCCCACTCACCTCTTAGTTATGTAATTACTCCTATGCCTTCTCTCTCAGTGCTATGAATCTTTTTCTACACCAACTTCCCACTAACAAACTTGAATATATACTAAGTCCTCTCTTCTTTACTGACTCTGACACTCAGACTGATATCAAAGCACTCACCTGGATTCTTGTTTCTGCAGGATGGTGACTTCATTCAGCACATCTCAGACTCAATAATAAGCAGGGCTGTAAGAGAGCCAGCTCAAGATCTGAGGGCGAGGTCTGTGCCATTGTGACCTCACCTCCCTGTGGAACTGCAATTTTCTTTTCATCTGTAGTGGTGATTACAATGCTGGCTTTGGGAGACAAAATTATTCATGAAACTTTCTCCAGTTGTCAATTAACAAAAACTTTTAAGAGTTCCTGTTGGGTACCTCCAAAGATGCAGCGTATCTGGGGGAAGCATTTTGTTTTCAAGGTGCCTCAAATTTGAATGGGGCACTGGAAGGTGTTAGTAACATTGGAATAACATGCATAAGAAATTGAATTCTTTATATGCCATTGTATATAGACTTCACTTACTTTTTTAATACAAATCAACTTAGTTCTTTTAAAAATATTTATAACAACTATTATAGTTAGTATTCTTTGTATATTTTATATAAGCCTATGGGTTTTATTCAAGTGCACCCTTCAGTTTACAATTACAAAGTTTTGTATCTTTCCACCACTATCTTATTTTTATTTGTTCCTGTAGAGTAATTTTAACCCAGCAAAATGGTCTACTCCAATTATACCCAAATACATTGTAGGTTTGTGTGACCTAGGTGAAATGCAGACACACTTTTAGCACACACCTTTAATAGGAAGCAGTGAAGGTAAATTTAATTTGTAGAAGAAATTACCCATGTTTAAATGTGATATCTAATTGAAAGGCAGACAAAGTGATGTATCAGACAGAGAAAGATTTGACAGAATAGGAAATGCCTAACTTTCAAGAAAATAGAAAGGAAACACAGGCTACTGTTGGATATCAATTTGGCAGCTTCTTTAAAAATTGGAAATAGATCTACCGCCATGATACAGGTATATCACTCATAGGCATATGCACAAAATATGGTCCAGCATGCCTAATGATATCTGCCCAAGTATGTGCTTAGGAACTTTATTTGTGGATGCCTGAAACTGAAAACAACCTAGATATCCCTGAACTGAATAATGAATACAGAATGTGGTTCATGTATACAGTGCTTTATTAATCAGCTGTCACAAACCATGACATCGTGAAATTAACAGGCAAATGACTGAAACAAGGAAAGATGATGCTGCATGAGGTAACCTGTACCCATAAGGACAAACATGGTGTGTGATCACTTGTAAGTGGATGTTAGCTGTACAATAACGGATAACTAGTCAGCAATCCACAGAGTCAAAGAAGCTAAGTAACAGAAGGAGCAATGGAAGATGCTTGAATTTCACTGAGAAAAAGAAATAGGATAGACATCTGGGGTGGATGGAGAAGGAGCCTGGACATGGGTGGGAGTGGGAATGGAACAAAAGGGATCAGGTAGTGGAGAGATAGATTTAGAGAGTACAGGGAAAGGAGACTAGAATGGGGCCACATCACTGAAACAGTCTGGAAGCCAAGGGCAATAGAAACTCCCTGGACACCATGACAATGACTTTAGCTATAACTCTCAGCAATGGAGAATATTGATCCTTAATTAGCCATCTTCTCTAACCAGGAAAGACTTCCAATAGAGGTTTTGGCACTTCAACCCAGCTGCAAAATCTTTGATCTACAATTTGTCCTGCCTACAGGATGTACAGAGACAGGAGCCTAGTATAATTATCATCAGGGAGGTTTTACCCAGCAACTGATGGAAACAAATGCAGAGACCCACAGCCTAACATGATGCATGGCTTGGGGAATCCTGTGAAGGAGTAGAAAGAAGAATTAAAGGAGTCAGAGTGGTCAAGGACACCACAAGAAAACCTACAAAATCAACTGTCTTGGCATCATTAGGGGCTCAGAAAGAATGAATTTCCAACCAATGAGTTTTTCTGGGACATAGAATATTAGTGATTGATCTTTTCCAGGTATTTCTGCTGCAGCCGACTAATGAGTGTACCACCACACTTAGAAATAGTTTAGAGATGTAGATTATTAATAAAGTTAAGTGAAGATGTTTTGTTAGTGACTTTCCTGTGTAAAATTTGGGGAACAATTTGAAGTTGGAGAGGCACACTCTTGATAGTAGTGCAAGGGTTGTTTTCAGGTCAGACAGCAGGAAGAATGGCAGGTGACTAGAACTCGATAATGTGCCTCCATTGCTAAAGGTGTGTGGATGACAAAAGTGATGATTAATTTCTTATACCCAAATTTGCCCTTTGATTTCTGAAATTATTTAAAGAAATGTTAAAGGCTATAGATGTGCATCCAGATGGTTTAAAGTAAAAACGGCTGATTGCTTTTTATATGAATGTTTAGATTTTTTTCTTTTTTCTTTTTTGGTTTTCCAAGACAGGGTTTCTCTGTGTAGCCTTGACTGTCTTGGACTCGCTTTGTAGACCAGGATGGCTTTGAACTCACAGAGATCCACCTGCCTCTGCCTCCCAAGGGCTGGGATTAAAGGCGTGCACCAGCATGCCTAGAAAGTTTAGATTTTTTGTACTTTTTAAAAATTTCTTTTATTAATTTATTCTTGTTACATCTCAATGGTTATCCCATCCCTTGTATCCTCCCATTCTTCCCTCCCTCCCATTTTGCCATTATTCCCCTCCCCTATGACTGTTCCTGAGGGGGATTACCTCCCCCTGTATATGCTCATAGGGTATCAAGTCTCTTCTTGGTAACCTGCTGTCCTTCCTCTGAGTGCCACCAGATCTCCCCAACCAGGGGACATGGTCAAATGTGAGGCACCAGAGTATGTGAGAAAGTCATATCCCACTCTCCACTCACCTGTGGAGAATGTTCTGACCATTGCCTAGATCTGGGTAGGGGTTTAAAGTTTACCACCTGTATTGTCCTTGGCTGGTGACTTAGTTTGAACGGGACCCCTGGGCCCAAATCTGCCTATCATAATGTTCTACTTGTAGGTTTCTAGGACCCTCAGGATCCTTCTACTTTGCTATTCTCCCATGCTTCTCTCATTTAAAGTCCCAATAGGATGTCCTCCCCTCTGTCCCAGTTTCCTGGTAAGTGAAGGCTTTTGTGGGACATGCCCCTTGGGCTAGTATGTAGATATACCAAATGGCTGAAGGTATATATACACATGTCTGGGTCTTCAATTTTGTCCTTTGTGTTTATATATATATGTATTTATGGCAATGCCATGTAATTTCATTATTACGTCTTTATAGTATTTCATAAGATTGGAATGGTAATCCTCCAGCATGGATACTGATTGCTTTGGCTAACCAGCGTATTTTTTGGTGCCATATAAATGTTAGAATTATTTTTGTTTATTTTTGTAGAGAATGAGATGTGGTTTTTCACTTGGGTTGTATGTATTAAATGTGTAAAATAGACAGGTAGGAAAAAAGGATCACAGCTTCTATCCTTCTGGACAGTCATGTGCTTTGCCAAGAAGGGGAGAAAGAAGCATAGCATGGTATCCATTTGATGTTTGATCTTCTCTATAACAACATATGAATTACACAAAAATAATGAATCTTGTCCCATATTAGTACTTCCAAATATAAGCTCAGAGAATACATCACACAACATTATATTCAACATCTAACTATCTGGAAGAGCTCTCGGCCTATTGACAGTTCGAATGGGAATTGAATTCCCAAGGGTCTGAGGTGGTTGAGGACCAGGTAGCTTAGTTTTACAAAGAAGCATAAGCGCTTCTGGGTTAAGATGGTTTTAGCTCTAGATAAATGTGATAAGTGGATAATGAAACTATGTGATAGAGATTGGTTTACATTCAGAAATTCTGATGCACCAAGATAGGAAAGATGTCTTCTTCAGGGCTGTCGAATACACATAGCCCAAACATTAAGAATGTAACATTTATATAATTCCTGATTGTGTCACGGTTTTTCTTGCCTTAGGAAATCTAGTGTATATATGTGTAATAATATAAATGTATACATACACATTAAAATAATTTCAAGAAAACTATAAACAAAAGACAGCATGGAGAAGGAGAAATAACTCTTTGGTTTTAAGCTTTTGGCTTTCTACTCTTGGAATGTCATGTGACCTAGCTGGCCTTTCCGTTTGGGACATGAGCTGAGTAGTAAATTCAGTTGGGTGCTTTGTCTGCCTTTCTGAGTTAGTAGGATTTTACTTCAACATCCTAGCTCCTGAGTCTTTATTAGGAAAATGAAGTGATTGGGATTCTCTTTCTTTAAAACAACTGAAGAACATGTACTCTTTTTCTTCCTGAGTTTGTGTGACCTGGCTTAATGTTATCCATTATCAGTCCATGAATTTTTCTACACACATTATGATTCTATCTTTCATTATAGTCAAGTTATAGTACATTTTCTATATGAAAAGTTCTTAATGTTGGATTTATCTGTTTATGCATATGTAGGAAGACATTGTTTCATTGCTACAATAAAAAAAACAGCAAGGATGATCCATATTCAAATATTTCTATGGTATGAGATGGAGTTCACTGGGTATAGGCCCAGGATTTGAATACTTCAATCTAATCATACTTCCAGTTTTTAGCTTTTCAACAAACCTCACACTGACCCCCAAAATAGCTGTATTAATTTCTCCAAATACTTTTTGCTGACCTTAGCATTATCATGATGCCAAACAGATAAGGACAGAACAATGACAAATAAAGTTATTATCAAATAAGCATGTAGATAAAAAATTCTCACTAAAATATTAGCAAACAATCTTCAAAATCTTGTTAAAACAATCATTCTTTGGATTGATATCTGTATGAGGTAACAGATATTGCTCTTATGGTGATATTATGCTTGTGATGATACTACAGCCTCTGCAGAATAAGTTCATGGCCATACATGGTTTCAGTTTTCCTTACAGGTAGAATGTTGGTCCACTAAAACTGGCTGTGATAGCCATATGCATCCAAGCTGCCCTGCCTGGATGAACCGCACCGGAAGTCTAGTAATATTGACAGAGTTCTTGTTGACACCTTTGCATATCAGTTGGGTATTGAGAAGACTCTCACTGCTGCAAATTGACAGAAATGAGACTCAAATAATAAGGAAGCTTTTGTTGGTTCCTAATTCAAGAAATAGAAATACTTGTATGGTCATCTTTCTAATCTTTCAAAGACGAAGAGCCAACCACCTATTTAAGTCACTGTATTGATCTTTTGAGGAAAGAATGTGAATAAACCACTGGATACAAAGCAAAACATATCACTTAAATAATTAAAATATGATCAAGATGGGTTATTCCTTATCCAGAACAAACTGAGACTGGGCATAACAGAGTAATGATTCATAAGGACAAAAGGTCCAAAATAGGGAAAACAAAGAGAAATGACGGGAGTGATGTTTACTAGCCACCAATTGTGTTTAGGCAACAGAGCAATGCAGCCTCTTAAGAAGGAGGATAGAGTATAAAAACACAGAAAGATAGACACCAGGGACAGGATGTTGTGGGTGGCTCTGGACTCCGGGGAAGTTCTGCTGGAATTATGAGTGCTGCGGATGTGTTGAGCCAATTGTTTGTGTCTCAACAGGAGGACAATCATGGAGCCACTGCACCACACAATGAGCCCAGAAAGGAAGACTTCAGGACACACCACCAATACTGCATAGAGGGCATCATTAACATCATCATGCTCTACAGTGGAGCAGTATTCAAAATATCGCTTTCTTGTCACGTTTTTTGTGTTTATGTTGGTAAATATGTACACAAAGAAAATGAAATTTATCAACAAGTACAAAACCCAGATAATAAATATGCAGCATCCAGTGTACTTCTCAGCTTTGCCTTTATGATCCTTCCAACACGATTTTCTAGGACTGATGGTGACAGCCTGGAAGACACTCAAGAGACATGTGGTTCCAATGGACACACTCCGGGCACTTCGTTGAACATACACTATGAAATTGTATCCAAATTCAGTCAAGAGCTGCTTGAATCCCCAAACTGCCATTGTTTGGGGAACTCCTGCAGAAAGAATGATCAAGGCATTGGCTGCCATTAGATGCATGAGAATCAAGTCTGTGGGCTTCAGTTTGCATTTTCTGTAGTAAAGAACTAGATAGTAGAAGATAAGAGAGATATTTCCCAAAATTTGAGTGGCTGTTTGTGATAAGAAAACAATTTTGATTGTCAGATTCCAAAAGCTCATTTTATGATTCAGCACTATTTACTTTAGTGTATGACCACATAGTTTCTCTGGTTTAATGAATAACTGCCAATGATTGCAGCTTAGGGTGAAAGAAGAATCCATTAATCCATGAAGCTACTGAGAGACTGAAACAGCGGGTCCTTTATACTCCCAACTACAAAGCCAGAAAAAACACCTCTTCCAGAACTTCTTTGTAAGAATGGCTAATTTCCATGTTTTTCCTGTGAGATGGCTCAATACTTATAATGTAAATAATGATGGAAGGAGAGATAAAAAGTTTTACATGATATGAATCATTCAAGATGATTTGACTTTGCCCTGTGAGAATAATAAATAATCATAAAATAAACAGTAGTAAAAACAAACATGATGCAAGACATTCTGAATTCATTGATATTTGCAAGGAATGCTATAGAGCAAAAACAGTTTAATAATTTCAACAGACTATTTAATTTTTACATTTGTTTTTAATTTATATATTCACTCTTCATCCTGATCTCAGCCCCCTCCATAGTCATCTTCCAGTTCCTCCCTCTGATTCACTTCCCTCATCTGCCTTCCCGTTGCCCTCAGGAAAGGGGAGCCCAGCATACATACACACACACACACACACACACACACACACACACACACACACACACACACACACACACACACACACACACACCTTGGTACAAGGACTGAGTTCACCCTCATCCACTGAGGCCAGGCAAGACAGCCTGGATTGGGCAAAGTGATCAAAAGCAGGCAACAGAGCCCATAGACAGAAGCCACTCTACTTGCTAGGGGACCCACATGAAGATCAAACTGAGCATCCGTTTCTTGTGTGTTGAGGGCCTAGATCTAGTGCATGCGTGTTCTTTGGGTGGTGCTTCCATCTCTCCATAAGGCAGAAGCAGCTGTGAAGAAGTTACAACATGTTTTGAGATATTCTGAGACATTAGAGACTATCAGATAGTAGCTGTCTTTTCTCTATGTGTTGGCACTGCAGAGGGAGTGGATACTGAACAAAATAGAAAGTATTCTATTAAGTGAATTAATCCATGTCTGAAAAGATCACCAGCCATTATTCTGTCTTAATGCAGTTTCTTTGCTTATGGCTATAACAGATGTTTGTTTTTATGGGATAAACAAGTGCTCAGCCAATGATATTTTAATGTGGCTCCTTAGATCATGACACAGAGCTTGTATGAAACACAGTGAGAAAGTAAATAAAATAATATGAGAGAAGAAGGTTAGATAATGTGCTTAAAATAGATAAGGTTAATAAGAGCAGAAAGAGAATAAAAAGAATTGCATTAACCCAAACTGTGAATATAGACAGATTTTAAAGAAACCAGCTACTTTTAAGATAACTAAAAAGAAAAGAAATTCAAAAATTAACAAAAGTTGGGAAAAGGGAATAAAAATAACAGCCTTGTACGTGTTGGAAATAAGCCAGGAACCTTATACCTTTGCATTATCTGAATGTGCCCACAAGTTCTGTAGAACATTGATCACATCTGCTTGGGAAGAACAATTACAACCCTGCATGCCAGTAACCCCAGTGCGAAGAATAATAACAGTAATATTTTTGTCAAAGAAGGAAGAATGTATAACCTATTATTTTATTCTACTGTGTTCTATGTGATGTTTCATTTGTAAAATTAATATGAGATGCATAGTTCTGAAGTCACAAAGAAAGCAACAAAGAGATTTTGATTTAAGTTTTTCCTTGAATGTCAGTTTTGGTAGCAGCTGAGGTCTGCACATAAAATTCATGGAATAACATTTGAGAGCATTATCCCAACATACATCATCCAATATTTGTGCACAGTGATACTGACTGAACTCAGTTACCATGCACTAGTGTAAAGTAGTGATGGTACAAAAGAGGACAATGTGTTGGACTGCAAGTCAGTACACTTAAGTTGGGTAACACTCTTAGGGCAGCAAACCTTATTCCTACAAGGAAAAGTGGTGCTTCTTTATTGATACAGGGTTCACAGAACAAAAAGAAACCAATGATTACCCCAAAGATACAGATTATGTGTTTGGTTTTTTTCATTATACGTCTAGGTTTACAAGTTCAGTCACAAATAGAAAATACAACCTGAAAAGATTTTACTTTTATCATTCCTATAACTCCAGTTTAAAGAATCTAAAGAATGTGTCCTCCAAATATAACATATTTGTTATATAGCAGCCTGCTTTGAGAATGGCAATGTTTACAGTTTGAAAACACTACAGACAAACAGAAAATATATGAGCAAGTCTTCTTAGCAATAGCAAATACTAAAACCAAACATATTTTACTAAATGTTTCATTATCTGTGCTATAAAGTCAGTAACATTTGCTTTGGCCAATCATTTTCTGCTTACATTTAGAGTATGACTAACTGAGGAGAGATTAGTCCAGACATATTTGGTCTTAGCTATCCTTGCACAATACTTATAATGTAACTTCTCTTCCATGATACCTTTCCAAGTTCAAATGGAAGAGGCTTCAAACAAGTCATTGTACCAATGACCATTAAATACAGAATCAATTACTAATGCCTCTAAAAGCAGAAGATAAGTGAACTGTCAAATAAAAGTATGTTTACATCCTGAAACAGATAACATACTTGACCTATGCAGGACTGTGAATTTCTTATAATTCCATTTAAATGTCAACTATGGGAATTAAATCATGATGAGTTCACTCATGCCCTCTCTTCTTCTTCCTCCTCTTCATCCTCCTCCTCCACCTCCTCCTCATCTTATGACAGCTACTACTACTACTTTGAAGATACACTAAATCTCATTTAGGTAAGGTGGATAAGCAGAATGATGTATTAAAATAGTGCTTCAGCACCATTAAAAATGGTCTGCAATGTCCTGTTGTAGCCTCAGTCAGCCACAATTAGCAAATTATATCACAGCAAGAAACATCAGGAGTTGCAACAAAGTTAGAGACACTTCTGTCATTCCCACTCACCTCTTAGTTATGTAATTACTCCTATGCCTACTTTCTCAGTTCCATGGATCTTTTTCTACACCAACTTCCCACTAACAAACTGGAACATATAGTAAGTCCTCTCTTCTTTGCGGACTCTGCCACTCACTGATATCAAAGCACTGGATTCTTGCTTCTGCAGGATGGTGACATCATTCAGCACATCTCAGAATCATTAATAAGCAGGGCTGTAAGAGAGCCAGCTCAAGACCTGAGGGCGAGGTCTGTGTCACTGTGACCTCACCTCGCTGCAGAACTGCAATTTTTTTCATCTGTAGTGGTGATTACAGTGCTGGGAGAAAAATTATTTATGAAACTTTCTCTAGTTGTCAATTAACAAAGACTTTTAAGAGTTCCTTGTGAGTATCTCCAAAGATAGAGTTAATTTCGGGAGGCATTGGGTTCTTAAGATGCCTCAAAATTGAATGGGGAAGTGGAAGGTGTTAGAAGCATTGGGGTAACATGCATAAGAAATTGAACTCTTTATAACACATTGTATATAGACTTCACTTACTTTTTAACACAAATCAACTTAGTTCTTTTAAAAATATTTATAACAACTGTTATAGTTAGTATTCTCTGTATATTTTATATAAGCATGTGAGTTTTATTCAAGTGCATCCTTCAGTTTACAATTACAAATTTTTATATCTTTCCACCACTATTTTATTTTTATTTGTTCCTGTCGAGTAATTTGAACCCAGCAAAATGGTCTACTCCAATTATGTCCAAATACCTTGTAGGTCTGTGTGACCTAGGTGAAATGCAGACATACCTTTAACGCACACCTTTAATAGGAAGCAGTGAAGGTAAATTTAATTTGTAGAAGGAATTACCCATGTTTAAATGTAATATCTAATTGAGAGGCAGACAAAGTGTTGAATCAGGAAAAGAACTGACAGAATAGGAAATATCTAACTTTCATGAAAATACAATGGAAAGAGAGGTTACAGTTGGAAATCTATTTGGCAATTTCTTTAAAAATTGGAAATAGATCTAACCTCATGATGCAGCTATATCACTCATAAGCATATTCAGAAAATATGTTCCATCATGGTACAATGATACTTGTTCAACTATGTGCACACAAGCCTTATTTGTGGTAACCTGAAACTGGAAACTGCCTAGATATTCCTCAACTGAAGAATGGATACTGAAAATGCAGTACATGTATACAGTGCTTTATTAATCAGCTATTCCAAACCATGGCATCATAAAAATTTCAGGCAAATGATTGGAACTAGGAAAGGTCATGCTGAATGAGGTAATTCATACCAATAAAAACAAACGTGTGTTCACATATAAGTGGATATTAGCTGTCAAATAAAGAATAGTCCACAATCCTCTGAGTCAAAGAAACTAAATAACAAGGGAGCAGAGGGGCATTTGTGAATTTCACTGAGAAAAAGGAATAGAATAGACATTTTTGGTGGATGGAGAAGGATCAGGGTTGGAAGGGGGAATGGGAGCAAGAGGGATCAGGTAGGGGAAAGATGGAGCTAGAGAGTACAGGGATAAAAAACTAGAATGGGGGCATATCTCTGAAACTCTCCTGAAGCACAGAGGAATGGAAACTCCCAGGACACCATGAGGTGACTTTGCTGTAACTCCTAGCAATGGAGAATATGGACCCTTAATTAGCCATCTTCTCTAACCAGGAAAGACTTCCAATAGAGGTTTTGGCACTTCAAACTAGCTGTAAAATCTTCGATCTATAATTTGTCCTGCTTACAGGATGTGTAGAGACAGGATCCTAGTATAATTATCATCAGGGAAGTTTCACCCAGCAACTGATGGAAACAGATGCAGCGACCCACAGCCTGACATGATGCATGGCTTGGGGAATCCTGTGAAGAAGTAGGAAGAAGAATTAAAGGAGTCAGAGGGGTCAAGGACATCAAAAGAAAACCTACAGAATCAACTATCTTGGCACAATTAAGGGCTCAGAAAGAATGAATTTCCAACCAATGGGCTTTCATGGGACATACAATATTAGTGATTGATCATTGACAGGTATTTCTGTTGCAGCCTACTAATGAGTCTACCACCACATTTAGAAATAATTTAGAGATGTGGATTATTAATAAAGTTAATTTAAGATGCTTTGTTAGTGGCTTTCTTGTATAAAAATTTGAGGAACCATTTGAAATTGGAGAGTCAGAGTCTTGATAGTAATGAAATAATTTAGAGATGTAGATTATTAATAAAGTTAGTTTAAGATGCTTTGTTAGTGGCTTTCTCGTATAAAAATTTGAGGAACCATTTGAAATTGGAGAGTCAGAGTCTTGATAGTAATGGAAGGGATGTTTTCAGGTCAGATAGCAAGAGGAATGGCAGCCGGACTAGAAATGCATAATGTGCCCTCATTGCTAAAGCTTGGTGGATGACAAAAATGATTACTAATTTTTTATACCCATTTATGCCCTTTGATTCCTGAAATTATTTAAAGAAATGTTAAAGAATATAGATGTGCATCCCGATGGTTTAAAATAAAAATGGCTGGTTGCTTTTTATATGAAAGTTTAGATTTTTTTCTTTTTTTCTTTTTTGGTTTTCCAAGACAGGGTTTCTCTGTGTAGCCTTGGCTGTCCTGGACTTGCTTTGCAGACCAGACTGGCCTTGAACTCACAGAGATCCACCTGCCTCTGCCTCTCAAGGGCAGGGATTAAAGGCGTGCACCAGCATGCCCAGAAAGTTTTGATTTTTTTTGTACTTTTAAGAGCTCATTTTCTTTTTTTTTTCTTCTTTTTTTTTATGGCACTGGGTGCTTAGGTTTTATTTAGGCAAACTGTTGACTTTTTTATATTTTATTTTTTTCATTAATTTATTCTTGTTACATCTCAATGTTTATCCCATCCCTTGTGTCCTCCCATTCTTCCCTCCCTCCCATTTTCCCAATATTCCTATCCTCTACTACTATTCCTGAGGGGGATTACCTCCCCGTGTATATGCTCATAGGGTATCAAGTCTCTTCTTGGCAACCTGCTGTCCTTACTCTGAGTGCCACCAGGTCTCCCCCTCCAGGGGGCATGGTCAAAGGTGAGGCACCAGAGTATATGAGAAAGTCATATCAACTGTGGAGAATGTTCTGACCATTGGCTAGATCTGGGTAGGGGTTTAAAGTTTACCGCCTGTACTGTCCTTGGCTGGTGCCTTAGTTTGAGTGGGACCCCTGGGCCCAAATCTGCCTATCATAATGTTCTACTTGTAGGTTTCTAGGACCCTCTGGATCCTTCTACTTTGTTATTCTCCCATGCTTCTCTCATTTGGAGGCCCAATAGGATGTCCTCCCCTCTGTCCCAGTTTCCTGGTAAGTGAAGGCTTTTGTGGGACATCCCCCTTGGGCTAGTATGCAGATATAAGTGAGTATATGCCATTTGAGTCTTTCTGCTTCTGGGTTAACTCACTCACTCTGATCATTTCTAGTTCAATCCATTTGTCCTCAAATTTCTGGTATTCCTTGTTTTTAATAGCTGAGTAGTATTCCATAGTGTAAATATACCACAGTTTCTTTATCCATTTTTCTACTTAGGAACACTTAGGCTGTCACAAACCCTACATCTGACAAAGGTCTAATATCCAAAATATATAAAGAACTCAAGAAATTAAACACCACAAAACCAAATAAACCAACTTAGAGATGGGGCTTGGAACTAAACAGAGAATTCTTAATAATCATTTTTGTCATCCACCCAGCTTTAGCAATGAGGACACATTAGCCAATTCTAGTCGGGATGCCATTCTTCTTGCTATCTGACCTGAAAACATCCCTTCCATTACTATCAAGGCTGTGACTCCCCAACTTCAAATGGTTCCCCAAACTTTCATATGAGAAAGCCACTAACAAAACATGTTAAACTAAATTTATTAATAATCTACATCTCTAAATTATTTCTAAAGGTGGTAGTATACTCATTATTCTGTTGCAACAGAAATATTGTCAATGATCAGTCATTAATATTGTATGTCCCAGGAAAACTCATTGGTTGGATATTCTTTCTTTCTGACCCTCTAATGGTGCCAAGATAGTTGATTCTGTAGGTTTTCCTGTGCTGTCCTTGACCCCTCTGACTCCTTTAATTCTTCTTCCTACTCCTTCACAGGATTCCCCAAGCCATGTGTCATGTTAGTTTGTGGGTCTCTGCATCTGTTTCCATCAGTTGCTGGGTGAAACCTCTCTGATGATAATTATACTAGGCTGCTGTTTCTAGAAATGCAGGAGGCAAGACAAATTGGGCACCAAAAATTTTGCAGCTGATTTGAAGCCATAAAATCTCTATTGGAAGTCTTTCCTGGTTAGAGAAGATGGCTAATTAAGGCTCCATTCCCTCCATTGCTAGTAGACTTACATAAAGTCACCTCATGGTGTCCTGGGAGTTTCCATTGCACTTGGCTTCTAGACAATTTCAGAAATATACCCCCATTCTAGTCTTCTCTCCCTGTATTCTGTAGCTCCATCTTTCCTCCACCTGATCCCTCTTGCTCCCAGTCCCAGTCCCACCCGTGTCCAGGATCCTTTTCCATCCACCCAAAATGTCTATCCTATTTCTTTTTCTCAGTGAAATTCAAGAATCCCACACTGCTGCTTCTGTTACTTAGCCTCTTTGACTCAGTGGATTGCTGACTAGTTACCCTTTAATTTACAGCTCATATCCACTTATAAGTGAACACACACCATGTTTGCCTTTAAGGGTATGGATTATCTCATTCAGCATGACCTTTCCTAGTTCCAGCCATTTGCCTGCAAATTTTATGATACCATTGTTTGTAATAGCTGATTAATAAATCACTGTATACATGTATCGCATTTTCAGTATCCATTCTTCAGTTGAGGGATATCTAGGCAGTTTCCAGTTTCAGGTTACCACAAATAAAGCTTGTATGCACATAGTTGAACAAATATCACTGTAGCATGCTAGAACATATTTTCTTTATATGCTTATGAGTTATATAGCTGCATCATGAGGTTAGATCTATTCCCAATTTTCTTTCCAGTGGTAAAAACACCTTTACTCAAAGAAAGATATCTTGGGACTCTGTGATAATTGAAAAAGAAAATGTGCTGTTTTGATTACCACACACAAAGAAGAAACAAGCTGAAAATATTTCATGAAATAACATTTGCACATCATTGGAGTTGCAATTAATTATTTCAGTGAAGTTTTAAAATGCGTACCTCTTTGCTCTGTATCCTTATATTTTCAATTTTTAAAAACCTGACAAATTGGTTTTCAAAAGTAGACTCTCTTTCCATTCTATTTTTATGAAAGTTAGGCATTTCCTATTCTGTGAATTATTTTCTTGATTCAACACTTTGTCTGCCTCTCAATTAGATATCACATGAAAACATGGGTAATTCCTTCCACAAATTAAATTTACCTTCACTGTTTCCCTTTAAAGGTGTGTGCTAAAGGTGTGTTTATATTTTACCCAGGTCACACAGACCTACAGGTATTTTTACATAATTGGAGTAGATCATTTTGCTGGGTTCAAATTACTCGACAGGAACAAATAAAAATAAGATAGTGGTGGAAAGATAAAAATTTGTAATTGTAAACTGAGGGATGCACTTGAATAAAACTCATGTGCTTATATAAAATATACAGAGAATTATAACTATAACAGTTGTAAATATTTTTAAAAGAACAAAGTTGATTTGAATTTAAAAGGTAAGTGAAATTTATATACAATAGGATATAATGAGTTCAATTTGTTATGCATGTTACTCCAATGTTACTAATACCTTCCAGTTGCCCATTTAAACTGGAGGCATCTTAAAAACACAATGTTTACCCAAATTCACTGCATTTTTGGAGGTACTCACCTAGAACTCTTAAAAATTTTTGTTAATTGACAACTAGACAATGTTTCCTGCATAATTTTCTCTCCCAAAGCCTGCATTGTCGTAACCACTATTGATGAATAGAAAATTGCATTTCGGCAGGGAGGTGAGGTCACAGTGGCACAGACCTCGCCCTCAGGTCTTGAGCTGGCTCTCTTACAGCCCTGCTTATTAATGAGTCTGAGATGTGCTGAATGAAGTCACCATCCTGCAGAAGCAAGAATCCAGGTGAGTACTTTGATATCAGTCCGAGTGTCAGGGACAGTAAAGAAGAGAGGACTTAGTATATGTTCAAGTTTTGTAGTGAGATGTTTGAGTAGAAAAAGATCCATGGAACTGAGAGAGAAGGCATTGGAATAATTTCATAAGTATGAGGTGATTCAGAATGACAGAAGTGTTTCAAACTTTGTCCCAGTTCCTGTTGGTTCTTAACATGATTTAATTTGCCAACTGTGGCTGACTGGGGGTACAACAGGACATTGCTGGTGATCTGTAAAGGTGCAGATGGACTATTGTAATAAATCATTGTAAAAATTCACCTTAACCTGTATGACATGTAGTGTATATTAGCAGTAGTAGTCATAGTAGTAGTAGCAGTAGTAATGATAGAAGGAGGAGGAGGTAAAAGAGAGGAGAGGAGGAGGAGAAGGACGAGGACAAGGAGTGAACTCATCATGATTTCATTCCTATAGTAGACATTTAAATGGAATTAAAAGAAGTTCATACTCACATTCCTGAGTACGGCAACTATGTTATCTGTTTCTGGATGTAAACATATTTTTGACATCTCATGTATCTTCTGTTTTCAGAGGCATTAGTAACTGATTCTGTATTTAATGGTCATTGGTGCAATGAAGTGTTTGAAGCCTCTTCCATTTGAACTAGAAAAGCTATCACAGAAGAGACATTACATTACAAACATTGTGCAAGGATAGCTAAGAACAAGTATGTCCCAACTTATCTCTCCTTGGGTAGTCATGCTCTAAATATAAGCAGAATCTGACTGAACAAAGTAAATGTTACTGATTTTATAGCACTGATGATGAAACATATAGTAAAATATGTTCGGTTTTCGTATTTGCTATTCCTAAGAAGACTTGCTCATATGTTTTCTGTTTGTATGGAGTGTTTTCAAACTCTAAACACTGCCAGTCTAAAAGCAGGCTGTTATATAATAAATATGTTATATTTGGAAGACTCATTCTTTAAATTCTTTAAACTGGAGTTATAGGAATGATAAAAGTAAAATCTTTTCAGGTTGTATTTTCTATTTGTGACTGAACTTGTAAACCTAGACATATAATCAAAAAAACCAAACACATAATCAGTACCTTTGGAATAATCATTAATCTCCTTTTGTTCTGTGAACCCTGTATAAATAAAGAAGCACCTACCTTTCCTTGAGGAATAGAGTTTGCTGCCCTAAGAGTGTTACCCAACTTAGGTGTACTGACGGGCAGTCCAACACATCGTCCTCCTTTGAACCATCACTACTTTACACTAATGCCTGGTATCAGATCTCAGTCAATATCATTGTGCACAAATATTGGATGATGTATGTTGGGCTAATGCTCTCAAATGTAATACCATGAATTTTATGTGCAGACCTCATCTGACACCAAAATTGCCCTTCAAGGAAAACCTTAAATCAAAATCACTTTCTTGTTTTCTGTGTGACTTCATAACCATACATCTCATGGAAAATTTCCAAGTGAAAAATCACATTGAACACAGTAGAATAAAACAATAGTGTAAGACTTGTCAGGAGTCTAAAAGTTTATAGAATTTTATAATGTGTATTTTGATTAATTGATCATGAACTATTTATGGGCACATGTACTTGTAATCCTGGTTTATGCACACAAGACAACACTGCATTATAAATTATTCCTTCTTTGACAAAAAATTACTGTTGCTATGCTTAGCACTGGGTTGTTCTTAGCATGTGGGATTGTATTTTTTTCTTCCTTAGCAGATGTGACCAGTTTTCTACAAAGTTTGCAATCACATTCAGATAATGAAAAGTTATAAGCTCTTGGTCAATTTGCAAAAATGTATAAGACTATTATTTTTATTTATTTTTCTTTCAGTTTTTGTTCATTTTTAAAATTTCCTTTGTTTTAGGTGACTTAAAAGTAGCTAGTTTCTTTAAAACCTCTTTATATTTAGTGTTTGGGTTGATCTAACGTTTTTTTCTTCCCATATTTGCTCCTATTAATCTTATCTGTTTTAAGCACATTATTTATTCTTCTACTCTCATATTACATTTTGTTTATTTTTACACCCCCACTCATGCAAGCTCTTTGTCATCATCTAATGAGCTGCATTACAATTGATTTGGCTCATGAGGTTTATCCCACATAAACAAATATCTGTTATAGCAATAAACAAAGAAACTACATTAAGACAGAATATAGGCTAAAGATCTCTTTGGACCTGGATTAATTCACTTAATAGAATTCTTTCTATTGTGTTCAGTATCAATTCCCTCTGCAGTGCCAACATATAGAGAAAAGACAGCTAGTATTTGATAGTCTCTAAGGTCTCAGAATATCTCCAAACATGTTTTAACTTCTTCACAGCTGCTTCTGCCTTATGGAGAGATGGAAGCACCAACCAAAGAACATGTATCTACTTGATCTAGGCCCTCAACACACATGTGATGGATGATCAGTTTGATCTTCATGTGGGTCCCCTACTAAGTAGAATGCCTTCTGTCTATGGACTCTGTGTCCTGCTTTCCATCACTTTACCTTACCCAGGCTGCCTTGTCTGACCTCAGAGCATGAGGATGAACTCAGTCCTTTTGTACCGAGGTGTGTGTGTGTGTGTGTGTGTGTGTGTGTGTGTGTGTGTGTGTGTGTGTGCTGGACTCCCCTTTTCTGATGGCAATGGGAAGGCAGATAGGAGGAAGTGCATGGGAGAAAGGAACTGAAAGATGACTATGGAGGGACCTGTGATCAGGATGTAAAGTGAATTAAATTAAAAACAAATTTAAAAATTAAATAGTCTGTTGAAATTATTTAACTGTTCTTGTTATACAGCATTCAAAGCAGATATCAATGAATTCAGAGTGTCTTGCATCATGTTTGTCTTTATTACTATTTGTTTTATGATCATTTATTTATTATTCTCACTGGCCAACATCAAATCATCGTGAATGATTCATATCGTGTAAAACTTTTTATCTCTTTTTCCTTCATTATTTTCATTATAAGTATTGAGCCATCTCACAGTTAAAACGTGGAAAATAGCCATTATTACAAACAAGTTCTGGAAGAAGTATTATTATGTGTCTTTTCTGGCTTTGTACTCCGGAGTATAAAGGACCCTCTGTTTCAGTCTCTCAGTAGCTGCATGGATTGATGGATTCTTCTTTCACCCCAAGCTGCAATCATTGGCAGTTATTCATTAAACCACAGAAAATATGTGGACATACTCTAAAAGAAATAGTGCTGAATCACAAAATGGCCTTCTGGAATCTGGCAATCAAAATTGGTTTCTTTTCACAAATAACCACTGGAATTTTGGGAAATTTCTCTCTTATGATCTACTGTCTAGGTCTTTACTATAGAGAATGCATATTAAAGCCCACAGATTTGATTCTCATGCATATAATGGCAGACAATGCCTTGATTATTCTCCCTACAGGAGTTCCCCAAACAATGGCAGTTTGGGGATTGAAGCAGTTCTTAACTGATTTTGGATGCAATTTAATATTGTACTTTCAACGAAGTGCCCAGAGTGTGTCCATAGGAACCACATGTCTCTTGAGTGTCTTTCAGGCTGGCACCATCAATCCTAGGAAATCATGTTGGACCAATCATAAAGGCAAAGCTGAGAAGTACATTTGATGCTGTCTGTTTATTATCTGGGTTTTGTACTTGTTGATGAATTTCATTCTGTTTGTGTACCCATTTAGTAAAAGAAACACAAACAATCAGACAAGAAAGCGAGATTTTGAATACTGTACCATTGTAGGGAGTGATGCAATTAGTGATGCCCTCTATGAAGCATTGGTGGTGTGTCCTGAGGTTTTCCTTTCTGGGCTCATGGAGTGGTCCAGTGGCTCCATGATTGTCCTTCTGCTCAGACACAAACAGGTGGCTCAGCACATCCGCAGCACTCATAATTCCAGCAGAACTTCCCCTGAGTCCAGAGCCACACAACACATCCTATCCCTGGTGTCTATCTTTCTGGGTTTTTATACTCTATCCTCCTTCTTAAGAGGTTGCATTTCTCTGTTGCCTAAACACAATTGGTGGCTAGTGAACATCACTCCCTTGATTTCTCTTTGTTTTTCCTCTTTTGGACCATTTGTTATTATGAATCATTACTCTGTTATGTCCAGACTCAGTTTGTTCTGGATAAGGGATAACCCCTTCTAATCATAGTTTAATTATTTAAATAATGATTTGCTTGGTATCCATTGGTTAATTCACACTCTATCCTCAAAAGATCAATACAGTGACTTTAATGGGTGGTTGGCACTTTGTCTTTTTAAGGTTAGAAAAATGACCATACAAGCTTTTCAGCTTGTTGAATTAGCAGCCAACTAAAGCTGATCATATTACTTGTGTTCATTTCTGTCAGTTTGCAGCTGTGAGAGTCTTCTCTTTGCCCACCTGATAAACAAAGAGGTCAGCAAGAACTCTGTCAATAGCACAAAATTTCTTGTGGCATTCATCCACAAAAGGCTGCTTGGATGCTTAAGCCTATCACAGCCAGTTTTAGGGGCAAACATTCTACCTGAAAGGAAAACTGAAACCATGTGTGTCCATGAAATTGTTCTTCAGAAGGCTGTAGTACCATCATAAGAGTAATATCATCATAAGAGTTATATATGTTACCTCAAACAGATATCAATCCAAAAGAATGATGGCTTTAACATAATTTTGAAGATTGTTAGCTAATATTTTAGTGAGAATTTTTATCATCATGCTTATTTGATAATAACTTTATTTGTCATTGTTCTGTCTTTATCTGTTTGGCATCATGATAACACTAACCTCAGCCAAATGTATTTGGAGAAATTAATATAGATATTATAGGAGTCAGTTCTGAGATTTGTTGAAAAGCTAAAAATTGGAAGTATGATTAGATAGAAGTGATCAAATCCTGGGCCTATACCCAGTGAACTCCATCTCATACCATAGAAATATTTGAATATGAATTATCCTTGCTGTTTTATTTATTGTAGCAATGAAATGGTGTCTTCCTACATATACATAAACAGATAAACCCAGCATTAAATACTTTTCATGTAGAAAATGTACTATAACTTGACTATAGTGAAAGATAGAATCATAACTTGTGTAGAAAAATTGATGGACTGATTATGGATAACATTAAGCCAGGTCACACAAATCCAGGAAGAAAAAAATTACTTGTTCTCCAGTTGTTCTAAAGAAAAAGAATCCCAATCACTTAATTTTCATTATAAAGACTCAGGAGCTAGGATGCTGGAGTAAAATCCTACTAACTCAGAAAGGCAGACAAAGCACCCAACTGAATTTACTACTCACCTCATGTCCCAGATGAAAAAGGCCAGCTAGGTCACATGACATCCCAAGAGTAGAAAGCCAAAAGCTTAAAACCAAAGAGTTATTTCTCCCTCTCCATGATGTTCATTGTTTAAAGTTTCCTTGAAATTATTTGATATTTGTACGTATACATTTATAGTATTACACATATATACAATAGATTACCTATGGCAAGAAGAATGGTGACACAGTCAGGAATTGTATAAATGTTACATTCTTATTGTTTGGGCTACTTGTATTTGTCAGCCTTGAAGAAGACATCTTTCCTACCTTGGTGAGTCTAAATTTCTGAACATAAATCAAGCTCCATCACATAGTCTCATTATCCTCTTATCACATTTATCTAGAGCTAAAACCATCTTAACCCAGAAGCTCTTAAGCTTCTTTGTAAAACTAAGCTACCTGGTCCTCAACCCCCTCAGAGACTTGGGAATTCAATTCCCATTCTAACTGTCAATATGCCTAGAGTTTTTCCAGATAGTTAGATGTTGAATATAATGCTATGTGATGTAATGTCTGAGCTTATATGTGGAAGTATCAATATGGAACAAGATTCATTTTTTTGTGTAATTCATATGTTGTTATAGCGAAGATCAAACATCAAATGGATACCATGCTATGCTTCTTTCTCCCTGTCTTGGCAAAGTCCATGACTGTCCAGATGGATAGAAGCTGTGACCCATTTTTAACTACCTGTCTATTTTACACATTTAATAAATACAATCCCAATGAAAAACCACATCTCATTCTTTACAGAAATAGAGTAAAATAATTCTAAAATTTATATGGCATCACAAAAGACGCTAGTTAGCCATAGCAATCAATATCAACATGGGGGGGATTACCATTACAATCTTAAGAAATACTATAAATACATAATAATGAAATTATATGGCATTGCCATTAGTAGTACACAGATGTAAAAAAAAGAGAATAAATTGAGGACCCAAACATGAGTACATATACCCTCAGCCATTTAATATTTGAAAAATGTGCCAAAAACCCATGATGGATCAAAAAAAAGCATTGTCAAAAAATGGTGCTGTCAAAATTTAATTTCCACAATGAGGAAAATGACATTAGATTTGTATCTACATGTTTGCACAAAAAATTCATTCCAAATTGAAAAAGGTCCCTAACATTGAATGCCAAAACATTTAAAATGCTATAATGACATATAGACTGGAACTTACATGGTATAGCTGTATGGAATACGTTTGTTTTTTTAATAGGGATTCTTTTGCTTAAGAATTAAGAAAAATGCTTTCCTTTTTCCTGGTATAAATTATTCTTTGATGATTTTACATGTATACATATTTATACACTTACATACTATTCTATTGACATCCTGTTCTGCTGCTGGTGTGATGCTTTCAAAATCACAAGTTCTATCAATGTGCAGTAGTTCTTCTGCTCATTTGACAAGCACCTCACCAATAATCCAAGAGAATCTTAGTGACAGTCTGGGAAGTCTGAGATATCCATCCTCACAGAATGTCCACTTCCATGATTACTTGGATATTCAATGTATCAAAGTGATAAATATATTTAATACAATATATGTACATATTTGTGATTCTTAAGTCCATCTAATTAATTAATGGCCATATTAGCCATTATTTCTTTGTGAAAATTCAATAACAATGGTGATTTTGCATACACACTAGTTTAGATATGTGCACAGGTTTGAGGAACCCAATTGACAAAGGCTTCTGCTGAGGGTCTATTGTATATAGAAGGGACACAGCTTCTTCTCTAAAGCCAGAAACATGTAATGGAAGAGCCAGATGTTTTCTGGAGCAGACCTTTAGGTGTGCTGCCGTTTCTGATTATGAGAAACAACTTTTTCGCACACTAAGGGGCTAAGGTTAGACCGCATGGCTGCTGTGTGCTTGATTTTTTATGTTTTCTTTGAAATAGCTTGTGTTCATCCTGTGTAGGATTGTTTGCTTTAGCTTCTCATTGACTTTGCATCATTTTATGATAGTCTATTTATTATTATTATTTATTATTATTATTATTATTAATTATTATTAATATCATCATCATCATCATTATTTCTTCACTTCTGTTTCCTGGAAAACTACAAATAAGATGCTATAAATCTTTTTAAAAATACTTTATTAATTTATTCATGTTACATCCCAATTGTTAGCCCATCCCTTGCAATCTCCCATTCCTCCCTCCCTCCCACTTCCTCCTACTCCCCTCCCCTATGTCTGTGACTGAGGGTGGCCTCCTCCCCCTGTATATGTTCATAGTTTATCAAGTCTCTTCTTGGTGACCTGTTATCCTTCCTCTGAGTGCCACCAGGCCTCTCAGTCCAGCGGCCGTGGTCAGAAATGGGGTACCAGAGTTTGTATGAAAGTCAGAACTCACTCTCCATTCAACGGTGGGGAATGTCCTGTCTATCAGCTAGGCCTAGGTAGGAGTTCGAAGTTTACTGCCTATATTTTCCTTGGTTGGTGCCATAGTTTGAACAGGACCCCAGGACCCAGATCCACCCATCATGATGTTCTTCTTGTAGGTTTCCAGGGCACTCTGGATCCTTCTATTTCCCCATTCTCCCATGCTTCTCTCACCTAAAGTCCTCCCCTCTGACCCACTTTCCTGGTAAGTAAAGTCTTTCATGGGACATGCCCCTTGGGCTAGTGTCTCAATATAAGTGAGTATATATCACTTGTCTCTTTTTGCTTCTGGGTGAACTGACTCATTATGATAATTTCTAGTTCAATCCATTCGTCCACAAATTTCTGGAATTCCTTTTTTTAATAGCTGAGTAGTATTTCATAGTGTAAATGTACCACAGTCTCTTTATCCATTCGATGCTATAAATGTTAATAGAATTGTTTTCCATAAAATATAGCTTTTTTAAGACACTCAGACCCCTTTCTGTATCTGTTTTATTTTCTGACTCCTAATCTTAATCCTGGTCACACAGGAAAATACAAGACAATGCATAAATATCCAAAAATTGACTCAAGAATTAAATAGAAAATATATAATATTTTAAGCTACTATATAGAATTATTATATCATTATCCATAGATATTTCCTTCTGATCCTTTTTAGTCTTTGGCAACTTCATACATGTGTATAATGAAATATGATCATAAATCTATGCCTAATTGCTCCCTCCTAATTCTACCTGTATCTCCCCTAACATCTTCCCTCCCTAATTTTGAAAAAGCCAGCTCCAGCAGTGTTCTGTTGTCTGAGAAACAGATGTGGGGTCAACAATGAATGTGACATGAGTACACACACACACACACACACACACACACACACACACACACACAGACGACACAGAGGATGAAACTAAGCTCAACAACTTTATATATCATGGCAAAAGCTTTCAAGCAATTTAAAAATTACAATGTGATTTCATCCTGTTTCTTGAAATCAGTTATTACAATGACACATGATCGTATACCTCATATTTTGCAAATGAAAAAACAAATTACTCTCAAGAACCCACAGACAATCTTATCTAAACAACTTATTATATATTAACAAAATGAAAGCAGTCAAGATATGTTTTTCAAACATGGTTTTATTTACTACAAATGTGGGGGGGAAATCAGGCTGTAATTCATGGTTACAAAAAAGGCTCTAATCATTTTATTATTCATATTAAATTGTAATCTTATAAAAATGAACTCATAAAGGTTTAAAAAACATAAACTCTTATATAAAAAGCAATCAGCCATTTATACTTTAGACCATCAGGATGCACATCGATATTCCTTAATATTTCTTTAAATAATTTCAGAAATATAAGTGCAAAAATGTGTATAAGTAACTAATAATCATTTTTATCATCCATGCACCTTTAGTTATAGAAGCACATTATCGAGTTCTAGTCAGGCTGCCATTCTTCCTGAAGCCTGAACTCAAAACATCCCTTGCACTACTATCAAGAGTGTGCCTCTCCAACTTCAAATTGCTCCCCAAATTTTTATACAGGAAAGCCACTACAAAACATCTTAACCTATCTTTGTTAATAATCTACATCTATATGTTATTTCTAACTGTGGGGGCAGAATCATTAGTAGGCCGCAACAGAAATACCTGTCAATGATCAATCACTAATATTGTATGTCCCAGGAAAGCTCATTGGTTGGAAATTCATTCTTTCTGAGCCCTTAATGGTGCCAAGATATTTGATACTGTAGGTTTTCTTGTGGTGTCCTTGGCCCCTCTGACTCCTTTAATTCTTCTTCCTACTCCTTCACAGGATTCCCCAAGCCATGCGTCATGTTATGCTGTGGGTCTCTGCATCTGTTTCTGTCAGTTCCTGGGTGAAACCTCTCTGATGATAATTATACAAGGGTTCTGTCTCTACATATAATGTAGGCAGGACAAATTATAGACCAAAGATTTTGCAGCTGGGTTGAAGTGCCAAAACCTCTGTTGGAAGTCTTTCCTGGTTAGAGAAGGTGAATAATTAAGGATCCATATTCTACATACTAGTAGTTATAGCAAAGTCGCATTCATGGTGTCCTGGGAGTTTCCAATCCTCTTGACTTCTACACAGTTTCAGAGATATGCCCCCATTCTAGGCTTCTTTCCCAGCACTCTCTAGCTCCATCGTTCCCCTACCTGATCCCTCCTCCTCCCATTCTCAGTCCCACTCCTGTCCAGAATCCTTCTCCATCCACCCAAGATGTCTATCCTATTTCTTTTTCTCAATGAAATTAAAGAGTCCCCCACGGCTCTCTCTGTTACTTAGCTTCTATGACTCTGTGGATTGTTGGCTAGTTATCCTTTATTTTACAGCTAATATCCACTTATAAGTGATCACACACCATATTTGTCTTTATGGGTATGGGTTACCTCATGCAGCAGCATCTTTCTTTGTTTCAATCATTTGCCTGCAAATTTCATGACGCCATTGCTTGTGATAGCTGATTGATAAAGCACTGTATACATGAACCACATTTCCAGTATCCATTCTTTAGTTGAAGGGTAGATAGGTTGTTTCCAGTTTCTGGCTACCAAAAATAAAGCTTGAAGGCACATAGTTGAACAAATGTCATTGTAGCATGCTGGAACACATTTTCTGTATATGCTGATGAGTGGTATAGCTGCATCATGAGGCTAGATCTATTTCCAATGTTTAAAGAAACTGCCAAATTGGTTTCCAACAGGAGCCGGTGTTTCCTTTCTGTTCTCATGAATGTTAGGCATATCCTATTATGTGAAATCTTTTTCTGATTCATCACTTTGTCAGCCTCTCAATTAGAAATCACATTTAAACACAGGTAATTTCTTCTACAAATTAAATTTACCTTCATTGTTTCCTATTGAAGGTGTGTGCAAAGAGTCTGTCTGCATTTTGCTAGATCACACAGACCTCTAAGGTATTTGGATGTATTCAGACTAGGCATTTTGATGAGTTAAAATTACTCTAACGGAACACATAAAATTAAGGTAGTGGTAGAAAGATATAAAATTTGAAATTGTAAACTGAGGGGTGCACTTGAATAAGACTCATATGCTTATATAAAATATACAAAGAATACGATCTATAACAAATATTATAAGTATTTCTGTAGGAACTAAGTTGATTTGTGTTTCAAAAAAAGTAAGTGACGTCTATATCAATGGGATATTAAGAGTTTAATTTCTTTTGCATGTGACTCCAATGTTACTAACACCTTCCAGTGCTCCCCAATCAATTTTGAGGCATCTTAAGAACCCAATGCCTCCCAAAATTCACTCTATCTTTGCAGATACTCACAAGGCACTCTTAAAAGTCTTTGTTAATTGACAAGTAGAGAAAGTTTCACAAATAATTTTGTCTCCCAAAGCCAGCATTGTAATCACCACTACCGATGAAAAGAAAATTGCAGTTCTGCAGGGAGGTAAGGTCACAGTGGCACAGACCTCGCCCTCAGGTCTTAAGCTGGCTCTCTTACAGCCCTGCTTATTAATGAGTCTGAGATGTGCTGAATGAAGTCACCATCCTGCAGAAGCAAGAATCCAGGTGAGTGCTTTGATATCAGTCTGAGTGGCAGAGTCAGTAAAGAAGAGAGGACTTACTCTATGTTCAAGTTTGGTAGTGGGAATTTAGTGTAGAAAAAGATCCATGGAACTGAGAGAGATAGGAATAATTACATAACTAATAGGTGAGTGGGAATGACAGAAATGTTCCTAACTTTGTCCCAGTTCCTATTGGTCCTTACTGTGATTTAATTTGCCAACTGTGACTGACTGAGGCTACAACAGGACACGGCAGGCCATTTAAAAAGGTGCTGAAGGACAATTGTAGTAAATCATTGTGAAAATTCACCTTACTCTACATGACATATAGTGTATCTAGTAGTAGTAGTAAGAGGACGAGGGAGAGGAAGAGGAGGAGGAGAGGGAGGAGAAGAGGGAGGAGGTGGAGGAGAAGTTGGAGGATGAAAATGAGGAGTGAACTCATCATGATTTCATTCCCATAGTGGACATTTAAATGGAATTATAAGAAGCTCCCATTCCTGGGTAGGGCAAGTATGTTATCAGTTTCTGGATGTAAACATATTTTTATTTGACACCTCACTTGTCTTCTGCTTTTAGAGGCATTAGTAACTGATTCTGTATTTAATGATCATTGGTGCAATGACTGATTTGAAGTCTCTTCCATTTGAACTTGGGAAGGTATCATGGAAGAGAGGTGGCATTACAAGTATTGTGCAAGGTTGGCTAAGACCAAACATGTCCCGACTTATCTCTCCTCGGTTAGTCATATTCCAAATGTAAGAAGAATCTGATTGGCCAAAGTAAATTTTACTGACTTTATAGCACAGATGATGAAACATTCAGTAAAAGATGTTTGTTATTAGTATTTGCTATTCCTAAGAAGACTTGCTCAGATAGTTTCTGTTTGTCTGGAGTGTTTGCGAACTGTAAGCATTGCCACTCTAAAAGCAGGCTTTTATATAATAAATATGTTATATTTGGAGAACACATACTTAAAATTCCTTACAGTGGAATTATAGGACAGATAAAAGTAAAACCTTTTCAAATTGTATTTTCTATTAGTGACTGAACTTGTAAACCTAGACATATAATGAAAAAAACCAAACACATAATCTGTACTTTTGGAATAATCATTAGTCTGCTTTTGTCTGTGAACCCTGTATAAATAAAGAGGCACCTACTTTCCTTCGTAGGAATAGGGTTTGCTGTCCTAAGGATGTTACCCAGCTTAACTGTATCAATGGGCAGTCCAACACTTGTCCACGTTTCTACCATCACTACTTTACACTAATTCATGGTATCTGAGCCTAGGCAGTATCATTGTTCATAACTATCAGATAACGTATGTTGCAACAATGCTCTTAAACGCAATTCCATGAATTTTATGTGCAGATCTCAGCTGCCACCAAAACTGATATTCAACAAAAAACTTAAACCAAAATCACACTCTTGTTTTATGTGTGACTTCATAACCATACATCTCATGGATTTGTTTCTAAGGGAAACATTATAGGGAACACAGTAGAATAAAACAATAGATTATAAATCCTTCTTTCTTTCACAAAAACATTACTGTTTTTATTCTTAGCACTGGGGTTACTGGCATGCAAGTTTGCATTTGTTCTTCCCAAGCAGATGGGATCAGTGTTCTACAGAACTTGTAGGCACATCCAGATAATGCAAAGGTATAAGGTACTTGGTTTATTTACAAACATGTACAAGGTTGTCACTCTTATTCCTTTTTTCTTTCACGGTTTGTTCATTTTTTTTCTTTCCTTTTAGTTTACATAAAGTAGCTGGTTTCTTTAATATCTCTTTATATTTACAGTTTTGGTTGATCCAATTCTTTCTTTTTTCTTTTTGCTCTTATTAATCTTATCTGTCTTAGGTACATTATTTAATCTTCTACTCTTATACTATGTTTTCTTTATTTCCTCACCGTGTCTCATACAAGCTCTGTGTCATCATCTAAGGAGCCGCATTAAAATAACATTGGCTCAACACATATTTATCCCACATTAACAAACATTTCTTAAAACCATAAGCAAAGAAACTAAATTAAGACAGACAACAGGCTAGTGATCTTTGTGCTTCTGGATTAATTTACTTAATAGAATGCTTTCTATTTTGTTTCTTATCCATTCCCTCTGCAGTGCCAACACATAGAGAAAAGACAGGTAGTATCTGATAGTCTCTAAGGTCTCAGAATATCTCCAACATGCTTTAACTTCTTCACAGCTGCTTCTGTCTTATGGAGAGATGGAAGCACCAACAAAAGAAAACACATTTACTAGATCTAGGACCTCAACACACATGTAATGGATGTTCAGTTTGATCTTCATGTGGTTCCCTTAGTAAGAAGAATGACTTCTGTCTATGGACTCTGTTGTCCGCTTTCGATCACTTTGCCTTATGCAGCCTGCTTTGTCTGGCCCCAGTGAATATGGATGAACTCAGTTCTTTTGGGACTTGATGTACTGAGGTGTGTGTGTGTGTGTGTGTGTGTGTGTGTGTGTGTGTGTGTGTGTGTGTATCTGTGTGTGTGTGTGTGTGTGTGTGTGTATTGTGCTCCCCTTTTCTGAGCACAAGGGAAAGGCATATAGGGGGAAGTGCATGAGAGAGAGAGAAGGACTGGAAGACGACTATGGAGGGGTTTATGATCAGGATGTAAAGTGAATATATGAATTAAAAATATTTTAAAAGTTAAAATAGTTTGTGGTACTATAAGGACTCTCATTCTAAAGAATTCCCAACAAATATCAATATATTCTGAAAGTCTTGCACCATGTTTCCTTTTATTATTATTTATTTTATTATGATTTATTTATTATTCTCCTGGCCAACATCACATCATCTTGTATGATTCATGTCATGTGAAACATTTTCTCTGTTCTACCATCATTATATATGTTATAAGTATTGAGCATTCTCTCAGTAAAAACATGGAAAGTAATCATTCTCACAAAGAAGTTCTGGAAGAGGTGTTTTTTTTCCATTTTATTATTTTATTCATATTACATCTCAATTGTTAGCCCTTCCACTGTTTCCTCCCATTCTTCCCTTGCTCCCACTTCCCCCCTTCTCCCTCCCCTCTGTCTGTGATTGAGGGAGACCTCCTTCTCCTATATGTGCTCTTAGAATATCGAGCCTCTTCTTAGTAACTTGCTATCGGAAGAGGTGTTTTTATGTGTCTCTTCTGGCTTTCTACTCGAGAGTATAAAGGACCCTCTGTTTCAGTCTATCAGTGGCTCTATGCATTGGTGGATTCTTCTTTTACCCCAAACTGCAATCACTTGCAGTTTTTCGTTAAACCATATAAACGGTGTGGACATACTCTAAAAGAAATAGTGCTGAATCACAAAATGAACTTCTGGAACTTGGCAATAAAAATTGTTTTCTTATCACAAACAGCCACTGGAATTTTGGGAAATTTTTCTCTTTTATTCTGCTATCTAGGTCTTTACTACAGAGAATGCAAACTGAAGCCAACAGATTTGATTCTCATGCATCTAATGGCAGCCAATGCCTTGATCATTCTTTCTGCAGGAGTTCCCCAAACAATGGCAGTTTGGGGAATGAAGCAGTTCTTGACTGATTTTGCCTGCAAATTCATAGTGTGCATTCAACAAAGTGCCCGGAGTGTGTCCATTGGAACCACATGTCTCTTGAGTGTCTTCCAGGCTGTCACCATCAGTCCTAGGAAATCGTGTTGGAGGGATCATAAAGCCAAAGCTGAGAAGTACATTGGATGCTGCACACTTATTATCTGGGCTTTGTACTTGTTGATAAATTTCATTTTCTTTGTGTACCCTTTCAGTAAAAGAAATACAAAAAATGTGACAACAAAGCGAGATTTAGAATACTGCTCCATTGTAGGGAGTGATCCAATTGGTGAGTCCCTCTATGCAGCCTTGGTAGTGTGTCCTGAAGTCTTCCTTTCTGGGCTCATTGTGTGGTCCAGTGGCTCCATGATTGTCCTCCTGTTGAGACACAAACAGTTGGCTCAACACATCCGCAGCACTCATAATTCCAGCAGAACTTCCCCTGAGTCCAGAGCCACACAACACATCCTGTCCCTCGTGTCTATCTTTCTGTGTTTTTATACTCTACCCTCCTTCTTAAGAGGCTGCATTGCTCTGTTGCCTAAACACAATTGGTGGCTAGGGAACATCACTCCCTTCATTTCTCTTTGTTTTCCCTCTTTTGGACCATTTGTTATTATGAATCATTACTCTGTTATGCCCAGACTCAGTTTGTTCTGGTTAAGAAATAAACCCTCTTAATCGTATCTTAATTATTTAAGTGACGTGTTTTTCTTTGTATCCACTGGTTGATTCACACTCTTTCTTCAAAAGGTCAATACAGTGACTTAAATAGGGGGTTGGCACTTTCCGTTTGAAAGATTTGAAAGATTACCATACAAGTGTTTCTACTTGTTGAATTAGAAACAGACAAAAGCTTGCATATTATTTGAGTCTCAATTCTGTCAACTCGCAGCTGTGAGAGTCTTCTCAATACGCAACTGATATGCAAAGTGGTCAGCAAGAATTCTGTCAATATTACTAAACTTCTTGTAGCGTTCATCCAGGCAGGGCAACTTGGATGCACATGGCTATCACAGCCAGTTTTAGGGAGCCAACATTCTACCTCTAAAGAAAACTGAAACCAAGTGTGGCCATGAAATTGTTCTGCAGAAGGTTGTAGGACCATAACAAGAGTAATATCACCATAAGAGTAATATCTGTTACCTCAGACAGATATCAATCTTATCTTATCAATCAATCTTATCAATCTTATCAATGGATTGTTTTAATGTGATTTTCGAAGATTTTTTGCTAATATTTTAGTGAGAATTTTTTTTATCTACATGCGTATTTGATAATAACTTTATTTGTCATTGTTCTCTCCTTATCTGTTTGGCATCATGATAATGTTAACGTCATCATAAAATATTTGGAAAAATTAATACAGCTATTTTGGGGGTCAGTTTGAGGTTTGTTGAAAAGCTAAAAATTGGAACTATGATTAGATTGAAGTATTCAAATACTGGGCCTATAAGCAGTGACCTTCTTTTCATACCATAGAATTATTTGAATATGGATTATCCTTGCTGTTTTATTTATTGTAGCAATGAAATCGTGTCTTCCTACATATGCATAAACAGATAAATCCAACATTAAATATTTTTCATATATAATGTGTACTATAACTTGACTACAGTGAAAGATAGAATCATAACTTGTGTAGAAAAATTGATGAACTGATAATGCATAACATTAAGCCAGGTCACACAAACTCAGGAAGAAAAATATTACCTGTTCTCCAGTTGTTTTAAAGAAAGAGAATCTCAATCACTTAATTTTACTAATAAAGACTCAGGAGCTAGGATGCTGGAGTAAATCCCTACTAACTCAGAAAGGCAGACAAAGCACCCAAATGAATTTACTATTCAGCCCATGTCCCAAAGAAAGGCCAACTAGGTCACATGACATTCCAAGAGTAGAAAGCCAAAGCTTAACACCAAAGAGCTATTTCTCATTCTCCATGCTGTCTTTTGTTTATAGTTTTCTTGAAATTATTTCATATTTGTATGTATACATTTATAGTATTACACATATATACAATAGATTACCTATGGCAAGAAAAACTGTGACACAGTCAGGAATTGTATAAATGTTACATTCTTATTGTTTGGGCTACTTGTATTTGTCAGTCTTGAAGAAGACATCTTTCCTACCTTGGTGAGTCTAAATTTCTGAACGTAAATCAATCTCCATCACATAGTTTCATTATCCTCTTATCACATTTATCTAGAGCTAAAACCATCTTAACCCAGAAGCTCTTAAGCTTCTTTGTAAAACTAAGCTACCTGGTCCTCAACCCCCTCAGAGACTTGGGAATTCAATTCCCATTCTAACTGTCAATATGCCTAGAGCTCTTCCAGATAGTTAGATGTTGAATATAATGTTGTGTGATGTAATCTCTGAGCTTATATTTGGAAGTACTAATATGGGGCAATATTCATTATTTTTGTGTAATTCATATGTTGTTATAGCGATGGTCAAACATCAAATGGATACAATGCTATGCTTCTTTCTCCCCGTCTTGGCAAAGCACATGACTGTCCAGATGGATAGAAGCTGGGACCCATTTTTCCTACCTGTCTATTTTACACATTTAATATATACAATCCCAATGAAAAACTACATCTCATTCTTTACAGAAATAGACTAAAATAAACTAAAACTTATGTGGCATCACAAAAGACCCTACTTAGCTACAGCAACCAATATGAATGCCGGAGCGATTAACATTCCAATATTAAGAAATACTATAAAGACATAATAATGAAATTACATGGCATTGCCATAAATACATAGATGTAAACACAAAGGACAAAATTGAAGACACAGACATGAGTACATATACCTTCAGCCATTTAGTATTTGAAAAATGTCCCAAAAACTTATGATGGATCAAAAAAGCACTGCCAACAAATGGCGTTGAGAAAACTGAATTTCCACAGTGAGGAAAATGACATTAGATTTGTATCTACAAGTTTGCACAAAACTTAATTCCAAACTGAAAAGGGCCCTAAACATGAAGGGCAAAACATTTAAAATGCTGTAAGGAAATATAGACAGGATCTTACACGGTAGAGCTGTATGGAAGAACTTTGTGAATAGAGAGACTTTTGCTTAAGACTTAAGAAAAATTGCTTTTCGATTTCAATAAAACTCTGTTCTGCTAGAAGAAGCCGTGCTCTTCGGGGAAAATGGCGACTCCTGCTCCTGCGCCTGAGTCGCCACTGGCCACTGAGCCTGTGCCTGCCGTGGGCCCTGCCTGGGAGCCCTGCCTGCCAAGCCAGCCACAGCCCATGCACAATGTGCTCGCTGCCCTGCGGCTTCGAGCCCCCAGCTCCTGAGGACTTGGGGCAGCAGAGTTCGGCAGAGCTGTGGGGAAAGTTGAGGCGCCAGGAGAGACTTTTGCGCAACGAAAAATTCATTTGCAAATTGCCCAACAAAGGTAAAAAGATCTCAGACACCATCGCCAAACTGAAAGCAGCCATTGCAGAATGTGAAGAGGTTGGAGGGAGAAGTGAACTATTTAACCCTGTTAGTGTAGACTGTAAGCTAAGGCAAACAGCAACCACAAAAGATGATACTGACATAGACAAGGCCCAGAATTCTGACCTGATGCTTGATACTTCGTCATTAGTTCCTGAATGTTCCTCTGTAGATATTAAATCCTCTAAAGCAACCTCAGAAACCCTGGGACCTGCACATCTCACTCACGGAGGGAATGAGGAGACTTTGGAGGCTGGCTGTCCAGTGAGCACAGGCCCAGCTCCCAGCAGCAGAGCCAGGGCACCCTCGTCTGAAGTGAACCAACATCTTGCCCAGCGCCCTGTTACAGGTCAAGCAGAAGATACTTCCAGCAGCATTGACAGTCTATTTATCACTAAATTGCAAAAGATTACAATTTCAGACCAGACTGAACCCCAAGAAGAAAACACCAGCGCTGACAACCTTCTAGGACTCCAGAGCGAGACTCCTAAGAAGCCGTACTACACGGAAGTGCTAGAAATGCGAGCCAGAAACCCAGTGCCCCCTCCTCACAAGTTTAAGACCAACGTGTTACCCACAAAACAGAGGGACTCACCAAGTCATCGTCAGAGGGGTGAGTCTCCTGCCTCCTCAGAAGAGCAGCGACGCAGGGCCAGGCAGCATCTTGATGACGTCACAGCAGCGCGCCTCCTTCGGCTCCACCACCTGCCTGCGCAGCTGCTCTCTATAGAAGAGTCGCTGGCCCTGTAGGAAGGGCAGAAGCAGAATTACGAGGAGATACAGGCAAAGCTCGCAGCACAGAAATTAGCCGAGAGACTGAATATTAAAATGCAGAGCTACAACCCAGAAGGGGAGTCTTCAGGGAGAGAACGAGAAGTGAGGGACAAAGACGATGCCCACTCCTCAGAGGAATGCTGAAGAGGAGCGCTGGGAGGCCTTGAAAGCTGACTGTTGAGCTGTTACTGTCTCCTGTCAAAAGTCTTAACAAGTATCAAGATCAGTGTCAGACCTTGTGGAGGGACAGCGTTTTTTAAAGTTACACAAAAGTAGCTACAGAATAAGAGCCTGGTTTGTCATTGAGAAGATGATCTTCATGTGCTTGAACAGTTGAATATTTGAACATTGTGTTTGACCGTATTGTATTACAGTTTGGCAGTATGTTGTGCATTGGTCTGATAGTTTAGCATGCTAGAGCACTCTTTTTCTCTACGCTAACTGCTTTTTCCTTATTCTTACTCTTATCAAATAGCATTGCTTACATCCCTTCTGGTGAAATACTTTGTTACCCCAGGCACCTACAGTGAACTAGGAAGACCTGGTTCCCTCTCTTAGATGAAGGGAACAGACTAAAGAGTGGTCGGCGTGAGCTCATGGAGTTCCTGAGGTGCTGGATGTGAGGTGCTGTGTCAGACACTCAGAAATGTTACAGAAGGGTATATTTGCTGCTCCTGTCCTGGGGTGACTGCTGTCTTCCTGAGATATGGAGCCCTTTGAAGAGGTACTGGGTAGGGGAGGGTCTGCGCTGGTTTGGTGAGCTGCTCTTGGCTTCCAGTGTCTTGAGCTCCTTGCTGTCTTGGATGATAGGTCCCTGTACTGAACACTTAGGTGTGGTAAGGAAACTGGTGTTTTTCTAAGAGGTACAGCTGAATTGTCAGTATATTGCTTTTTTTCCTTTTTAAACCCAAAGAGGTGTTTATAGGCTGCAGAAAACTCAGTCTCATGTATGTACACATTTCGGTTGTTTAAAATGATTATATGATCATTTCCAGCAAAGATAACAATATGTTATCAAAAAAGCCCTTTGACTATTATGTGGAACTTGTAAAGGAGAAATAAAATACCAATCACAGAAAAAAAGAAAAATTGCCTTTCTTTTCCTTGGTGTAAATTGTTATTTGTTGATTTCATATTTATACATATTTAAAATACACACATACTATTCTATTGACATCGTGTTCTGTTGCTGGTGTGATGGTTTCAAAATCAAAAGGTCCATGGATGTGCAGTAGTTCTTCAGGTCATTTGACAAGCACCACACCAAGAATCCAACAGGATTTGAGTGCCAGTCTGGGAATTCTAAGATATCCATCCTCATAGAATGTCCACTTCCACGATAACATGGATATTCAATATATCAAAGTTATAAAAATTTTAACACTATATATGTAAATATTTGTGACTCTTAAGTGCATCTAATTTATTAATGGCCATATTACCCATTAATGCTTTGGGATATTTCAATAGCAGTGGTAACTTTGCATACACAGTAGTTTAGGTATATGCACAGGTTTGAGGGACCCTATTGACAAAGGCTTCTGCTGAGGGTTTATTATACACAGAGGGGACACCGTTTCTTCTCTAAAGCCAGAAATTTGCGATGGGAGAGCCAGATATTGGCTGGAGCAGGCCTTAAGTGGTACTGCTGTTTCTGATTATGAGAAACAAATTTTTCGCACACTAAGAGGCTAAGGTTAGAACCCATGGCTGCTGAATGCTTGAAATTTGATGTTTTCCTTGAAATATCCTGTGTTCATCTTGTGCACGAGTGTTTGCTTCAGATTCTCATTGATTTTGACTCATTTTGTGATAATCTATTATTATTGTTATTGTTGTTGTTGTTGTTATTTCTTCATTTCTCTTTTCTGGAGACCTCTAAATATGATCCCATGAATCTAAATAAAATTGTTTTCTATAAAACATAACTCTTGTAAGAAACTCGGAATCCTTTTCTGTATCTGCTTTATTTTCTGACTCCTAATCTTAATCTAGGTCACATAGGAATGTACAAGACAATGCTTATATATCCAAAAACAGACTCAAGAATTAAATAGAAAATATACAATATGTTAAACCTACTGTATAGAATTATTATATCATTATTCATAGATATTTCCTTGATACTTTGTGTTCTTTGGCAACTTCATATATGTGTATAATGAAATATGACCATCTATCTATGCCTAATTGCTCCCTCTTAATTCTACCTGTATCTCTCCTAACATCTTCCCTCCCTAATTTGTCAAAGCCAGCTCCAGCAGTGTTCTGTTGTCTGAGAAGCATATATAAGGTCAACAATGAATGTGACATGAGTACGCACACACAGAGACACACACACGCACATACACAGAAGACACAGAGGATGACACTAAGCTCAACATCTTCATTTTTTCCTTCAGCATATTTGCCAAGGCAAAAGGTTTCAAGCAATATAAAAATTACAGTGTGATTGCATCCTATGTTTCTTCAAATCAAGAATTACAATGAGACATGATCATGTACCTTATGTATTGCAAGTGAGAAAACAAATTACTCTCAAGAACCCACATACAATCCTATCTAAGCAACTTATTATATATTAACAAAATGTAAACAGGCAAGATATGGTTTTCTGACGTGGTTTTATTTACTACAAATGAGTGAAAAACGCAGGCTGTAATTTGTGGTTACAAGAAAAGGATCCAATCATTTTATTATTCATCTTATATTGTAATCTTATAAAAATGAACTCTTAAAAGAAAAAGAAATCTAACCTTCTATTTAAAAAACAATCAGCCATTTTTACTTCAAACCATCAAGATGTACATCTATATTCCTCAACATTTCTTTAAATAATTTCAGAAATGAAGGTGCAAAAATGGATATAATAAATTAATCATCACTTTTGTCATCCACCCAACTTTAACAATGGAGGCATATAATTGACTTCTTGTCAGGCTCCCATTCTTCCTGCTGTCTGACCTCAAAATATCCCTTGCATTACTATCAAGAGTGTGCCTCTCCAACTTCAAGTTGTCCCCCAAAATTTTATACAGGAAAGCCACTAACAAAACATCTTAATCTAAGTTCATTAATAATATACATCTATAAATTATTTCTAAGTAGGTGGTAGAATCATGACTCTGCTGAAGCAGAAATATTTGAAAAAGATCAATCACTAATATTCTATGTCCCAGGAAAGTTCATTGGTTGGAAATTCATTCTTTCTGAGCCCTTAATGGTGCCAAGATAGTTGATTCTGTAGATTTTCTTGTGGTGTTCTTGACCCTCTGACTCCTTTAAATCTTTATCCTACTCCTTCACAGGATTCCTCAAGCCATGTGTCATGTTAGGCTATGGGTCTCTGCATCTGTTTCCATTGGTTGCTGGATGAAACCTCTCTGATGATAATTACACTAGGACTCTGTCTCTGCATATCCTGCATGCAGGACAAATTATAGACCAAAGATTTTGCAGCTGAGTTGAAGTGCCAAAACCTCTATTGGAAGTCTTTCCATGTTAGAAACGATGGCTAACTAAGGATCCATATTCTCCATTACTAGGTTTTACAGCAAACTCACATTCATGGTGTGCTGGGAGTTTCCATTGCCCTTGCCTTCTAGACAGTTTCAGAGATATGCCCTCATTTTAGTCTTCTCTCCCAGCAATCTCTAGCTCCATCTTTCCTCTACCTGATACCTCTTGCTCCCAGTCCCAGTCCAACTCTGGTCCAGGATCCGTCTCCATCTACCCAAGATGTCTATCCTATTTCTTTTTCTCAGTGAAATTCAAGAATCTCCCACTGCTCCTTCTGTTACTTAGCTCTTTGACTCTCTGTGTTGTTGACTAGTTATCCTTTATTTTACAGCTAATATCCACTTATAAGTGAGCACACACCATGTTTGTCTTTATGGGTATGGGTTACCTCATGCAGCAGCATCCTTCCTTGTTTCAGTCATTTGCCTCAAATTTCAAGACGCCATTGTTTGTCATAGCCGATTAATAAAGCACTGTGTACATGAACCACATTTTCGGTACCCATTCTTCAGTTGAGGGGTGTCTAGGTTGTTTCCAGCTTCTGTCTACCACAAATAAAGCTTGTAGGCACATAGGTGAACAGATATCATCGTGGCATGCTGGAACATATTTTGTGTATATGCTGATGAGTGGTATAGCTGCATCATGAGGCTAGATCTATTTCCAATGTTTACAGAAACTGCCAAATTGGTTTCCAACAGGAGCCGGTGTTTCCTTTCTGTTCTCGTGAATATTAGGCATGTCCTATTACGTGGAATCTTTTTCTGATTCATCACTTTGTCAGCCTCTCAATTAGATATCACATTTAAACACAGGTAATTTCTTCTACAAATTAAATTTACCTTCACTGTTTCCTAGTAAAGGTATGCGCGAAGAGTCTGCGGGCATTTTGGCTACGTCACACAGACCTATAAGGTATTTAGACGTATTCAGTCTAGACATTTTGCTGGGTTAAAATTACTCTACAGGAACACATAAAAATAAGATAGTGGTAGAAACATATAAAAATTTGAATTTCTAAACTGAGGGGTGCACTTGAGTAAAACTCATGTGCTTATATAAAATATACAGAGAATACTAGCTATAACAGTTATTGTAAATATTTTTAAAAGAACTAAGTTGATTTGTATTTAAAAGGTAAGTGAAATCTATATACAATGGGATATACAGAGTTCAATTTCTTATGCATGTGACTCCAATGTTACTAACACCTTCCAGTGCCCCATTCAAATTGCGGCATCTTAAAAACACAATGCTTCCCCAAATTCACTGTATTTTTGGAGGTTCTCACCAAGAGCTCTTAAAAGTTTTTGTTGATTGGCAACTGGTGGTTTCATTAATAATTTTGTCTCCCAAAACCAGCATTGTAATCACCATTACAGATGAAAGGAAAATTGCAGTTCTGCAGGGAGGTGAGGTCACAATGTCACAGGCCTCACCCTCAGGTCTTGAGCTGGCTCTCTTACAGCCCTGCTTAATAATAAGTCTGAGATGTACTGAATGAAGTCACCATCCTGCAGAAGCAAGAATCCAGGTGAGTGCTTTGCTATCAGTCTGAGTGGCAGAGTCAGTAAAGAAGAGAGGACTTACTCTATGTTCAAGTTTGTTAGGGGGAAGTTTGTGTAGAAAAAGATCCATGGAACTGAGAGAGAAGGCATAGGAATAACTTCATGACTAAGAGGTGAGTGGGAATAACATAAGTTTTTAAAACTTTGTCCCAGTTCCTGTTGGTTCTTACTGTGATTTAATTTGCTAACTGTGACTGACTGAGGCTACAACAGGACACGGCAGGCCATTTATAAAGGTGATGAAGGACTATTGTAAAAAATCATTGTGAAAATTCAACTTAATCTACATGACATGTAGTGTATCTTAGTAGTAGGAGAAGGAGGAGGGTGAGGATGAAGAGTAGGAGGATGAGGAGAAGGAGGAGGTGTTGGATAAGACGGAGGATGAAGAGGAGCAGTGAACTCATCATGATTTCATTCCCATAGTGGACATTTAAATGGAATTATAAGAAGCTCACATTCCTGGGTAGGGCAAGTATGTTATCTGTTTCTGGATGTAAACATATTTTTATTTGACACCTCACTTATCTTCAGGTTTTATAAGCATTAGTAACTGATTCTGTATTTAATGGTCATTGGTGCAATGACTGATTTGAAGTCTCTTCCGTTTGAACTTGGGAAGGTGTCATGGAAGAGAGGTGGCATCACAAGTACTGGGCAAGGTTGGCTAAGACCAAACATGTCCTGACTTATCTCTCCTCGGTTAGTCATATTCCAAATGTAAGAATAATCTGATTGGCCAAAATAAATGTTACTGACTTTATAGCACAGATGATGAAACATTTAGTAAAAGATGTTCAGTATTAGTATCTGCTATTCCTATGAAGACTTGCTCAGATGTTTCCTGTTTGTCTTCAGTGTTTTCAAACTGTGAACACTGCCACTCTAAAAGCAGACTATTATATAATAAATATGTTATATTTGGAGGACACATTCTTAAGATTCCTTACAGTGGAGTTATAGGACAGATAAAAGTAAAATCTTTTCAGGTTGTATTTTCTATTTGTGACTGAACTTGTAAACCTAGACATATAATGAAAAAAACCAAACACATAATCTGTACCTTTGGAATAATCATTAGTCTGCTTTTGTCTGTGAACCCTGTATAAATAAAGAAGCACCTACTTTTCCTTGTAGAAATAAGGTTTGCTGTCCTAAGGGTGTTACCCAACTTAACTTTAACAATGGGCAGTTCAACATTTGTCCACTTTTCTACTATCACTACTTTACACTAATTCATGGTATCTGAGCTCAGGCAGTATCATTGTTCACAACTATTGGATAACGTATGTTGCAACAATGCTCTTAAATGCGATTCCATGAATTTTATGTGCTGATCCCAGCTGCCACCAAAACTGACATTCAGCAAAAAACTTAAACCAAAATCACACTCTTGTTTTATGTGTGACTTCATAACCATACAGCTCATGGATTTTTTCCAAGGGAAACATTACAGGGAACACAGTAGAATAAAACAATAGATTATAAATCCTTCTTTCTTTGACAGAAACATTACTGTTGTGATTCTTAGCACTGGGTTACTGGCATGCAGGTTTGTATTTGTTCTTCCCAAGCAGATGTGATCAGTATTCTATAGAACTTGTAGGCACATCCAGAAAATGCAAAGGTATAAGGTAGTTGGTTTATTTACAAACATGTACAAGGTTGTCACTCTTATTCCTTTTTTCTTTCACGGTTTGTTCATTTTTTTTTCTTTTAGTTAACATAAAGTAGCTGGTTTCTTTAAAAATCTTTTTATATTTACTGTTTTGTTTGATCCAATTCTTTCCTTTTTCTTTCTGCCTTTATTAATCTTATCTGTCTTAGGTACATTATTTAATCTTCTACTCTCATATTATGTTTTCTTTATTTTCTCACCGTGTCTCATACAAGCTCTGTGTCATTATCTAAGAAGCTGCATTAAAATAACACTGGCTCAACACATATTTATGCCACATAAAGAAATATTTCTTGTAACCATAAGCAAAGAAACTAAATTAAGACAGACAACAGGCTAGTGATCTTTGTGTGTCTGGATTAATTTACTTAATAGAATGCTTTCTATTTTGTTTCGTATCCATTCCCTCTGCAGTGCCAACATACAGAGAAAAGACAGCTAATATCTGATGGTCCCTAAGATCTCAGAATGTCTCCAAATATGTTTTAACTTCTTAACAGCTGCTTCTGCCTTATGGAAAGATGGAAGCACCAACAAAAGAAAACGCACCTACTAGATCTAAGCCCTCAACACACATGTAATGGATGGTCAGTTTGATCTTCATGTGGGTCCCCTAGTAAGTAGAGTGGCTTCTGTCTATGGACACTGTTGCCTGCTTTCAATCACTTTGCTTCATCCAAGCTGCCTTGTGTGGCCTCAGTAGATGAGGATGATTTCAATCCTTTTGGGACTTGATATAGTGAGGTGTGTGTGTGTGTGTGTGTGTGTGTGTGTGTGTGTGTGTGTGTGTGTGTGTGTGTGTTGTGCTCCCCTTTTCTGAGGGCAGGGGGAAGCACATGAGAGAGAGGAGACCTGGAAGACAACTATGGAGGTGGCTATGATCAGAATGTAAGGTGAATAAATAAATTAGAAATAAAATTTTAAATTAAAATAGTTTGGAGTATTATAAGTTCTCTTTTTCTACAGCACCCCTAACATATATCAATATATTCTGAATGTTTGCATCATCTTTGCTTTTATTATTATTTATTTTATTATTATTTATTTAATATTCTCACTGGCCACTATCAAATAATCTTGAATGATTCTTTTGTGTGAAACTTTTTTCCTCTTATTCTATCACTATTTATGTTTTAAGTATTGAGCATTCTCACAGTAAAAACATGGAGAGGAACCATTCTCACAAAGAAGTTCTGGAAGAGGTGTTTTTATGTGTCTCTCCTGGCTTTGTACTCAGGAGTATAAAGGACCCTCTGGTTCAGTCTCTCAGTGGCTAAAAGGATTGATAGATTCTTCCTATACTCCAACCTGCAATCATTGGTAGTTATTCATTAAACCACAAAAACTGTGTGGACAGACTCTAAAGGAAATTGTGCTAAATCACAAAATGAACTTCTGGAACCTGGCACTCAAAATTGTTTTCTTATCACAAACAACCACTGGAATTTTGGGAAATTTTTCTCTTTTGTTCTGCTATCTAGGTCTTTACTACAGAGAATGCAAACTGAAGCCCACAGATTTGATTCTCATGCATCTAATGGCAGCCAATGCCTTGATCATTCTTTCTGCAGGAGTTCCCCAAACAATGGTAGTTTGGGGATTGAAGCAGTTCTTGCCTGAATTTGGATGCAGGTTCATATTGTACATTCAACAAAGTGCCCGGAGTGTGTCCATTGCAACCACATGTCTCTTGAGTGTCTTCCAGGCTGTCACCATCAATCCTAGGAAATCGTGTTGGAAGGATCATAAAGCCAAAGCTGAGAAGTACATTGGATGCTGCATGCTTATTATCTGGGTGTTGTACTTGTTAATAAACTTCATTTCCTTCTTGTACCCATTTAGTAAAAGAAATACAAAAAATGTGACAACAAAGCGAGATTTTGAATACTGCACCACTGTAAGGAGTGATCCAATTAGTGAGTCCCTCTATGCAGCATTGGTAGTGTGTCCTGAAGTCTTTCTTTCTGGACTCATTTCGTGGTCCAGTGGCTCCATGATTGTCCTTCTGTTCAGACACAAACAGGTGGTTCAACACATCCGCAGCACTCACAAATCCAGCAGAACTTCCCCTGAGTCCAGAGCCACACAACACATCCTGTCCCTGGTGTCTGTCTTTCTGGGTTTTTATACTCTATCCTCCTTCTTAAGAGGCTGCTTTGCTCTTTTGTCTAAACACAACTGGTGGCTAGTGAACATCACTGCCCTCATTTCTCTTTGTTTTCCCTCTTTTGGACCTTTTGTTATTATGAATCATTACTCTGTTATGCCCAGTTTCCGTTTGTTTCGGATAAGGAATAAACCCTCTTAATCATATCTTAATTATTTAAGTGATATATTTTGCTTTGTATCCACTGGTTGATTCACACTCTTTCTTCAAAACATCAATACAGTGACTTAAATAGGGGGTTGGCACTTTCTGTTTGAAAGATTAGAAAGATGAGCACACAAGTTTTTCTACTTGGTGAATTAGGAACAGACAAAAGCTTCCATATTATTTGAGTCTCATTTTTGTCAACTCGCAGCTGTGAGAGTCTTCTCAATACCCACCTGATATGCAAAGGGGTCAGCAAGAATTCTGTCAGTACTACTAAACTTCTTGTGGGGTTCATCCATGCAGGGCAGCTTTGATGCATATGGCTACCACAGCCAGTTTTAGGGGGCCAACATTCTACCTCTAAGGAAAACTGAAACCATGTGTGCCCATGAAATACTTCTGCAGAAGGCTGTAGGACCATCACAGGAGTAATATTACCATAAGAGTAATATCTGTTACCTCATACAGATATCAATCGAAAGATTGATTGTTTTAACATGATTTTGAAGATCATTTGCTAATATTTTAGTGAGAAATTTTTATCTACATGCTTATTTGATAATAACTTTCTTTGTCGTTTTTCTGTTCTTATCTGTGTGGCATCATGGTAATGGTAATGTCAGCGAAAAGTATGTGGAGAAATTAATACAGCTATTAAGGGGGTCAGTTTTGAGATTTGTTGAAAAGCTAAAAAGTAGAACTGTGGTTAGATTGAAGTATTCAAATCCTGGACTTATAGCCAGTGAACTCCTTCTTATGCCATAGAAATATTTAAATATGGATTATCCTTGCTGTTTTATTTATTGTAGCAATGAAATGGTGTCTTCCTACATATGCATAAACGGATAAATCCAACATTAAATACTTTTCATATATAATGTGTACTACAAATTGACTACAGTGAAAGATAAAATCATAAAGTGTATAGAAAAATTGATGGACTGATAATGCATAACAGTAAGCCAGGTCACACAAATTCAGGAAGAAAAAAAAGTACATGTTCTCCGGTTGTTTTAAAGAAAGAGAATCCCAATCACTTCATTTTACTAAGAAAGACTCAGAAGCTAGGAAGCTGGGGTAAAATCCTACTAACTCAGAAAGGTAGACAAAGCACCCAACTGAATTTACTACACAGCTCATGTCCCAAATGGAAAGGCCAGCTAGGTCACATGACATCCTAAGAGTAGAAAGCCAAAAGCTTGAAACCAAAGTGTTATTTCGCCTTTTCTATGCTGTCTTTTGTTTGTAGTTTTCTTGAAATTATTTTATATTTGTAAATATACATTTATTATTACACATATATACTATAGATTACCTCTGGCAAGACGAACCGTGACACAATCAGGAATTTTATAAATGTTATATCCTTAGTGTTTGGGCTATGTGAATTCAACAGCCCTGAAGAAGACATCTTTTCTATCTTGGTACATCAGAATTTCTGAACGTAAATCAGTCTCCATCACACATTCTCATTATCCACTTATCACATTTATCTAGAGCTAAAACCATCTTAATGCCTAAGCAATTAAGCTTCATTGTAAAACTAAGCTACCTGGTCTTCAACTCCCTCAGAGGCTAGGGAATTCAATCCCCATTCTAACTGTCAATATGCCTAGAGCTCTTCCACATATTTAGATGTTGAGTATAATGTTGTGTGATGTAATCTCTGAGCTTATATATTGGTCCCATATATGATGAGATTCATTATTTTGTGGAACTTATATGTTCTAATAGCGAAGATCAAACATCAAGTGGATACCATGCTATGCTTCCCTCTCCCCGTCTTGGCAAAGTCCATGACTGTCCAGATGGATAGAAGCTGTTGCCCATTTTTCCTAACTGTCTATTTTACACATTTAATATATACAATCCCAATGAAAAATGACATCTCATCCTTTACAGAAATAGACTAAAATAATTCTAAAACTCATCACAAAAGACCCTACTTAGCCACAGCAACCAATATCAATGCTGGAGCGATTACCATTCCAATATGAAGAAATACGATAAAGACATAATAATGAAATTATATGGCATTACCATAAATAACAGATGTAATCAAAAAAGGACAAAATTGAAGACCCAGACATGAGTACATATACCTTCAGGCATTTAGTATTTGAAAAATGTGCCAAGAACTCATGATGGTTCAGAGAGGCATTATCAACAAATGGCACTGTGAAAACTCAATTTCCACAGTGAGGAAAATGACATTGCTTTTGTATCTGCAAGTTTGCCCAAAAATTGAATCCAAGTGGAAAAAGGGCCCTAAACATGAATGCCAAAACTTTAAACATGCTATAGTAAAATATTGACAGGAACTTACATGGTATAGCTCTATGGAAGTCCTTTTTTATAGAGATATTTTGCTTAAGAATTAAGAAAAATGTTTTCCTTTTTCTTGGTATACATTGTTCTTTGATGATTTTATATGTAAACATATTTATATATATACATGCTATTCCATTGACATCCTTCTCTGCTGCTGGTGTGACGCTTTCAAAATCAAAAGGTCCATCAATGTGCAGTAGTTCTTCTGCTCATTTGAAAAGCACCACACCAGGAATCCAACAGGATCTGCGTGCCAGTCTAGCAATACTGAGATATCCATCCTCATCGAATGTCCACTTTAATGAAAACATGGATATTCAATATATCAAAGTTATAAAAATATTTAATACAATACATGTACATATTTGTGCTTCTTAAGTTCATCTAATTTGTTAATGGCCATATTAGCCATTAATGTTTTGGGATGCTTCAATAGCAGTGGTGACTTTGCATACGTAGTCTTTAGGTATGTGCACAGGTTTTAGGAATCCAATTGACAAAGGTTTCCGCTGAGGGTCGGTTGTATAAAGAGGGGACACGACTTCTTCTCTAAAGCCAGAAATATTCAATGGAAGAGCCAGATGTTGGCTGGAATAGGCCTATACGTGTGCTGCAGTGTCTGGTTATGAGAAACACTTTTTCCCACGCTAAGGGGCTAAGGTTAGATCCCAAGGCTGCTGTGTGCATGATATTTAATGTTTTCCTTGAAATATCTTGTGTTCAACTTGCACAGGAGAGTTTGCTTCAACATTCCATTGATTTGGACTCATTTTATGATAGTCTAGTCTTATTTTTATTTTATTATTGTTGTTGTTATTGTTGTTATTTTTATTATTACCATTATTATTTTTCATTTCTCTTTTCTGGAAAACTGTAAATAAGATGCTATAAATCTTAATAAAATTGATTTCCATAAAACATAGGTTTTGTAGGATATTCAGAACCTTTTCTGTATTTACTTTATTTTCTTACTCCTAATCTTTTATTTTATTTTATTTTACTTTTTAAAATTTATTCTTGTTGCATCTCAATGGTTATCCCATCCCTTGTATCCTCCCATTCTTCCCTCCCTCCCATTTTCCCCTTATTCCCCTCCCCTATGACTGTGACTGGGGCGGGACCTCCTCCCCCTGTATATGCTCATAGGGTATCAAGTCTCTTCTTGGTAACCTGCTGTCCTTCCTCTGAGGGCCACCAAGTCTCCCCCTTCAGGGGACATGGTCAAATGTGCTGACTCCTAATCTTAATCTAGGACCATACAAGACAATGCATACACACTCAAGAACACTCTCAAGAATTAAATAGAAAATATATAATATTTTAAATGCTACTATATATAATTATTATATCATTATTCATATATATTTCCTTCTGGTACTTTTTGGTATTCTTTGGAAACTTCATCCATGTGTATAATGAAATATGATCACCTATCTATGCCTAATTGCTCCCTCCTAATTCTACCTGTATCTCTCCTAACATCTTCCCTCCCTAATTTGTCAAAGCCAGCTCCAGCAGTGTTCTGTTGTCTGAGAAGCAGATATGGGGTCAACAATGAATGAGACATGAGTACACACACACACAGACACAACACGCACACACACAGAAGACACAGAGGATGGCACTAAGCACAACATCTTTATTTTTTTTCCTTCAGCTTATTTGCCATGGCAGAAACGTTTCAAGCAATATAAAAATTACAATGTGATTGCATCCTATGTTTCTTCAAATCAAGAATTACAATAAGACATGATCATGTACCTTATGTATTACAAGTGAGAAAACAAATTACTCTCAAGAACCCACATACAATCCTATTTAAGCAACTTATGATATATTAACAAAATGTAAGCAGGGAAGATACGGTTTTCTCACGTGGTTTTATTTACTACAAATGAGTGAAAAACGCAGGCTGTAATTTGTGGTCACCAAAAAGGGATACAATCATTTTATTATTCGTATTAAATTGTAATCTTATAAAAATGACTTTTAAAAGAAAAAGAAATCTAACCTTTTATATAAAAAGCAATCAGCCATTTTTACTTCGAACCATCAGGATGCACATCTATATTCCTTAACATTTCTTTAAATAATTTCAGAAATGAAAGTTCAAAAATGGGTATAATAAATTAATCATCACTTTTGTCATCCACCCAATTTTAGCAGTGGAGGCACATTATTGAGTTCTTGTCAGGCTGCCATTCTTCCTGCTGTCTGACCTCAAAACATCCCTTGCACTACTGTCAAGAGTGTGCCTCTCCAACTTCAAATTGTCCCCCAAAATTTTATACAGGAAAGTCCCTAACAAAACACCTTAATCTAAGTTCAATAATAATATACATCTATAAATTGTTTTTCAGTACGGTGGTAGAATCATGACTCCGCTGAAGCAGACTTATTTGGAAAAGATCAATCACTAATATGCTTTGTCCCATGAAAGACCATTGATTGAAAATTCATTCTTTCTGAGCCCTTAATGGTGCGAAAATATTTGATTCTCTAGGTTTTCTTGTGGTGTCCTTGACTCCTCTGACTCCTTTAATTCTTTATCCTACTCCTTCACAGGATTCCCGAAGCCATGCGTCATGTTAGGCTGTGGATCTCTGCATCTGTTTCCATCAGCTGATGGATGAAACCTCTCTGATGATAATTACACTAGGACCCTGTAGGCAGGACAAATTATAGACCAAAGATTTTGCAGCTGAGTTGAAGTGCCAAAACCTCTATTGGAAGCCTTTCCTTGTTAGAAAAGATGGCTAACTAAGGATCCATATTCTCCATTACTAGGTTTTACAGCAAACTCACATTCATGCTGGGAGTTTCCATTGCCCTTGCCTTCTAGACAGTTTCAGAGATATGCCCCCATTCTAGTCTTCTCTCCCAGCAATCTCTAGCTCCATCTTTCCTCTACCTGATCCCTACTGCTCCCATTCTCAGTCCCACGCCTGTCCAGGATCCTTCTCCATCCACCCAAGATGTCTATCCTATTTCTTTTTCTCAGTGAAATTCAAGAATCCCCCACTGCTCCTTTGTTACTCAGCTTCTATGACTGGATTGTTGACTAGTTATCCTTTATTTTACAGCTAATATCCACTTATAAGTGAGCACACACCATGTTTGTCTTTATGGGTATGGGTTACCTCATGCAGCAGCATCCTTCCTTGTTTCAGTCGTTTGCCTGCAAATTTCATGACGCCATTGTTTGTCATAGCCGATTAATAAAGCACTGTATACATGAACCACATTTTCGGTATCCATTCTTCAGTTGAGGGGTATACAGTTTGTTTCCAGCTTCTGTCTACCCCAAATAAAGCTTGTAGGCACATAGGTGAACAGATATCATCGTGGCATGCTGGAACACATTTTCTGTATGTGCTGATGAGTGGTATAGCTGCATCATGAGGCTAGATCTATTTCCAATGTTTACAGAAACTGCCAAATTGGTTTCCAACAGGAGCCGGTGTTTCCTTTCTGTTCTCGTGAATATTAGGCATGTCCTATTATGTGGAATCTTTTTCTGATTCATCACTTTGTCTGCCTCTCAATTAGATATCACATTTAAACACAGGTAATTTCTTCTACAAATTAAATTTACCTTCACTGTTTCCTACTAAAGCTGTGTGCGAAGAGTCTGCGGGCATTTTGGCTACGTCACACAGACCTATAAGGTATTTAGACATATTCAGTCGAGACATTTTGCTGGGTTAAAATGACTCTACAGGAACACATAAAAATAAGATAGTGGTAGAAAGATATAAAAATCTGAAATTGTAAACTGAGGGGTGCACTTGAATAAAACTCATGTGCTTTTATAAAATATACAGAGAATACTAACTATAACAGTTATTGTAAATATTTTAAAAGACCTAAGTTCATTTGTATTTGAAAGGTAAGTGAAATCTATATACAAAGGGATATACAGAGTTCAATTTCTTATGCATGTGACTCCAATGTTACTAACATCTTCCAGTGCCCCATTCAAATTTGAGGCATCTTAAAAACACACTGCCTCCCCAAATTCACTGTGTCTTTGGAGGTACTCACAAAGAACTCTCAGAAGTCTTTATCAATTGACAATTGGAAAGTTTAATAAATAATTTTGTCTCCCCAAGTCAACAATGTCATAACGACTACAGATGAAAAGAAAATTGCAGTTCTGCGGGGAGGTGAAGTCACAATGACACAGACCTCACCCTCAGGTCTTGAGCTGGCTCTCTTACAGCCCTGCTTATTAATAAGTCTGAGATGTGCTGAATGAAGTCACCATCCTGCAGAAGCAAGAATCCAGGTGAGTGCTTTGATATCAGTCTGAGTGGCAGAGTCAGTAAAGAAGAGAGGACTTAGTATATGTTCAAGTGTGTTAGGGGGAAGTTTGTGTAGAAAAAGATCCATGGAACTGAGAGAGAAGGCATATGAATAATTTCATAACTAAGATGTGAGTGGGAATAACATAAGTTTTTAAAACTTTGTCCCAGTTCCTGTTGGTAATTACTGTGATTTAATTTGCTAACTGTGACTGACTGAGGCTACAACAGGACACGGCAGGCCATTTATAAAGGTGATGAAGGACTATTGTAAAAAATCATTGTGAAAATTCAACTTAATCTACATGATATATAGTGTATCTTAGCAGCAGTAGTAGCAGTAGTAGTAGTGAGAGGAGAAGGCAGAGGAAGGGGTGGAGGAGAAGGAGAAGGAATGAGGAGGAGGAGAAGGATGAGGTGGAGGAGAACACGGAGGATGAAGAGGAGCAGTGAACTCATCATGATTTCATTCCCATAGCGGACATTAAAATGGAATTATAAGAAGCTCACAGTCCTGGGTAGGGCAAAGAGTTATCTGTTTCTGTATGTAAACATATTTTTATTTGACACCTCACTTATCTTCTTCTTTTAGAGGCATTAGTAACTGATTCTGTATTTAATGGTCAATGGTGCAATGACTGATTTGAAGTCTATTCCATTTGAACTTGGGAAAGCATCATGCAAGAGAGTTTGCTTACAAATAGTTTGCAAGGTTGGCTAAGACCAAACATGTCCTGACTTATCTCTCCTCGGTTAGTCATATTCTAAATGTAAGAAAAATCTGATTGGCCAAAATAAATGTTACTGACTTTATAGCACAGATGATGAAACATTTAGTAAAAGATGTTCGATATTAGTATCTGCTATTCCTATGAAGACTTACTCAGATATTTCCTGTTTGTCTGCAGTGTTTTCAAACTGTGAACACTGCCACTCTAAAAGCAGACTATTATATAATAAATATGTTATATTTGGAGGACACATTCTTAAGATTCCTTACAGTGGAGTTATAGGACAGATAAAAGTAAAATCTTTTCAGGTTGTATTTTCTATTCGTGACTGAACTTGTAAACCTAGACATATAATGAAAAAAACCAAACACGTAATCTGTACCTTTGGAATAATCATTAGTCTGCTTTTGTCTGTGAACCCTGTATAAATAAAGAAGCACTTACTTTTCCTCGTAGAAATAAGGTTTGCTGTCCTAAGGGTGTTACCCAACTTAACTTTATCAATGGGCAGTCCAACACTTGTCCATGTTTGTACCATCACTACTTTACACTAATTCATGGTATCTGAGCTCAGGCAGTATCATTGTTCACAACTGTTGGATAACGTATGTTGCAACAATGCTCTTAAATGCGATTCCATGAATTTTATGTGCAGATTCCAGCTGCCACCAAAACTGACATTCAACAATAAACTTATACCAAAATCACACTCTTGTTTTATTTGTGACTTCATAACCATACAGCTCATGGATTTTTTCCAAGGGAAACATTACAGGGAACACAGTAGAATAAAACAATAGATTATGAATTCTTCTCTCTTTGACAGAAACATTACTGTTGTGATTCTTAGCACTGGGTTACTGGCATGCAGGTTTGTATTTGTTCTTCCCAAGCAGATGGGATCAGTGTTCTACAGAACTTGTGGGCACATCCAGATAATGCAAAGGTATAAGGTTCTTGGTTTATTTACAAACATGTACAAGGTTGTCACTCTTATTCCTTTTTTCTTTCATGGTTTGTTCATTTCTTTTTCTTTTAGTTAACATAAAGTAGCTGGTTTCTTTAAAAATCTTTTTATATTTACTGTTTTGTTTGATCCAATTCTTTCCTTTTTCTTTCTGCCCTTACTAATCTTATCTGTCTTAGGTACATTATTTAATCTTCTACTCTCATATTATGTTTTCTTTATTTTCTCACCGTGTCTCATACAAGCTCTGTGTCATCATCTAATAAGCTGCATTAAAATAACACTGGCTCAACACATATTTATCCCACATAAAGAAACATTTCTTGTAACCATGAGCAAAGAAACTACATTAAGACAGAATACAGGCTAGTGATCTTTGTGTGTCTGGATTAATTTACTTAATAGAATGCTTTCTATTTTGTTTCGTATCCATTCCCTCTGCAGTGCCAACATATAGAGAAAAGACAGCTAATATCTGATAGTCCCTAAGATCTCAGAATGTCTCCAAATGTGTTTTAACTTCTTCACAGCTGCTTCTGCCTTATGGAGAGATGGAAGCACCAACAAAAGAAAACGCATCTACTAGATCTAGGCCCTCAATACACATTTAATGGATGGTCAGTTTGATCTTCATGTGGGTCCCCTAGTAAGTAGAGTGGCTTCTGTCTATGGACTCTGTTGCCTGCTTTCAATCACTTTGCTTCATCCAGGCTGCCTTGTGTGGCCTCAGTAGATGAGGATGATTTCAATCCTTTTGGGACTTGATATAGTGAGGTGTGTGTGTGTGTGTGTGTGTGTGTGTGTGTGTGTGTGTGTGTGTGTGTATTGTGCTCCCCTTTTATGAGGGCAAGGGGAAGGCAGATCGGGGGAAGGGCATGAGAGAGAGAGGAGACTTGGAAGACAACTATGGAGGTTGCTATGATCAGAATGTAAGGTGAATAAATAAATTAGGAATTAAATTTTAAATTAAAATAGTTTGGAGTATTATAAGTTCTCTTTTTCTACAGCACCCCTAACATATATCAATATATTCTGAATGTTTGCATCATCTTTGCTTTTATTATTATTTATTTTATTATTATTTATTTAATATTCTCCCCGGCCACTATCAAATAATCTTGAATGATTCTTTTGTGTGAAACTTTTTTTCTCTTATTATATCACTATTTATGTTATAAGTATTGAGCATTCTCACAGTAAAAACATGGAGAGGAACCATTCTCACAAAGAAGTTCTGGAAGAGGTGTTTTTATGTGTCTCTCCTGGCTTTGTACTCAGGAGTATAAAGGACCCTCTGGTTCAGTCTCTCAATAGCTCAATGGATTGATAGATTCTTCCTATACTCCAACCTGCAATCATCGGTAGTTATTCATTAAACCACAAAAACTGTGTGGACAGACTCTAAAGGAAATTGTGCTAAATCACAAAATGAACTTCTGGAACCTGGCACTCAAAATTGTTTTCTTATCACAAACAACCACTGGAATTTTGGGAAATTTTTCTCTTTTGTTCTGCTATCTAGGTCTTTACTACAGAGAATGCAAACTGAAGCCCACAGATTTGATTCTCATGCATCTAATGGCAGCCAATGCCTTGATCATTCTTTCTGCAGGAGTTCCCCACACAATGGCAGTTTGGGGATTGAAGCAGTTCTTGCCTGAATTTGGATGCAATTTCATAGTGTACATTCAACAAAGTGCCCGGAGTGTGTCCATTGGAACCACATGTCTCTTGAGTGTCTTCCAGGCTGTCACCATCAGTCCTAGGAAATCGTGTTGGACAAATCATAAAGCCAAAGCTGAGAAGTACATTGGATGCTGCATGGTTATTATCTGGGTTTTGTATTTGTTGATAAATTTCATTTTCTTTGTGTACCCTTTCAGTAAAAGAAATACAAAAAATGTGACAACAAAGCGAGATTTAGAATACTGCTCCACTGTAGGGAGTGATCCAATTGGTGAGTCCCTCTATGCAGCAATTGTGCTGTGTCCTGAAGTCTTTCTTTCTGGACTCATTGCGTGGTCCAGTGGCTCCATGATTGTCCTTCTGCTCAGACACAAACAGGTGGTTCAACACATCCGCAGCACTCATAATTCCAGCAGAACTTCCCCTGAGTCCAGAGCCACACAACACATCCTGTCCCTGGTGTCTGTCTTTCTGGGTTTTTATACTCTATCCTCCTTCTTAAGAGGCTGCATTGCTCTGTTGCCTAAACACAATTGGTGGCTACGGAACATCACTCCCTTCATTTCTCTTTGTTTTCCCTCTTTTGGACCTTTTGTTATTATGAATCATTACTCTGTTATGCCCAGACTCACTTTGTTCTGGATAAGGAATAAACCCCCTTAATCATATCTTAATTATTTAAGTGACATGTTTTGCTTTGTATCCACTGGTTGATTCACACCCTTTCCTCAAAAGGTCAAAACAGTGACTTAAATAGGGGGTTGGCACCTTCCGTTTGAAAGATTAGAAAGATGACCATACAAGTGTTTCTACTTGTTGAATTAGAAACAGACAAAAGCTTCCATATTATTGGAGTCTCATTTCTGTCAACTTGCAGCTGTGAGAGTCTTCTCAATTCGCACCTGATATGCAAAGGGGTCAGCAAGAATTCTGTCAATATTACTAAACTTCTTGTAGGGTTCATCCAGGTGGGTAGCTTGGATGCATATGGCTATCACAGCCAGTTTTAGGGGGCCAACAATCTACCTCTAAGGAAAACTGAAACCATGTGTGGCCATGAAATTGTTCTGCACAAGGCTGTAGGACCATCACAAGAGTAATATCACCGTAAGAGTAATGTCTGTTACCTCATACAGATACGAATCCAAAGATGGATTTTTTAATGGATTTTTGAAGATTGTTTGCTAATATTTTAGTGACAATTTTTTTATCTACATGCTTATTTGATAATAACTTTATTTGTCATTGTTCTCTCGTTAACTGTTTGGCGTCATGATAATGTTAACATTATCCAAAAGTATTTGGAGAAATTAATACAGCTATTTTGGGGGTCAGATTGAGGTTTGTTGAAAAGCTAAAAATTGGAACTATGATTAGATTAAAGTATTCAAATCCTGGACCTATAAGCAGTGACCTTCTTTTCATACCATAGAAATGTTTGAATATGGATTATCCTTGCTGTTTTATTAATTGTAGCAATGAAATGGTGTCTTCCTACACATGCATAAACAGATAAACCCAACACCAAATACATTTCCTATATAAAATGTAGTATAACTTGAAACAGTGAAAGATAGAATCATAACTTGTGTAGAAAAATTGATGGACTGATAATGCATAACATTAAGCCAGGTCAAACAAACTCAGGGAAAAAAAAGGAGATGTTCTCTGGTTCATAGTCCCAAAAACTTATGATTGAACAAAAAAGCATTGTCAACAAATGGCGTTGAGAAAATTGAATTTCCACAGTGAGGAAAATGACGTTAGATTCGTATCTACAAGTTCGCACAAAAATTAGTTCAAAATTGAAAAAGGGCCCTCAACATGAAGGCCAAAACATTTAAAATGCTGTAAGAAAATGTAGACAGGATCTTACCTGGTATAGCTCTATGGAAGAACTTTGTGAATAGAGAGACTTTTGCTTAAGAATTAAGAAAAAATGCTTTTCTTTTTCTTGGTGTAAATTGTTCTTTGTTGATTTCATATGTATACGTATTTAAAATACCTACATACTATTCTATTGACATTCTGTTCTGTTGCTGGTGTGATGCTTTCAAAATCAAGAGGGCCATCAATGTGCCGTAGTTCTTCAGATCACTTGACAAGCACAACACCAAGAATCCAACATGATTTGAGTGCCAGTCTGGGAATTCTGAGATATCCATCCTCATAAAATGTCCACTTCCATGATAACATCGATATTCAATATATTAAAGTTATAAAAATTTTAACACTATATGTGTACATATTTGTGATTCTTAAGTGCATCTAATTTATTAATGGCCATATTACCCATTAATGCTTTGGGATATTTCAATAGCAGTGGTAACTTTGCATACACAGTAGTTTAGGTATATGCACAAAGGCTTCTGCTGAGGGTTTATTGTACACAGAGGGGACACAGTTTCTTCTCTATGGCCAGAAATTTGAGATGGGAGAGCCAGATATTGGCTGGAGCAGGCCTTAAGTGGTACTGCTGTTTCTGATTATGAGAAACAAATTTTTCGCACACTAAGAGGCTAAGGTTAGAACCCATGGCTGCTGAATGCTTGAAATTTGATGTTTTCCTTGAAATATCCTGTGTTCATCTTGTGCACGAGTGTTTGCTTCAGATTCTCATTGACTTTGCCCCATTTTATGATGGTCTATTATTATTGTTATTATTATTGTTGTTGTTATTGCTGTTATTATTTCTTCATTTCCCTTTTCTGGAGACCTCTAAATATGATTCTATGAACCAAAATAAAATTGTTTCTATAAAACATAGCTTTTGTAAGAAACTTGGAACCCTTCTCTGTATCTGCTTTATTTTCTGACTCCTAATCTTAATCTAGGTCACATAGAAACATACACGATAATGCTTACATATCCAAAAACAGACTCAAGAATTAAATAGAAAATATACAATGTGTTAAAGCTGCTATACAGAATTATTATATCATTATCCATAGATATTTCTGTGATACTTTTTATTCTTTGGCAACTTCATACATGTGTATAATGAAATATGATCATCTATCTATGCCTAATTGCTCCCTCCTATTTCTACTTGTATCTCTCCTAACATCTTCCCTCCCCAATTTGTCAAAGCCAGCTCCAGCAGTGTTTTCTTATCTGAGAAGCAGATATGGGGTCAACAATGAGTGTGAAGTAAGTACACACACACACACACACACAGACACAAACAAGCACACAGAAGACACAGAGGATGAGACAAAGCTCAATAACTTCATTTTTTTCCTCCAGTTTATATATCGTGGCAAAAGGTTTCAAGCAATATAAAAATTACAATGTGATCGCATCCTATGTTTCTTCAAGTCAGTGATTACAATGACACATGAAGCAGGTTGCCACGAAGAGACTTGATACCCTATGAGCATATACAGGGGGAGGTAATCCCCCCAGGAACAGTCATAAGGGAGGGGAATAATGGGAAAATGGGGGGAGGGAAGAGTGGGAGGATACAAGTGATGGGGTAAACATTGATATGTAATATGAATAAATTAATAAAAAAATTAAAAAAATCAATGACACAAAATCATGTACCTCATGTTTTGCAAATGAAAAAACAAACTACTCCCAAGAACCCACATACAATCTTATCTAAGCAACTTATTATATATTAAGAAAATGTAAGCAGGCAAGATATGTTTTTCTCACATGCTTTTATTTACTAAAAATGTGGGAAAAACAGAGACTATAATTTATGGTTACGAAAAGATTCCAATCATTTTATTATTCACCTTAAACTGTAATCTTATAAAAATGAACTCTTAAAAGAATAAAAAACTTAAACTTTTATATAAAAGCAATCAGCCATTTTTACTTTAAACCATCAGGATATACATCTATATTCCTTAACATTTCTTGAATTTCAGAAATCAAAGGGCAAAATTGGGTATAAGAAATTAATATTCACTTTTGTCACCCACCCACCTTTAGCAATGGAGGCACATTACTGAGTTCTTGTCAAGCTCCCATTCTTCCTGCTGTCTGACTTCAAAACATCCCTTCCACTACTATCAAGAGTGTGTCTCTCCAACTTCAAATTATCCCCAAAATTTTGTACAGGAAAGCCACTAACATAACATCTTTATCTAAGTTTATTAATAATATATATCTATAAATTATTTCTAAGTACAGTGGTAGAATCATAACTCTGCCGAAGCAGAAATATTTGGAAAAGATCAACCACTAATATTCTATGTCCTATGAAAGCTCATTGGTTGGAAATTCATTCTTTCTGAGTCATTAATGGTCCCAAGACAGTTGATTCTGTAGGTTTTCTTGTGGTGTCCTTGACCCCTGTGACCCCTTTAATTCTTCTTCCTACTCCTTCAAAGGATTCCCCAAGCCAAGCATCATGTAAGGCTGTGGGTCTCTGCATCTGTTCCCATCAGTTGCTGGATGAAACCTCCCTGATGATAATTATACTAGGCTTCTGTGTCTACACATCATTTAGGCAGGACAAATTATAGACCAAAAATTTTGCAGCTGGCTTGAAGTACGAAAACCTCTATTGGAAGTCTTTCCTGTTTAGAGAAGATGGCTAACTAGGGATCCATATTCTCCATTACTTGGTTTTACAGCAAACTCACATTCATGGTGTCCTGGGAGTTTCCATTCCTCTTGGCTTCTAGACAGTTTCAGACATATGCCCCCATTCAAGTCTTCTCTCCCAGCACTCTCTAGAGCCATCTTTCCTCTACCTGATCCCTCTTGCTCCCATTCTCAGTCCCAGTCCTGTCCAGGATCCTTCTCCATCCACCCAAGATGTCTATCCTATTTCTTTTTCTCAGTGAAATTCAAGAATCCTCCACTGCTCCCTCTGTTACTCAGCTTCTATGACTCTGTGGATTGTTGACTAGTTATCCTTTATTTTACTACTAATATCCACTTATAAGTGAACACACACCATGTTTGTCTTTATGGGTATGGGTTACCTCATGCAGCAGCATCCTTCCTTGTTTCAATCATTTGCCTCAAATTTCATGATGCCATTGTTTGTCATAGCCGAATAATAAAGCACTGTATACATGAACCACATTTTCGGTATCCATACTTCAGTTGAGGGGTGTCTAGGTTGTTTCCAGTTTCTGGCTACCACAAATAAAGCTTGTATGCATATAGTTGAAAATATGTCATTGTAGCATTCTGGAACAAATTTTCTGTATATGCTTATGAGTGGTATACCTGTATCATAAGGTTTGATGTAGTTCCAATTTTTAAAGAAATTACCAAATTGGTTTCAAACAGTTGCCTATGTTTCCATTCTATTTTCATGAACATTAGGCATTTCCTATTCTGTCAAATATTTTCCTGATTCATCACTTCATCTGCCTCTCAACTAGATATCACATTTAAACATGGGTAAGTGCTTCTACAAATTAAATTTGCCTTCACTGTTTCCTATTAAAGGTGTGTGCTAAAGGTGTGTCTACATTTCAACTAGGTCACACAGACCAACAAAGTACTTGGACATAATTGGAGTAGCCCATTTTGCTGGGTTAAAATTACTCTACAGGAACAAATAAAAATAATAAAGTGGTGGTAAGATATAAAAATGTGTAATTGTACACTGAGGGTTGCACTTGAATAAAACTCACATGCTCATATAAAATGTACAGAGAATACTAACTATAACAGTTGTTGTAAATATTTTTAAAAGAACTAAGTTGACTTGTATTTTTAAAAAAAGTAAGGAAATCTATATACTATGGGATATAAAGAGTTCAATTTCTTACGCATGTTACTCCAATGTTACTAACACCTTCCAGTGCCCCATCCAAATTTGAGGCATCTTAAAAACACAATGCTTCCCCAAATTCACTGTATTTTTGGAGGTTCGCACCAAGAAATCTTAAAAGTTTTTCTTAATTGACAATTGGAAAAAGTTGCCTAAATAATTTTGTCTCCCAAAGCCTGCATTGTCATAACCACTACAGATGAAAAGAAAATTGCAGTTCTGCAGGGAGGTGAGGTCACAATGTCACAGACCTCACCCTCAGGTCTTGAGCTGGCTCTCTTACAGCCCTGATTATTAATGAGTCCGAGATGTGCTGAATAGATTCACCATCCTGCAGAAGCAAAAATCCAGGTGAGTGCTTTGATATCAGTCTGAGTGGCAGAGACAGTAAAGAAGAGAGGACTTACTCTATGTTCAAGTTTGGTAGTGTGAGGTTGGTGTAGAAAAAGATCCATGGAACTGAGAGAGAATGCATAGGAATAACTTCATAAGTATGAGGTGAGTGGGAATGACACAAGTTTTTAAAACTTTGTCCCAGTCCCTGTTGGTTCTTACCATGATTTAATTTGCCAGCAGTGGCTGACTGAGGCTACAGCAGGACATAGCAGGTGATCTGTAAAGGTGCTGATGGATTATTGTAATAAATCATTGTTAAAATTCACCTTACTCTACATGAAATGTAGTGTATCTTAGTAGTAGTAGTTGGAGGAGAAAGAGGAGGAGGAGGTGGAGGTGGAAGAAGAAGAGGAGGAAGAGGAGGAGGAAAAACAGGAGGAGGGGTGAATTTATCATGATTTGATTCCCATTGTGGACATTTAAATGGAATTATAAGAAGCTCACAGTCTTGTGTAGGGCAAGTATGTCATCTGTTTCTGGATTTAAATGTATTTTAATTTGACACCTCACTTATCTTAGGCTTTTAGAGGCATTAGTAACTGATTCTGTATTTAATGGTCATTGGTGCAATAATTGGTTTGAAGCCTCTTCCATTTGAACTAAGGAAGGTATCATGGAAGAGACGTTGCATTATAAGTATTGTGCAGTGATAGCTAAGACCAAACATGTCCCGACTTATCTCTCCTTGGTTAGTCATACTGTAAATGTAAGAATAATCTGATTGGCCAAAGTAAATGTTTCCGATTTTACAGCACTGAAGATGAAACATTTAGCAAAAGATATTCGGTATTAGTATTTGCTATCCCTAAGAAGTCTTGCTCAGATATTTTCTGTTTGCCTGAAGTGTTTTCAAACTATAAACACTGCCAGTCTAAAAGCAGGCTGTTATATAATAAATATGTTATATTTGCAGGACACATTCTTTAGATTCTTTAAATTGGAGTTATAGGATTGAAGAAAGTAAAATCTTTTCAGGTTGTATATTCTACTTGTGACTGAACTTGTACACCTACACATATAATGAAAAAAACCAAACACATAATCTGCGCCTTTTGGATAAGCCTTAGTCTGCTTTTGTTTTGTGAACCCTGTATAAATAAAGAAGCGCCATGATGGAAGTCATTCAATGTTTCAGAAGCAGTCTGAATGACAGTCAATCAGACATGCAGTAGTGATCAGACTGCTACTCACTCAGAGGTGCAAGAGCCATTGACCATCGTGTCTGACTCACTTTCCTCATCGACTCCTTACACCCTCTGCTGAACACACTGTGTGCAGTGAACAAACCAGTCTGAAAGGGCTTCAAACATTCAAGGGTGTCTTACATTAATTAAAAGTATTTCAGCCAGCTCACCATCCTACTCATATTAACTTCTACAGATACCAAGCCTTGTAGACAATTTTCTTCTGGTTCTTGACTGGCTTGTTCACTGTCCTTGCATGGCTGATCAGCATGTAACAGTGGTGCCCTTTCTTGGATTGTTTGTTTTTGTCTAGTACTAATTCACAGTTGCTTCTGCCCACTTCTTCAGGGAGTCTCTCCTTACTTTTCCTTGTAGGAATAGGGTTTGCTGTCCTAAGAGTGTTCTCCAACTTATGTGTACTGACGGACAGTGCAACACATTGTGCTCTTTTGTACCATCACTACTTTACACTAATGCATGGTATCTGAGCTCAGTCAGTATCATTCTGCACAAATATTGGATGAGATATGTTGGGTTAATAGTCTCAAATTTATTTACATGAATTTTATGTGCAGACCTCAGCTGCCACCAAAACTGCCATTCAAGGAAAAATTTAAACCAAAATCACTTTCTTGTTTTATTTGTGACTTCATAACCATATATCTCATGGAAAGTTTCCAAGTGAAACATCACATGGAACACAGTAGAATAAAACAATAGTGTAAGGCTTTTCAAGAGTCTACAAGTTTATAGAATTTTATGATGTGTATTTTCATTAATTAATCATGAACTATTTATGGGCACATGTATTTGATATCCTGGTTTATGCACCCAAAACAACACTGGATTATAAATTCTTCTTTCTTTTACAAAAAAAAAATACTACTGTTATGCTTAGCACTGGTTTGTTCTTAGCATGTAGGTTTGTATTTTTTCTTCCTAAGTAGATGTGATCATTATTCTACAAAGTTTGCAGTCACATTCAGATAATGAAAAGTTATAAGGCTCTTGGTCAATTTAAAAAAATGTATAAGATTGTTATTTTTATTCCTTTTTTCTTTCACTTTTTGTTCATTTTTTATTTTCTTTTGTTTTAGTTAAATTAAAAGTAGCTAGTTTATTTCAAACCTCTTTGTATTTAGTGTTTTCGTTGATCTAATTCTTTTTCTTTTTACTTTTGCTCCTATTACCTCTATCTGTTTTAAGCACATTATTTATTCTTCTACTCCCATATTACATTTTCTTTGTTTTCTCACCCCCTCTCACACAAGTTCTTTGTAACCATCTAATGAGCTGCATCATAGTTTCTTTGGCTCAACACAGGTTTATCCCACCTAAACAAACATCTGTTATAACCATAAGCAAAGAAACTACGTTAGGATAGGATACAGGCTAGTGGTCTCTTGGGACCTGGATTAAGTCACTTAATAGAATACTTTCTATTTTGTTTCAGTATCCATTCCCTCTGCAGTGCCAACACATAGAGAAAAGACAGCTAGTATCTGGTGGTCTCTAAGGTCTCAGAATATCTCCAAACATGTGTTAACTTCTTCACAACTGCTTCTGCCTTATGGAGAGATGGAAGCCCAGCCAAAGAACACGCATGCACTAGATCTACGCCCTCAACACACATGTAATGGATGGTCAGTTTGATCTTCATATGGGTCCCCTAGTAAGTAGAGTGGCTTCTGTCTATGGACTCTGTTGCCTGCTGTCAATCACTTTGCCTTATCCAGGCTGCCTTGTCTGGTCTAAGTGGATGAGGATAGACTCACTCCTTTTGTACCGAGGGGTGTGTGTGTGTGTGTGTGTGTGTGTGTGTGTGTGTGTGTGTGTGTGTTTGTGTCTTGGGCTCCCCTTTTCTGAGGTCAAGGGGAAGACAGGGGGAGGTGCATGAGAGAGAGGAACTGAAAGACGAATATGGAGGGGGATTAAGATCAGGAAGTAGTGTGAATATATAAATTAAAAATAATTTTAAAGTTTAAGATAGTTTGTTACAATTATTAAAGTGCACTTGTTCTACATCATTCCTAGAAAATATGAATAAGTTCTGAATATCTTGTATCATGTTTGTTTTTATTATTATTTATTTTATTATTATTATTTATTTATTATTCTCACTGGCCAACATCAAGTCATCTTGAATGATTCATTTCATGTGAAACTTTTTGTCTCTTCTTCCATCACTATGTATATTATAAGTATTGAACAAACTCACAGTAAAACAATGGAAAGTAACCATTCTTATCAAGAAGTTCTGGAAGAGGTGATTTTATGTTTCTCTTCTGGCTTTGTACTCAGGAGTATAAAGTACCCTCTGTTTCAGTCTATCAGTGGCTCCATGGATTGGTGGATTCTTCTTTCACCCCAACCTGCAATCTTTTCAACTTATTCATTAAACCAGAGGGACTGTGTGGTCATACTCTAAAGGAAATTGTGTTAAATCACAAAATGAACTTCTGGGATCTGGCAATCAAAATAGTTTTCTTATCACAAACAACCACTGAAACTTTGGGAAAATTTTCTCTTTTCTTCTGCTATCTCGGTCTTTACTACAGAGAATACAAACTGAAGCCCACAGATTTGAATCTCATGCATCTAATGGCAGCCAATGCCTTGATCATTCTTTCTGCAGGAGTTCCCCAAAGAATGGCAATTTGGGGATTGAAGCAGTTCTTGACTGATTTTGGATGCAAATTCGTATTGTACACTCAACGAACTGCCCGGAGTGTGTCCATTGGAACCACATGTCTCTTGAGTGTCTTTCAGGCTGTCACCATCAATCCTAAAAAATCGTGTTGGTCAGATCACAAAAGCCAAGCTGAGAAGTACATTGGATCCTGCCTATTTATTATCTGGATTTTGTACTTGTTGATAAATTTCATTTTCTTTGTGTACCCATTTAGCAAAAGAATCACACACAATGGGACAAGAAAGCGAGATTTTGAATACTGCTCCATTGTAGGGAATAATCAAATGAGTGATGCCTTCTATGCAGCATTGGTAGTGTGTCCTGAAGTCTTCCTTTCTGGGCTCATTGCGTGGTCCAGTGGTTCTATGATTGTTCTGCTGTTCAGACACAAACAGGTGGCTCAGCACATCCGCAGCACTCATAATTCCAGAAGAAATTCCCCTGAGTCCAGAGCCACACAACACATCCTGTCCCTGGTGTCTGTCTTTCTGTGTTTTTATACTCTATCCTCCTTCTTAAGAGGCTGCATTGCTCTGTTGCCTAAACACAACTGGTGGCTACGGAACATCACTCCCTTCATTTCTCTTTGTTTTCCCTCTTTTGGACCTTTTGTCCTTATGAATCATTACTCTGTCATGCCCAGACTCAGTTTGTTCTGGATAAGAAATAAACCGTCTTAATCATATTTTAATTATTTAAGTGATATGTTTTGCCTGGTATCCATGGGTTAATTCACACTCTATCCTCAAAACGCCAATACAGTGACTTAAATAGGTAGGTGACACTTTGTCTTTGAAAAGTTAGAAAGATGACTATACAAATTTTTCAACTTGTTGAATTAGCAAATGACGAAACCTGAGATATTATTGGAGTCTCGTTTCTGTCAACTTGCAGCTGTGAAAGTCTTTTCTTTGTCCAAATGATAAGCGAATGGATCAGCAACTCTGTCATTAATACTAAACTTCTTGTGATGTTCATCCAGGCAGGGCAGGTTGGATGCATATGGCTACCACAGCCAGTTTTGGGGACCAACATTCTACCTGTACGGAATGCTGAAACCGTGTCTGGTCATGAACTTGTTCTTGAGAAGACTGTAGTACCATCATAACTTCTAGAGACTTCACCCGTCCCATAGAAAATAAAAGTAATATCTGTTACCTCAGACAGATATCAATGCAAAAGAACAATTGCTCTGACATGATTTTGAAGATTGTTTGCTAATAAATTAGAGAGAATTTTTTTATCATCATGCTTATTTGATAATAACTTTATTTCATATTGTTCTGTCTTACTTGTTTGGCATCATGATAATGCTAACCTCAACAAAAAATATTTGGACAACTTAACACAGCTATTAAGGAGGCCAGTTTGGGGTTTGCTGAGAAGCTAAAAATTCCAACTATGATTAGACTGAAGTATTGAAATGCTGGCCCTGTGACCAGTGAACTCCATATCATACCATAAAAATATTTGAATATCGATTTTCATTGCTGTTTTATTTACTGTAGCAATGAAATGGAGCCTTCCTACATATGCATAAACAGAGAAATCCAACATTAAACCCTTTTCATATATAAAATGTACTATAATTTTACTACATTAAAAGGCATAATCATAGCATGTGTAGAAATATCAATGGACTGATAATGGATAACATTAAGCCAGGTCACACAGACTCAGGAAGATAAAAACCTGCGTGTTCTCCATTTATTTTAAGGAACGAGTATGCCAGTCATTTAACTTTACATCTGCATCTCTAAATTATTTCTAAGTCTGGTGGTTGAATCATTAGTCGGCTCCTGCAGCAATGCTTGGAAAAGATCAATCACTAATATTGTAGGTGCCAGTGACACTGCCCAAGGAGGGGCTTGAAACCCCATAGAGTTTCCATAAAACTCTAAGAATATGAGGGAAGTGGTGATCATGAGCGCCACAAGCAAAATGAAACTCCACAAAAGCTTGAGGTCCTCAGAACACATAGTCCTCGGGGCTCTGCCTCTCAGATGCACACCCACAGTGACAATGCTAACAGGTGGATGGCACTCCATTAGTTCTAAGCTGTTTTGCCTTCCTCTTGCATGGCCCCTAACAATAAGTTCCTCCTCGTTTTTCTTTTTTATAAACCACTAAATATAATTAATGCTGTCATTAAATCCATAAATATATGTACATACCTTGGACTTGTAGAGCCCAAGAGTTGCTACAAGCCCTGAAGAGACTTGTTCCCTCTCATTGAACTATTATAAATTGCAATAGCTCATCAGTGAGGGGATGGTTTTAGATGTGATATAAAAAGTTCTTCGAGCCACTGTGCTTGAAGAGAATATTAAGACAACAACTATATGTGGAGGAGGAGTCTCTTAGCTTTTTATAGACAGAAAATTGTAAGAAGAAGGGACTATGCTTCATATATAACATCCGAAGTCATACAACAATGTCCTGTCCCAGCCAAGAGGCAGATACACATTCTGTATTTTCTGATAATTTCCCTGTATTACTTGAGGACCAAACATTAAAAATACAATTAACTAATGTATTTATTTTTCATCCCACTGGAGTGTCTCATCCTTCCTCTCTTCTCAGTCCTTGCTATCTCTTTCCACCCTGCCTACTCCATTTTTCTTAAGCCAAGGGGAGTTCTCCAATGACTATCAACCAGCATCGGTACATCAAATGGCAGTAAGCCTAAGGGCATACTTTCCCACTGAGGTAGAAAAGTCTACACAGTAGGTGGGTAATAGGAGGAAAGGGTCCCAAAAGCAGCCAATAGAGTCAGACACAGCCCTTTCTCATACTGTTAAGAACCACAAAAGAAGCTCATCCTACGCAGCTAAGACATATGTGCAGAAGGCCTTTGTCAGTCCCATGAAAGCTCCTTGGTTGGATATTCAATCTTTCTGACCCCCTAATGGTGCCAAGATAGTTGATTCTGTAGATTTTCTTGTGGTGTTCTTGACCCCTCTGACTCCTTTAAATCTTTATCCTACTCCTTCACAGGATTCCTCAAGCCATGTGACATGTTAGGCTATGGGTCTCTGCATCAGTTTCCATCAGTTGCTGGGTGAAACCTCTCCGATGATAATTATACTAGGGTCCTGTCTCTACACATAATGTAGGCAGGACCAATTGTAGGTCAAAGATTTTGTAGCTGGGTTGAAGTGCCAAAACGTCCATTGGAAGTCTTTCCTGGTTAGAAAAAAATAACTAATTAAGACTCCATTATTTCTATTACCCGGAGTCTTAGGTACAGTCACCTTCCTTTTTTTCCTAGAAGTTTCCATTGCCCTTGGCTTCTAGACTGTTCTGATATGTGCTACAATTCTAGTCTTCTCTCCCTGTACTCTCTAGCTCCATCTGTCCACTACCTGATCATCTTGTACCCATTTCCACTCCTACCCGTGTCCAGGCTCCTTCTCCATCCACCCAAGATGTCTATCCTATTTCTCTTTCTCAGTGAAATTCAAGAATACCGCACTCCTCATCCCTCTGTTACTTACCTTCTCTAACCCTGTGGGTTTCTGACTAGTTACCTTAATTTTACAGCTAATATCCACTTATAAGTGAACACACACCATGTTTGTCTATATGGGTATGGATTATCTCATTCAGCATTATCTTTCCTTGCTCCCATCATTTGCCTGCAAATTCCATATTGCCATTGTTTGTAATAGCTGATTAATAAAGCACTGTATCCATATACTGCATTTTCGGTATATATTTTTCACTTGAGGGGTATATAGGTTGATTCCAGTTTCTTGCAACCACAAATATAACTCCTGTGATTATAGTTGAACAAATATCATTGTAGCATGCTAGAAAATATTTTCTGTATATGCTTATAACTGGTATAGCTGGACCATGAGGTTAGATCTATTTCCAATTTTTAAGAAACTGCCACATTGGTTTTCCAAACATTGCCTCTGTTTCCTTTCTGTTCTCAGTGAAGTTAGGTATATCCTATTTTCTCAAATCTGTCTCTGATTCATCACTTTGTCTGCCTTTCAGTTAGATTTTACCTTTAAACGCCGGTAATTTCTTCTACAAATTAAATTTATGTTCATTGTGTCCTATTAAAGGTATCTGCTCAAGGTGTGTCTACATATCGTCTAGGTCACACATCCTTATAAGGTATTTGGACACAATGACAGGAAGCATTTTGCAGGGTTGAAATTACTCCACAGGAACACATAAAAATGAGATAGTGGTGGAAAGATATAAAAATTTATGATTGTAAACTGAGGAGTAAACTTAAATAAAAACTCACATGTTGACATAAAATATACAAAAACAATAACTACAACCAATGTTATAAATATTTTAATCTTTTTTCCTTTTTTAATTATTAATTTATTCATATTACATCTCAGTTGTTAGCCCATCCCTTGTATCCTCCCAATCCTCCCTCCCTCCCGCCTCCCCGCCCTATTCCCCTTCCCTATGTCTGTGACTGAGGGGGACCTCCTCCCCCTGTATATGCTCATAGGGTATGGAGTCTCTTCTTGGTGACCTATTATCCTTCCTCTGAGTGCCACCAGGCGTCCCCATCCAAGGGACATAGTCAAATATGGGGCACCAGAGTTTGTGTGAAAGTCAGATCTCCTTCTCCGCTTAACGGTGGAGAATGTCCTGTCCATCGGCTAGTCGGGGTAGGGGTTCAAAGTTTACTGCCTATATTTTTCTTGGCTGGTGCCATAGTTTGAGGAGGACCTCAGGGCCCAGACCCACCTGTAGTTTTCCAGGACCCTCTGGATTCTTCTATTTCCTCATTCTCCCAGGCTTCTCACACCTAAAGTCTCAATAGGATGTCCTCCCCTCTGACCCACTTTCCTGGTAGGTAAAGTTTTTCATGGGGACGTACCCCTTGGACTAGTGTCTCGATATAAGTGAGTATATACCATTTAACTCTTTTTGCTTCTGGGTGAACTCACTCATTATGATAATTTCTAGTTCAATCCATTTGTCCACAAATTTCGGGAATTCCTTGTTTTTAATAGCTTAGTAGTATTCCATAGTGTAAATGTACCACAGTTTCTTTATCCATTCTTCTACTGAGGGACACATAGGCTGTTTCCATGTTCTGCCTATTATGAATAAGGCAGCTATGAACATGGTTGAGCATATGTCCCTGTTGTGTAGTAGTGCATCTTCTAGGTATATTCCAAGGAGTGGAATAGCTGGGTCTTGAGGAAGCCCTAGTCCCATTTTTCTGAGAAAGCACCAGATAGATTTCCAAAGTGGTTGTACTAGTTTGCATTCCCACCGGCAATGAAGGAGTGTTCCTCTCAAGAGAACAAAGCAACAGCCTACAGACTGTGAAAAGATCTTCACCAACCCTTCATCTGACAAAGGTCTAATATATATAAAGAACACAAGAAATTGAACACCACCAAACCAAATAACCCAATAGAGAAATGGGGCTCAGAACTAAACAGAGAATTCTCAACAGAGGAGTATCAAATGGCTGAGAAACACTTAAAGAAATGCTAGACCTCCTTAGTCATCAGAGAAATCCAAATCAAAACAACACTGAGATTCCATCTTACACCCATCAGAATAGCTAAGATCAATAACTCAATTGACACCACATGCTGGCAAGGATGTTATAAATATTTTTTTTTTTTTATTTTTTTTTTTATTAATTTATTCTTGTTACATCTCAATGTTTATCCCATCCCTTGTATCCTCCCATTCCTCCCCCCCCATTTTCCCATTATTCCCCTCCCCTATGACTGTTCCTGAGGGGGATTACGTCCCCCTATATATTCTCATAGGGTATCAAGTCTCTTCTTGGCTACTTGCTGTCCTTCCTCTGAGTGCCACCAGGTCTCCCCCTCCAGGGGACATGGTCAAATGTGAGGCACCAGAGTATGTGAGAAAGTCGTATCACACTCTCCACTCAACTGTGGAGAATATTCTGACCATTGGCTAGATCTGGGAAGGGGTTTAAAGTTTACCTCCTGTATTGTCCTTGGAAGGCATCCTATTAGGACTCTAAATGAGAGACGCATGGGAGAACAGCAAAATAAAAGGATCCAGAGGGTCCTAGAAATCTACAAGTAGAACAATATGATAGGCAGATTTGGGCCCAGGGGTCCCGCTCAAACTAAGGCACCAGCCAAGGACAATATAAATATTTTTAAAGAAACTAAGTTGATTTGTATTTTAAAAAAGTAAGTGAAGTCTAAATTCAGTCAGATATAAGGACTTCAATTTCTTATGCTTGTGACTACAATGTTACTAACACCTTCCAGTGACCTAATCAATATGAGGCATCTTAAAATTTCAATGCCTCCCCAAATCACTGTGTCTTTGGAGGTACTCACAAAGAACTCTCAGAAGTCTTTGTCAATTGACAATTGGAGAAAGTTTAATAAATAATTTTGTCTCGCCAAGCCAGCAATGTCATAACCACTACAGATGAAAAGAAAATTGCAGTTCTGCAGGGAGGTGAGGTCACAGTGACACAGACCTCGCCCTCAGGTCTTGAGCTGGCTCTCTTACAGCCCTGCTTATTAATGAGTCTGAGATGTGCTGAATGAAGTCACCATCCTGCAGAAGCAAGAATCCAGGTGAGTGCTTAGATATCAGTCTGAGAGTCAGAGTCAGCAAGGAAGAGAAAACTTAGTCTATGTTCAAGTTTGGTAGTGGGAAGTTTGTGTAGAAAAAGATCCATGGAACTGAGAGAGAACACAGAAAGAATTTCCTAAGAGGTGAGTGGGAATGACAGAAGTGTTCATAACTTTCTCCCAGTTCCTGTTGGTTCTTACTGTGATTTAATTTCCCAACTGTGGCTGACTGAGGCTACAACAGGACATTGCAGGCCATTCCTTTCTTTCTTTTTTTTCAGACATAATAATCCTGGGTTTCATTTTTTTAATTAATTTATTCTTGTTACATCTCAATATTTATCCCATCCCTTGTATCGTCCCATTCTTCCCTTCCCCCCATTTTTCCATTATTCCCCTCCCCTATGACTGTTCCTGAGGGGGATTACCTCCCCCTGTATATGCTCATAGGGTATCAAGTCTCTTCTTGGCAACGTTGCAGGCCATTTCTAAAGGTGCTGATAGATTAATGTAATAAATCATTGTGAAAATTCACCTTACCCTCCATGACATGTAGTGCATCTTAGTAGTAGCTCTTGGAGGATGAAGAGGAGGAGGAGGAGGAGGAGCAGAAGAAAGAAGAGTAGGAGAAACAGGAGGAGGATTGAACTCATCATGATTTCACTCCCATAGTGAACATTTAAATGGAAATATAAGAAACTCACAGTCCTGGGTAGGGCAAGTATGTTATCTGTTTCTAGATGTAAACATATTTTTATTTGACACCTCACTTATCTTCTGCTTTTAGAGGCATTAGTAACTGATTCTGTATTTAATGATCATTGGTGCAATGACTGATTTGAAGTCTCTTCCATTTGAACTTGGGAAGGTATCATGGAAGAGAGGTGGCATTACAAATATTGTGCAAAGATACCTAAGACCAAACATGTCCCAACCTATTTCTCCTCGGTTAGTCATACTCTAAATGTAAGCAGAATCTGATTGGCCAGAGCAAATGTTTCTGATTTTACAGAACAGATGATGAAACATTTAGTAAAATATGTTTAATTTTAGTATTTGCTATTGCTAAGAAGACTTGCTCATATATTTTCTGTTTGTCTGGAATGTTTTCAAACTGTAAACACTGCCAGTCTAAAAGCAGGCTGTTATATAATAAATATGTTATATTTAGAGGACACATTCTTTAGATTCTTTACAGTTGAGTTCTAGGGCAAATAAAAGTAAAATCTTTTCAGGCTGTATTTTCTATTTGTGACTGCACTGTAAACCTAGACGTATAATGAAAAAAACCAAACACATAATCTGTACCTTTGGGGTAACAATTAGTCTGCTTTTGTTCTGTGAACTCTGTATAAATAAAGAAGCACCTACCTTTCCTTGTAGGAATAGAGTTTGCTGCCCTAAGAGTGTTACCCAACTTAGGTGTACTGAGGCGCAGTCCAACACATTGTCCTCTTTTGTACCATCGCTACTTCACACTAATGCATTGTATCTGAGCTCAGTCAGTATCACTGTGCACTAATACTGGATGATGCATGTTGGGAGAATGCTCTCTAATGTAATTCCATGAATTTTATGTCCAGACCTCAGCTGTCACCAAAACTGCCATTCAAGATAAAATTTTAATCAAATTCATTTTTTGTTTTTTCTTTGTGACGTCATGACCGTGTATCTCATGGAAATTTTACAAATGAAACATCACATGGAACACAGTAGAATAAAACAATAGATTATAAATTCTTCCTCTTTGACAAAGAAGTTTACTGTTGTTATTCTTAGCACTGGGGTTATTGGCATGGAAGTTTGTACTTGTTCTTCCCCAGCAGATGTGATCAATATTCTACAGAACTTGTGATCACATTCAGATAAGGCAAAGGTATAAAGCTCCTGGCTTATTTACAAACATGTACAAGATTGTTATTTGTATTTCTTTTTTTACTTTTGTTTATTTTTAAATTTTCTTTTCTTTTTAGTTAACTTAAAAGTAGCTGATTCCTTCAAAATCTGTCTATATTTACAGTTTGGGTTGATCCCAATTCTTTTCATTCTCTTTCTGCTCTTATTAACCTTATGGGTTTTAAGCACATTATTTATCCCTCTACTCTCATATTACGTTTTCTGTATTTCCTCACCATGTCTCATACAAGCTCTGTGTCATCATCTAAGGAGTCATATGAAAATATCATTGGCTCAACACAGGTTTATCCCACATAAACAAACATCTTTTATAACCAAAAGCAAGGAAATTGGATTAAGACAGAATATAGGCTAGTGATCTTTTTGGACCTAGATTAATTCACTTAATAAAATACTTTCTATTTTGTTCAGTATCCATTCCCTCTGCAGTGTCAAAACATAGAGAAAAGACATCTAGTATCTGATAGTCTTTTAGGTCTCAGAATATCTGCAAACATGTGTTAACTTCTTCACAGCTGATTCTGCCTTATGGAGAGATGGACGCACCAAAGAACATGCATGCACTAGATATAGGCCCTCAACACACATGTAATGGATGGTCACTTTGATCTTCATATGAGTCCTCTAGTAAGTAGAGTGGCTTCTGTCTATGGACTCCGTTGCCTGCTTTCGATCACTTTGCCTTATGCAGCCTGCTTTGTCTGGCCCCAGTGAATATTGATGAACTCAGTTCTTTTGGGACTTGATGTACTGAGGTGTGTGTGTGTGTGTGTGTGTGTGTGTGTGTTTGTGTATGTGTGTGTATTTATTCTGGGCTCCCCTTTTCTGAGGGCAACAGGAAGGCAGATGAGAGAAGTGCATCAGAGGGTGGAACTGGAAGATGACTATGGAGGGGGCTGTGATCAGGATGTAAATTGAATTTAATTAAAACAAATATAAAAATTAAAATGTCTGTTGAAATTATTAAAGTGTTCTTGTTCTACAGCATTTATAGCAAATATCAATGAATTCAGAATGTCTTGCATCATGTTTGTTTTTACTACTATTTGTTTTATGATCATTTATTTATTATTCTCACTGGCCAACATCAAATCATCTTGAATGATTCATATCGTGTAAAACTTTTTATCTCTTCTTCCATCATTATTTACATTATAAGTATTGAGCCATCTCACAGGAAAAACATGGAAAGTAGCCATTCTTACAAAGAAGTTCTGGAAGAGGTGTTATTATGCGTCTCTTCTGCCTTTGTACTTGGGAGTATAAAGGACCCTCTGTTTCAGTCTATCAGTGGCTCTATGGTTGGTGGATTCTTCTTTCCTCCCAAGCTGCAATCATTGGCAGTTATTCATTAAACCAGAGAAATAGTGTGGACATACACTAAAGGAAATAGTATTGAATCACAAAATGGACTTCTGGAATCTGGCAATCAAAATTGTTTTTTTATCACAAACAACCACTGGAATTTTGGGAAATTTCTCTCTTATGTTCTGCTATCTAGATCTTTACTACAGAGAATGCAAACTGAAGCCCACAGATTTGATTCTCATGCATCTAATGGCAGCCAATGCCTTGATCATTCTTTCTGCAGGAGTTCCCCAAACAATGGCAGTTTGGGGATTAAAACAGTTCTTGACTGATTTTGGATGCAATTTCATATTGTACATTCACCGAACTGCACGGAGTGTGTCCATTGGAACCACATGTCTCTTGAGTGTCTTCCAGGCTGTCACCATCAATCCTAGGAAATCATGTTGGAAGAATCATAAAGTCAAAGCTGAGAAGTACATTGGATGCTGCATATTTATTATCTGGGTCTTGTACTTGTTGATAAATTTCATTTTTTGTGTGTACATATTTACCAACAAAAATACAAAAAACATGACAAGAAAGCGAGATTTTGAATATTGCTTCATTGTAGTGCGTGATGATATTAATGACTCCCTCTATGCAGCATTGGTAGTGTGTCCTGAAGTCTTCCTTTCTGGGCTCATTTCGTGGTCCAGTGACTCCATGATTGTCCTTCTGCTCAGACACAAACAGGTGGCACAGCACATCCGCAGCACTCATAATTCCAGGAGAACCTCCCCTGAGTCCAGAGCCACACAACACATCCTATCCCTGGTGTCTATCTTTCTGGGTTTTTATACTCTATCCTCCTTCTTAAGAGGCTGCATCGCTCTGCTGCCCAAACACAATAGGTGGCTAGGGAACATCACTCCCTTCATTTCTCTTTGTTTTCCATCTTTTGGGCCTTTTGTCCTTATGAATCATTACTCTGTTATGCCCAGACTCAGTTTGTTCTGGATAAGGAATAAACCCTCTTAATCATATTTTAATTATTTAAGTGATATGTTTTGCTTTGTATCCACTGGTTAATTCACACTCTTTCCTCAAAAGGTCAATACAGTGACTTAAATAGGTGGGTGGCACTTGGTCTGTGAAAGGTTAGGAAGATGACCATAGACGTTTTTCAACTTGTTCACTTAGTAGCCGACAAAAGCTTCCATATTATTTGAGTCTCATTTCTGTCAACTTACAGCTGTGAGAGTCTTCTCTTTGCCCACCTGATAGGCAAAGGGGTCAGCAAGAACTCTGTCAATATTACTAGACTTCTTGTGGCATCCACTAAACTTTATCCAGACAAGGAAGTTTGGGTGCTATGGCTATCACATCCAGATTTTGGGTCCAACATTTTACTTGCAAGGAAAATTGAAACCATGTCTGGCCATGAACCTGTTCTTCAGAATGCTGTAGTACCTACCATCACAACTTCTAGAGAATGCACCAGTCCCATAAAAATGAGTAATTTCTCTCACCTCATACAGATATCAATCCAAGAGAACAATGGTTTTGACATGATTTGAAGATTGTTTGCTAATATTGTAGTGCGAATTTTTTAATCATTATGCTTATTTGATTGTAAACTTTATTTGTCGTTGTTCAGTCTTTATCTGTTTGCCATCATAATAATGCTCACCTCAGCAGAAAATATTTGGAGAAATTAGTACAGCTATTATTGAGGTCAGTTTTGGGGTTTACTGAAACGCTAAAAATTGGAACTATGCTTAGATTGAAGTACTCAAATCCTGGGCCTATACCCAGTGAGCTCCATCTCATACCATAGAAATATTTGAATATCAATTATCATTGCAGTTTTATTTATTGTAGCAAAGAAATGGTGTCTTCTTACATATGCATAAACAGATAAATCCAACATTAAATACTTTTCATATATAAAATGTATTATAACTTGACTACAGTGAAAGATAACATGTGTAGAAAAATTGATGGACTGATAATGGATAACATTAATCCAGGTCACACAAAGTCAGGAAGAAAAAAAAATTACATGTTCTCCGCTTGTTTTAAAGAAATAGAATCCCAATCACTTAACCTTACTGATAAAGACTCAGGAGCTAGGATGCTCAGTCAAAGCACCCAACTGAGTTTACTATTCAGCTCATGTTCCAGATTGAAAAGGCCAGCTAGGTCAGATGACATCCCAAGAGAAGAAAACCGAAAGCTTAAAACCAAAGAGCTATTTCTCCTTCTCCATATTGTCTTTTGTTTTTAGTTTTTTAAATTATTTTATTTTCATACATACACATTTATATTATTACACATATATACAATACATTACCTCTGGCAAGAAGAACAGTGACACACTCAGGAATTATATAAATGTTACATTCTTAGTGTTTGGGCTATTTGTATTCGACAGCCCTGAAGAAGACATCTTTCCTATCTTGGGGCATCTAAGTTTCTGAATGTAAATCAATATCCATCACGTATTGCCATTATCCACTTATCACACCTACCTATACCTAAAAACATCTTAACCCCTAAACAACTAAGCTTCATTGTAAAACTAAGCTTCCTGGTCTTCAACTCCCTCAGGGACTTGAGAAGGAGTAAACTTGGGTATCTGAGTGTGCCAGGAGTGCAGGGTATGTTGTCTTAAATGCCCTTCAAAGTCTCTCCTTGGTACTTAATCCTTCTTGGCTGGTTCCTTGCTCTGCTTCTTGACTTAGGGTTAATTTTATTAAATCCTGTACAGAAAGCTCTTGAATTTAAGGTGTGTTTAAGGGCTGCCCCCCACAAAACAAGGATGAGCTTCTTATCTCAGGGTTCACAATGAGGTCAAATACCCTGAAACATTCTCATTCGTGTTTATATCCTATCCTATAATGTCTACAGGTATATATGCAAATGGTATAACTAGAAATTCAGTATAAAGTTTCAGAAGGAGAATAAAAAATGTAATAATAAGTGATGGGCAGATAAAAGGATTCGTAATTTATACTAAAGGATATAAAGATGATTTATTTCTATATTTAGTGTTTTAATTTATTTTGATTTCTGGTGCATATGGAGAATAAAAATGTATTTCCCCGTGACAGTGTAAAACCTTAGGCAAACCTCTATCTACTCAGCATGGCTATATAACTGTATTGTACTTCATTGAGATATACAGAATTTTGGCCTGGGCAAGTAGTACTCTCAGTGGTTCATTCATTACAGCTTTTTAATGCTTTTATTTGTGAGTTCATTACAATAAAGTGATTTTAGTTTAAGGTAAAACACCATCCCAATCTTTCCAAAGACACAGAGACTACACCACATATTGTTTGTTTGTTTGTTTGTTTGTTTGTTTGTTTTAAAGAACTCGGTTTAGGATAGTAGCGCTGCCACTCCTAATTTATTTTTTTAATTTATTTTTTTTATTATTTATTCTTGTTACATCTCGATGGTTATCCCATCCCTTGTATCCTCCCATTCTTCCCTCCCTCCCATTTTCCTCTTATTCCCCACCCCTATGACTGTTCCTGAGGGGGATTACCTCCCTCTGTATATGCTCATAGGGTATCAAGTCTCTTCTTAGTAACCTGCTGTCCTTCCTCTGAGTGCCACCAGGTCTCCCCTTCCAGGGGACATGGTCAAATGTGAGGCACCAGAGTACATGAGAAAGTCATATCCCACTCTCCACTCAACTGTGGAGAATGTTCTGACCGTTGGCTAGATCTGGGTAGGGGTTTAAAGTTTACCGCCTGTATTGTCCTTGGCTGGTGCCTTAGTTTGAGCGGGACCCCTGGGCCCAAATCTGCCTATCATAATGTTCTACGTGCAGGTTTCTAGGACCCTCTGGATCCTTCTACTTTGCTATTCTCCCATGCTTCTCTCATCTAGAGTCCCAATAGGATGTCCTCCCCTCTGTCCCAGTTTCCTGGTAAGTGAAGGCTTTTGTGGAACATGCCCCTTGGGCTAATAGGCAGATATAAGTGAGTATATGCCATTTGAGTCTTTCTGCTTCTGGGTTAACTCACTCTTTATGACCATTTCTAGCTCAATCCATTTATCCACAAATTTCGGGAATTCCTTGTTTTTAATAGCTGAGTAGTATTCCATAGTGTATATGTACCACAGTTTCTTTATCCATTCTTCTACTAATGGACACTTAGGCTGTTTCCATGTTCTGGCTATTATGTATACCACATATTGTTATCAGCAAATGTAACGCATTTCACAGAAATAATTTGATTATCTCATTATATGCCAGAAAGCCTTCTTTCTATTTTTTAATTAATTTACTGAAAATAGATTCTGTTTTCTTAAATATATTCTGGTTATAGTTTTGTCATCCTCTACTCCTCCTAGTTTCTCCTCTTCTTTTCAGATCCACTCCATTCCTGTCATTTTAAGGGGACAGGCTTCTAAGACATAACAGTAAAACATGAAAACTCAACTAGATAAAACAGAAACCACCTCATCAAAAAAACAGACACCACCTCATCAAATTTACTGACCATCTCCAGTTATGTTTACCATACCCAAAAAAAGTCCTCAGATTTTTTTAATAATAATATAATTAGGGTATATCCAGCAACACACAACTTCTACAAAGATTTTTTTTTAATTTGGGCCATATCAATAAAGAGATCAGATAGGGGGAAGAATAAGGACAATGAGCACAATAGAAGAGGAGCGATGGGGATGACAGCACTACAGTGCGCAGGAGTTGATGAAAAAAATCCCCAAAAGAAAACGACAAAGAATTTATGGATGGAACGTACGTACTGAGATCATAGAGAAGTTGAGAGTCCTAAAGCATGAGCAACAAAGCATTTGTAGGGGATTACAGAGGACATATGGGTTAGATTAAGATATTTGAGGTGGAGCAGACAGAGAACAAGAGGATGGAACTTGCAGGTGACGGAGAATGAACTGAGGGATAGGAAGGTCACTACTAAGTAGTTTGAACTGAGGAAAACGGAGTCCCTTAAAGAGTTTGCACAGTAGAAAAGGGACATGTTAGAGACAACTGAAACATGATGAGTGTACTGTGTCTTTTGAGTGTCACAGGGGTAGGAAGGGGCCACATATAGACCTTGGTTTTACAGTGACGCAGTCAGGCGGTAAACTTTAAACCCCTACCCAGATCTAGCCAACGGTCAGAACATTATCCACAGTTGAGTGGAGAGTGGGATATGACTTTCTCACATACTCTGGTGCCTCACATTTGACCATGTCCCCTGGAGGGGGAGACCTGGTGGCACTCAGAGGAAGGACAGCAGGTTACCAAGAAGAGACTTGATACCCTATGAGCATATACAGGTGGAGGTAATCCCCCTCAGAAACAGTCATAGGGGAGAGGAATAAGGGGGAAATGGGAGGGAGGGAAGAACGGGAGGACACAAGGGATGGGATAACCACTGAGATGTAACAAGAATAAATTAATAAAAAAAGAATCCAAAAAAAAAGATGTGGAACACTTCTCTGACCCCTAGATATAAGTCTATTTCACAAAGCCCCCATCAGGCTTCAGAGAGTAGATTACTAAAATACTTTTTTTGCCGTGAGTCCAGATCCAGCTCTTGCCCAGTCGTAGATACAGTAATAGCTTTCAACATGCCTACTGTCTTCCAGTGGTACAGATTTTGAAATTGAAATTTATTAAATAATGTCTGAACCTGTTCTTGTAAATGTCCATCCATGATGAAACAGATTATTTTCTGTAATTGGTATGCTATGAAAAAGGTGTGGCTTTTTATTTTTATTTTTTTTATTAATTTATTCTTGTTACATCTCAATGTTTATCCCATCCCTTGTATCCTCCCATTCCTCCCCCCCCCATTTTCCCATTATTCCCCTCCCCTATGACTGTTCCTGAGGGGGATTACGTCCCCCTGTATATTCTCATAGGGTATCAAGTCTCTTCTTGGCTACTTGCTGTCCTTCCTCTGAGTGCCACCAGGTCTCCCCCTCCAGGGGACATGGTCAAATGTGAGGCACCAGAGTATGTGAGAAAGTCGTATCACACTCTCCACTCAACTGTGGAGAATATTCTGACCATTGGCTAGATCTGGGAAGGGGTTTAAAGTTTACCTCCTGTATTGTCCTTGGCTGGTGCCTTAGTTTGAGCAGGACCCCTGGGCCCAAATCTGCCTATCACATTGTTCTACTTGTAGATTTCTAGGACCATCTGTATCCTTTTATTTTGTTATTCTCCCATGCGTCTCTCATTTAGAGTCCCAATAGGATGCCTTCTCCTCTGTCCCAGTTTCCTGGTAAGTGAAGGCTTTCGTGGGACATGCCCCTTGGGCTAGTATGCAGATATAAGTGAGTATATACCATTTGATTCTTTCTGCTTCTGGGTTAACTCACTCATTATGATCATAGCAGCCTTATTCATAATAGCCAGAACATGGAAACAGCCTAAGTGTCCCTCAGTAGAAGAGTGGACAAAGAAACTGTGGTACATATACACTATGGAATACTACTCAGCTATTAAAAACAAGGAATTCCCGAAATTTGTGGATAAATGGATTGAGCTAGGTGTGGCTTTTTAAATGGACTTAAGCTGTAGACCCTTCACTGTGATCTTTCCATTCCATCAAAAGCTATTTACACTTTTCCCATATACCAATGGTCTTTGTCATGTGGAAACGTTTGTGTTTTGTGAGATTCCATGTGTTACTTGTTGATCTTAGTGCTTATATTAATCATATTCCTTACAGAAAGCATGCTCCTGTGGGAGTGTATGAAAGGCTATCCCCCAATTTCTCTACTATAAGCCTAAGTGCATGAGTTTTACACTGAGGTCTTTAATCCATAAGGAGAAATTTTTGTGCAGAGTGATAAGTATGGCCGTTTTTGCCTAGTTCTATATGTACATATCCAGTTCACCCAGCACTATTTTGCTGAAGATTCTGTCCTTTTAAAAACAAATTACAGTTGTGATTTATTAATTTGTGTACACCATATGACCTGTTTCCATATTACAATGTATTGTCAAACTGGACAGAATTGGGAATCAGTAACTATTCATTGTGTGAAATTTCATACTTCAGAAATCACAGACTGGAATGAAAATCCTGAAGTATGCATGGTGGGTTGCTTGTCTCCAAATAACCAAACTGAAAAACTATTGATTTGTGAAGAGCCCTTTAGTTTATGAAGGTTTCAGGACAGCTACAGGCCGGACAGTAAACCAACTAATTAACCAACTAATCATACATATATATGAAATCATATATGCAAACTAACTAGTACAATGTCTACTAAAATCAATATGGCAATTCCTCAGAAATGTGGTGCTCAATCTACCTCAAGAATCAGCTGTAACACTCTTGGGCCTATATCCAAATGAATTTTCATCTGATCACATGGACAATGGCTCTAATATGTTCATTGCTTCTATATTCATAATAGCTATAAATTGGAAAGGACCTAAATGTCCATCAACTAATAATGGATCAAGAAAATGCTGTACAACCTATAATGAAGGCATCAGGTTTTACAAAGTGAGATCATGAAACTACTGGAGATAACACAAAGCATCATTTACGTAATCAAAATAAGATTAAGTGACTTTTATTTCTTTTCCATTTCGAACTCAGCCTGGACACATTGCTGCAATGATTCATAAGAAGAAAAGGTGCGAAAGATGGAAAACACAGAGAGATGAGACGACTGATGTTCACCAGCCACCAATTGTGATTATACAAAAGAGCAATGCAGCCTCGTAAGATGGAGGAAAGAGTATAAAAAGCCAGAAAGGTACACACCAGAGCCAGGATCTTCTGGGTGGCTCTTAATTCAAAGGAGCTTCTGCTGGAATCATGAGAGCTCCTGATGTGTTGAACCCTATGCTTGTGTCTGAACAGAATTACAATCATGGATCCACTATAGAAGGCAATGAGCACAGAGAAGAAGACTTCAGGGCACACCACCAATGCTGTGTAGACCAAGCGGATTATTTCATCATTATCAACAACAGAGCAGTATCCAAAATCTCGTATTCTTGTCAAATTTTTGTTATTTATTTTGAGAAATCGGTAGACAAAGAAAATGAAATATATCAAGATGTGCAAGACCCAGATGAGGGGAATGAAGCAGCCAATGAACTTTACAGCTTTGACTTTATGATCCTTCCAAAAGTATTTCCTCGGACAGATGGTCATGGCCTGGAAAATATTCAAGAGGCAGGCGGTGCAAATGGACACACTTCGAGCAAATCCTTGAGTGTACACTAGGAATTCGCACCCCAAATAATTCAAGGATTGCTTCAGTCCCCAAACTGCCATTGTTTGAGGCAATCCTGAAGAAAGAATGACCAAGGCATTGGCAGCCATTAGATGCATGAGAATCACATCTGTGGGCTTCAACGTACATTCTTTGTAGTAAAGCACTACATAGTAGAACACAAGAGAGAAATTTCCAAGAATTCCAGTTGTAGTTTGTGATAAAAAAAAATAATTCTGATTACCAGATTGCAAAAGTCCATTCTGTGATTCAGCACAATTTCTTTTACACCATATCATCCTATTTCAAAAGAATAATGGTAGTTGGTTGTAGTTGGTATGAAAAAGGATGTCATTATCCATGGAATTAAAGACAACAGGACATCCTTGAAACTCAGGAGTAAAAGCCCATCTTAATCCACATAAAAAGGTATGGTCTCCAAAATGTTGGCAGTAGTAGTTACTTTTCATGTTTGTTACTATGGGATTTGCTCAATACCTCACCATGCACATATTGGTGGAAAGAAGGCCATCGAGTTTCCTCATAAATGCATCACTCACAATGGTGTGATATCGGTCTGTGAGAAACAAATGAATGACATACAATATTAACAAACATAATGTAAAACTGTCAAGATATACTAAAATTCGCCATTTCTGTTGTAAAAGAAATATATTTCAATGATAACCATAAAGCTTAAATAAAGCAATTATTTTCATCATCATGATACCTTTATTGATTATTATGGAGTTCCATATGATTCATGCTGATCACATTCACCTCCCCATATTCCCAGCATACCCTTCTTATAGCTTTCCTCAAATGAACAGAAGAAGAAAATTAAACAGAAAGAAAATAAGTAAGTCCAATTTGTGTTATCTATATACTTACTGGAACATGGTAAGTTTTATCATATAAAGCAATTGTTAATGCATAAATCATTTAAAATCCAAAGTTAAGTAATGACAAATGAATATCACTATGAAGAATATATCTAAAGTTTTGTGGCAAGGCAGACATTCCACCATATTTTCTCAGCTGAGACCATCTTTAATTTAATATAAAAAGAGACCTCTCTTTTCTACATTATGGATGAAATGTCCCATGGGAAAGTACCTAACCCGGTTCTAGATGATGTGGGTCAAAATGTGTCAGAAAGTACATAATTTTGTAAAAATGCATGCATTCTTTGCTCTCCCTTGACAACTGTCAGTGAAGATGTAGATTTTCTGATACCTTTTCATAATGAAATATTACTCAGGTATTAAAAACAAAGACATCATGAAATTTGAAGTCACAGAGATGGAACTATAAACCATCATCCAGAGTGAGGTAACCCAGATTCAGAAGGACACACATGTTATGTACTCATTTATAAGTGAATATTAGCCATATAATACGGGATAACCATGCTACAACCCACAGACTCAAGGAAACTAAGTAACAAGGGTTCAAGGAAGGATGCTTGAATCCCACTAAGAAGGGGAAATAAAATATACATCATAGACATAGGAAGTGGATTGTGATAGAAAACTGAGCAAGTGTAGACTTTGATCATTTTTAAAACCTACTTTATTTGGGGTTCTTTAATGACTCTACATCCCTTCCAACTCACCCAACCTAGCAAGGAGAGAAAGGAGCTTAACAGGGAAGTAGACCTTTTTTTGGACTCAGTGACCTGGAGAGAGTCCACTCTTCAGGTCAATATGTCTAAACAAATGGTTTTTTTTTCTTCCTGTTATTGTGCTATTATATTAACTGTTCAAAGTATTGAGACTGATCAATAGAGATCTGATTTGTTAATCTAATTATGGTCAATCATCCCACTATACGATCCTACCATAGTTCCAAGATTTTAAATTTCCTTTTGGTACTCTTTCACAGAGAACAAAAGGGCTTCTCAGAGTATTTGTGCTCTTAACACAAAGTTCTTTCCCCAAGCCTGTACTGTGCTATTTATGTCTACTACCCTTTTCCTACAATGTGTTCATGTCTAACAACGTGTACTTCACTGCAAATTTCAAACAGTGGTGATGCTAAATTTTATCTTCCTTTATGAACTTAAAAGGATTCTTGTAAGCTACATGGAATCCACCTCTCAGGTCAAATTAAGTCCAGATAAGTACTGTATTCCAAAACCTAAGTCTCTCACCTATCTCTCAGGGTGGGATTCCTTCTCCTTTTCCCTGGTTTTGAAACTCCCTTTCCCCTAACTACCTGTTTGCCACCTTTTTACACCCAACACCAGCTAAATCCTCCCTTCCTAGTCACAAAAAATGCTTTAAACGAACTTAAGCTGTAGACCCTTCACTGTGATCTTTCCAGAGGCTATCACAGAACAGCGGAGAAAGCTACACCAGGAAACTCACCTGATGGGGACAAGCCTAGTTGAGGGTCAGCAAAAAGGTTGGGTACCTCCACTCCCAATGAACCAGAGAGGTGTTGACAGTCTCTCGGACAAAGAGAAGCATCTCAGTCTGTGCTCACATAGCCATGAATGATGTTTCCAAACAAGCCCCACACCTCCATGATGTTTATGTTCCCCCACTTAATATTTTGTTATCTTTGTTTCTATTTATTTTATACTTTTGGCTATGGAAATTTTCAACTGGAAGTAGAGAGGTGGCTTAGTGATAAAGAACACTTGCTGCTGCTGCAGATGTCCTGAGCACTGTTTCTAGCACCCATACGGTGGCACGAAAGTGCCTGTAACTCCAGTTGCAGGGCATGCACACAACCTCTTCTTTCCTCTGTAGGCACGGCATTCTCATTGAACAAATATATAAACACTGGAAACCATTCACACATGGAAAATCAAAATAGATAATACATAAATTGTTTTAAAATAAGTTTCCACTTTTACATAAAGACTCGTGTCAGGCACATCACAAGTGCAAATAAAACTTTTTATATTTTAATAAAATGCAGTGTTGTAAGTATGGATTGATCTGTCAGAAATCTGTCTCCCTTCCCAGTTCCATTTCACAAGCTCAAGATGGACCTGATGTTTATGACTTAACAGAAATATGCACTGTTATTATTGATGAGTAAAGGATGCAGTGTTAGCTACAAATGAATTACTAACACCGTTACTCACTAAAAATTGCGACATCAAATACTAACATATGCTGAAACAGGCACGACAAAAAAAAAATGAGTGACTGAAATACTTCCTTTGTATTCTATATAGCCTTTAAATTTCTGTTCATGTACTTATTATAATAAAAGTAATAATGCACTCAAAGAAAAGATTGATGTGAACAACGCAAAAATCCAAATATCGTCGAAACTAAGTGTGGAGATGAGCATTGGTGAGGGGCAGATTCAAGTACCTCTGAGTACAAGGCCCCTGTGCTCCATTAGCAACAATGGTAATCATTGAGGGAAAAAGCATGCATCGGGTTTTCGTTAACATTAAAGTATGACTAACCCAAGAGAAATAACTCAAAATCACTTGCTCCTAGCCTCATATTCATATTACAATTGTCTTCTGTGTTACAGTGTGAAATGAAAGAGGTGTGTTTCAAACCAGTTATTGTACTCGGGCCATTCAACACAGATACACTTACTGACTCTATAACTTATAAATAAATATAATGTCACTTAGGAATACATTCACACTCGAAACAGGTCGACATACTGCCCTTTTCCATTGTTGTATGGTCCCTGTACATATATTCTAATGTTAATATAATGTGAAACCACAGTAAGTTCATCTATAATAATACCTGCAAAGTCAGTCTCTACATCAGGTAAGGTAAGGTGAATTTTCACATTGACTTATGACCATCCTTCAGCATCTTCAGAATGGAATGCAATAATCTGATCTTAACCACAGTCACCCTCAGTCGGGGATTTAGTGTAAGAAAGCCATAAGGTCAGGGACAGTTCTACCCTTCTCCCTAACCTCTTAGGTATGCAATTTTTCTTGTGTCTTCTCTGTCTCTTTCATGAATCCTTTATACTCCAGATTCCCCTTAGCAGACATGAGTACTTACTCAGGCCTCTTTTTTTTTGCTGGGTCTGCAGCATGCTCTGAAATAGAAAGTACTCACTTGGCTTCTGGGCTATGCACCATGGTGAGCTCAGTGTACAGACCCTGACTTCATAACATCCAGCACTGTGGAAGAGGGAGGCAGCTAAAGTCTGATATAAATGTCTATGACTCTGTGATCTCACCTCTCTCCAGCATTTCAATTTTCATTTCAACTGCAGTGGCAATGACATTGCTGCCTTTGGGAGACATAATCACTTATCAATCTCCTTCCAGTTGCTAATTAAATGTAGAACTTAGGTTTCTCATAAATATCTCCTAAGGAGCAGTATATTTTGAATAGATGATGATTTTTACATGATGTCTGATGGCTGAGTGGGTCTCCTGTTGAATGTGTTATAAACTTTTAGCACAGAGTCATGAAAAGTTTCCAAAAGTCTCCATGCCTCATTGGATCAAAGTTTCGGAGGCAGAGGCAGGCGGATCGCTGTGAGTTCAAAGCCAGCCAGCCTGGTCTACAAAGTGAGGCCAGGATGGCCAAGGCTACACAGAGAAACCCTGTCTCGAAAAAAAAAACAAAAACAAAAAAACAAAACAAAACAAAGTTTCTCTGAATTCTCCAAACCAAAAATCATTTAGTGTTTTTTTTGTTTTTGTTTTTTGTTTTTTGTTTTTTTTTGTTGTTGTTGTTGTTTTGTTTTTGGGGAGTCTTCAAAGATGCATTTTATTTAGAAAACTTAGCGTTTCCATCAGATAATGAAATACCGGAGCAGAAAATAACACTGCTAGGAAGGCTTTGTGCTTTGTTAAGCCTTCATTTTCTTGACAGTCACTGGCGCCTGCCTTCCAATTAGAACAGTTACTACTTAAATGCCTCTGAGAATTTCATAACGCGCATGAGTTTTAGTTAGGTCAACCAGCTATTATCTCCTTGACAAATTCTTTCTTATTCCATCACCAATATTTCCTCCGAATAACATATGCTTCTTAAAATGAAGGCAAGCAACACAAAATAAACACGCTGATTTTACCTAATGATACTGGCATGTGCCTAGTGCCGAGGCGTCTATGGAAGCACGGGTGGCATCCTGACTGTTGAACTCCTAGATGAATCTGCTGCAACATCAGGCCAATAGGTCTGCTAGAAGTGGGACAGTCTAACAGCCTCCAACACTCTGTGATTTTTTTTTTGAGCTTGACCTTGTGAAGGTCTTGTGCATATACCGATATAAAAAACGAATTCATATGTACAAGCATCCTGTTTTGTTTGTACAAAACCTATGTCCTTGTAATTGTCTATATGCACTTTCTGCTTATTTTTGCCACAATTATCCCTGATTTTTTAGGAAGAAATGTGGTAGGTGGGTTGGAAGGGAGGCATAAGCATTAAAGAACTCCAACTCCAAAGAAAGTACATTCAAAAAAGTTCAAAAATCTACATGTCTGCAGTGATCTCCCTGTGGGGCTCCTGATCCCTCCCAGACCATCTATACCCCAACTCTTGCATACAATTCACAGTTCTTATTGCAGAGTTCTGCTGCAGGTCCCAGCATCTGTCCTTGTCCCTCACTGGGTGCAGTCTCTCAGAGGACATCAATGTTGGGCTAATATCCGTTTATAAGAGAGTATATACCATGCATATCTTTCTGGGTCTGGGTTACCTCACTCAGGGTGATCATTTCTGGTTCCATACATTTGCCTGCAAATTTCAAGATTTTCTTGTTTTTGATAGCTGAATAGTATTAAATTGTGTAAATGTACCAGAGTTTCTTTATCTATTCTTTGGTTGAGGGACATCTATGTTGTTTCCAGATTCTGCATATTATAAATAAAGCTGCTATGAATATAGTTGAGCAAATGTCCTTTTTGGTGGTGGAGCATGTTTTGGGTGCTCCAGCAGTAGAGTATCAGGGTCTTTAGATAGCACTATTCCCAATATTCTGAGAAATCACCAGGTTGATTTCCAAAGTGGGTGTACAAATTTGCACTCCTGCCAGCAATGGAGGAGTGTTCCCCTTTCTCCACATCCTTGTGAGCATGTGCTGTCACTTCAGTTTGTGATCTTAGTCATTCTGATGTGGGTAAGATGGAATCTCAGAGTCGTTCTGATTTGCACTTCCCTAGTGACTAGGGGTGCTAGGCATTTCTTAAAGTGTTTCTCAGCCATTAAGTATTCCTCTCTTGAGAACTCTCTGTTTAGCTCTGGACTCCATGTTTTAGTTGGGTTATTTGGATTGGTGGTGTTTAATTTCTTGAGTTCTTTATCTATATTTTGGATATTAGCCCTTTGACAGATGTAGGGTTGGTGTGGGGTCTCATTTTGTTCCGTTGACAGCTTTCTTTTCCTTACAGAAGCTTTTCAGTTTCATAAGGTCCCATTTATCCATTGATGATCTTGGAGCCTGAGCTGTTGGAATTCTGTTCATGATGTTCTCTCTTGTGTCAATGAGTTCAAGGCTCTTCCCCACCATTTCTAGCCCTTTATTTTAATGCAATGTTTATCTCTGTTGCTGAGGTGTGTTTCTTGTATGCAGCAGAATGATGGGTCTTGTTTTCACATCCACTGTGTTAGCCTGTGTTTTCTTATTGGGGAATTGAGTCTTTTGATATTGACCCATAGCTATTGGTTCTTTTTTTAAACGTTTGTAGTGTGTATGTGCTTCCTTTCTTTTGGTTTTGTGGGTGTGGGGTTATTTATTTCCTTCGTCTTCATGGTAAAAGTAATTCTCTGTGGGTTGGAGTTTTCCATCTAGTATCTTCTCTAGGATGGGATTTGTGGTTAGGTACTGTTTAAATTTAGTTATTCTGTGGAATAACTTGTTTTCTCGATCTACGGTGACTGAAAGTTTTGTTGGGTATAGTAGTCTGGGTTGTCATGTGTGGTCTCTTAGTGTTTGCCTGTCATCTGTCCATGCCCTTCTGGTTTTCATAGTCTCTGTTGAGAAGTCAGATGCAATTCCAACATGTTTGCTTTTATATGGGATTTGGCCATTTTATTTTATTTTATTATTAATTTATTCTTATTACACCTCAATGGTTATCCCATCCCTTGTATCCTCCCATTCCTCCCTCCCTCCCATTTTCCCCTTACTCCCCTCCCCTATGACTGTGCCTGAGGGGGACTTCCTCCCCCTTTATATGCTCATAGGGTATCAAGTCTCTTCTTGGTAGCCTGCTATCCTTCCTCTGAGTGCCACCAGGTCTCCCCATCCAGGGGTTGTGGTACATTTACACTGTGGAATACTACTCAGCTATTAAAAACAAGGAATTCCAGAAATTTGTGGACAAATGGATTGAACTAGAAATGATCATAATGAGTGAGTTAACCCAGAAGCAGGAAGAATCAAATGGTGTATACTCACTTATATCTGCATATCCCATGAAAATCTTCACTTACCAGGAAACTGGGACAGAGGGGAGGACATCCTATTGGGACTCTAGATGAGAGAAACATGGGAGAATAGCAAAGTAGAAGGATCCAGGGGATCCTAGAAACCTACAAGATTTGGCCATTTTATATTGCAGTTTTTAATATTCTTTTTTTGTTCTGTATGTTTAGTGTTTTGATTATTATGTGGTGGGAGCATTTTCTTTTCTGGTCCAATCTATTTGGAATTCTCTAATATTCCTGTATATTTATGGACATTTATTCCTTTGGGTTAGGGAATTTTGTTTTGTTTTGTTTTGTTGAAAATGTTTTCTGAGACCTGCAGCTTAGAATCTTCTTTTTCTTCTATCCCTGTGATTCTTAGGTTTGGTCTTTTCATAGTGTCCCAGATTCCTTCGATATTCTATTTCAGGAGCATTTTAGATTTAACATTTTCTTTGACTATTGTAACAATTTCTACAACCATGTCTTCTATCCCTGATATTATTTCTTACATCTCTTGAATTCTGTTCATAATGCTTGTGCCTGTAAATCCTGTCCTCTTCTCTAGATTTTCCATTTCCAGGATCATCTCAGATTGTGTTTTCTTTATTACTTCTATCTCCAATTTTAGGACTTGTGACCTTTTATTCATTTCCTTCTCCTGTTTGATAGTAGTTTCCCATCTTTCACAAAAAAAAAATTTGAGTAATTTGTTCATTTCTTTCATCTCTTTCTTTGTGTATTCCTCTTCCAGTTTCAGTGGTATATTTTCTCCTTTAATGCCTCTCACATTTTCATAACCTTGGATTTGAAATCTCTCTCCTATGCCTTGGATATGTTATCTCTAGGGCTTGTTGTGGTGGTGGGACTGTTGGTTTCTGATGGTATTGAATGGTTCTGGCAGTTGTTTCTTGTGTTTGGTATGCTGCCCTCTTCCCATCATATGTCTCTGGTGTTAGCAGGTTAGGTCGTCTCTGATGCTCAGAAGGTTTGGGATTAGGAATATACAATCAGACTTCACCCTACTCCCTTTTGCTGGGCTCACTGTCTCTGGTGGCTCCCAGGTAGGTGAGGTTGCTGGGGAGCGTGCAGAAAGCTATCAATGCAGAGAGCTGCTCCGATGGGCTTTCCTAGATCCTCTGGGCAGAGCACAATAGGGCTTTGGATCTGTGCTCACGTAACCTCTGTTGGCTCCCTGTTTGTCAAACAGGTACACCAGGTGTCTGGGGAGCAGGTAGAAATTTCTCTGAGCAGTGAGATGCTCCTGTAGGCCTATTTTCCTCCTAGGGGCAGGGGACAATGAGTGATGCTGTCGTTTTTGCAGTGTGGGGCTCTCTCAGAGGCAGGTAGATGTGTGGCTAGTCTTTGAGAGTATGTCTGGTGCCTGTTCTCTATGATGCCAGGTGGTCAGAAACTGCCTGCCAGCTAGGCCTGTGGCTAGTCTTGGAGAGTGCTCCAGGGGTCTGCACTCTCTAAACTTGGAAGACAGAAACTTCTGCCAGCTGGGCTTGTGGCACTAGACTTTGGAGTGTGTGGGCCAAGCGCCCCTGCCTGCAGAGACCTGGAAGTTTTCAGTGAATTATTCAGGTGGCCCAAGACCAGATACAGTGATGCTCCACCTAGTTTGGGTCCTTCCCACCTGGCAGTCGCCAGTTCTGTTGTTTTGTGCTTCTTGGATCGGACCTTAGGTCTCTATAAAGTCTCTGATGTCCTGCTGATCAAACAAGGTGTGTGTTCATGTTCGGTGCTGCCATCTTGGCTCTTTTATTTTCTCCGACAAGTTTTGTTATGCGCAATATTCCCCAATTACCATTCTATTTAGAAAAATTTGAAGACACTTTTTCTACATTAAGCATAACTCTAGGTGTTTAGTAAAGTTCTGCCTCTTGCAACTTTTAAGGGAATGTTTTTTGTTGTATCAAGTTGTATTGTATTTGCACATTTTCTCGTTATGTCTCAGAATCCTGTATTTTTATAATGACAGGAATAAAGAAGTAGATCTTCAAGGGAAGGAGGAAACTAGGAGGAGTAGAAGGTGGCAAAGCTATAATCAGGATATATTTATGAGAATATAATCTATTTTCAGTAAGATGACTTACAACTAGAAACGTCTGTCATCCAATATGATGATCAAGTGATTCTTGCCTTTGAGTCTATCAGTGAGATACATTAAATTTGCAGATGGCTTTATGTGATACAGTCTCTGCGTCTTTGTAAAAATTGTATCGGTGTTTTATTTTAAACTAAAATCACTTCATTGTAATGAGCTCACAAATAAAACCATTAAAAATCTATAACGGATTAGTTGCTCAGAGGAGTACTTGCCCAGATCAAAATTCTGTACATCTCAGGGAACTACAGTGCAGTTATAAAAGCCATGCCAAAGCCATGGGATGTTGCAATTATATTACATTCCTCATGTGCACCAGAAACAAAAATTAATTACAGCATTGAAAATAGAAATACAGGACTGGAGAGATGGCTCAGAGGTTAAGAGCACTTTCTGTTCTTCCAAAGATCCTGGGTTCAATTCCCAGCAACCACATGGTGGCTCACAACCATCTATAATGAGATCTGGTGCCCTCTTCTGGTGTGCAGACACACATGTTGGCAGAATACTGTATAAATAAATAAAAATAAATACATCTTTAAAAAAAGAAAATAGAAATACAATTATCTTTATATTCTATATTATAAATTATAAATCCTTTTATCTGCCTAGCAACTAATATCACCTTTTCAGTTCTCAATTCCAAATAGTATAGTAAAGTTATACCCATTCACACATGTACACATTGACATTGGACAGGATATGCATACGAAGGTGAACATGTAATTTTTTCCTTTCTGTATTTGTGTGACATGGCTTAAAATTATCCATTATCAGTCTGCCAATTTTCCTAAAAATGTTGTGATTTCATCTTTCACTCTAGTAAAATTATAGTCAGCTTTATGTATGAAAATAATGGAATGTTTGATTTATGTTTCTGTATATGTAGGAGGGCTCCATTTTGTTGCTATAGTGAATAGAGCAGTAATGATAATTGATGTTGAAATGTTTCTACAGTACAATATGGAGTTCTCTGGGTATATAGACGCAGGGTTGGAGTACTTCAGTCTAATAGTAGTTCCATTTTTATAGGTTTTTTTGAAAACAAAAGAATCATTCTTTTTTAAGTTGATTCCTGTATGAGGTGAAATATGTTCCCATATTTTATGGTGGGATTGGTTCAGCATACAGCAGTTATGACAGGACCAGGGGCTCCTGAAGAACAATTTAATGAGCACACATGGTTTCACTTTTGGATGCAATTAGAATTTTGGAGCCAATATCTATGGAATCCCTAGTCAGCCAAGGTTCTCTGCCAGGATGAACGCCACAAGAAGATCAGTACTATTGACAGCCGTTTGCTGACCCATTTTCACATCAGATGAGCAAAGAGAAGACTCTCACAGCTGCAAGTTGAAGACCCCAATGGGCTCCGTACACAATTGTCAGCTTACGGAGGCTGCTAACTCAACCAGCTTACAAACCTTATATAAACATTTGGCTAAACTTACAATATGCTGCCCATTTAAGTCTCTTTATTGACCTTTTGAGGAAGAGTGTGAATTAACAACTGTATCCCAAGCAGAATATAACATTTAAATAATTAAAATAAGATTAAGGGAGTTTATTGTTTCTCCTGACAAAACTGAGTCTGGGCATGACAGAGTAATGGTTCATAAGAACAAAAGGTCCAAAAGAGGGAAAACAAAGAGAAACAAGAGGAGTGATGTTCACTAGCCACCAACTATGATTATGAAAAAGAGCAATGCAGCCTCTTAAGAAGGAGGACAGAGTATAAAAAGCCAGAAAGATAGACACTAGAGCCAGGATGTTCCTTGTGGCTCTGGACTCATGGGAAATCCTTCTGAAATCATGACTGCTGTGGATGTGTTGAACTTTCTGCTTGTGTCTGAACAGAAGGACAATCATGGAACCACTGGACCACGCAATGAGCCCAGAAAGGAAGACTTCAGGACATACTACCAACGCTGCATAGAGGGAGTCATTAATTTCATCATGCCCCACAGTGGAGCAGTATTTAAAATCTCGCTTTCTTGTCACATTTTTTGTATCTACTTTGGTAAAGGTGTACACAAAGAAAGTGAAATGTATCGACATGTACAAGATCCAGACAATGAATATGTAACATCCAATGTACTCCTCAGCTTTGACTTTATGATTCTTCCAGCAAGATTTCCTGGGGTTGACGGTGATGGCCTGAAAGACACTCAAGAGACATGTGGTTCCAATGGACACACTCCGGACAATTCCTTGAATGTACACTATGAGCTTGCATCCAAAATCACTTAAAAACTTCTTTAATCCCCAAACTGCCATTGTGTGGGGAACTCCTGTAGAGAGGATGATCAAGGCATTGGCTGCCATTAGGTGCATGAGAATCAAATCTGTGGGCTTCAGTTTGCATTCTCTGTAGTAAACACCTAGATAGTAGAATATAAGAGAGAAATTGCCAAAAATTCCAGTTGTAGTTTGTGATAAGAAAATAATTTTGATTGCCAGATTCCAGAAGTCCATTCTGTTTTTCAGCATAATTTCCTTTAAAGTATGTCCACACTATTTCTCTGGTCAAATGAATAATGACAAATAATTTGCAGCTTGGGTTTAGGGAGAAAGCATTAACCCATGGAGTTATTGAGTGGATGAAACAGGGGGTCCTTTATACACATGAGAACAAGGCCATCATAGACCACATGAAACACTTCATCTAAAATCTGTACAGAACTGATTACTTTCCATGTTTGTTACTGTGAGATTGCTCAGCACCTCAGGATGTACATGATGGTGGAAGAACTGCCAAAATTTTTCACACAAAGGAAATCATTCAGGATGATTTGATATTGGCCTGTGAGAAACAATGAAAAGTTACAGCACCCAAAACAAACATAATGCAATACATCCAGAATTTGCTGATATTTGCTAAACGTTGTGTAAAACAAGACCACTTTACCATTAACCAAAAAAATTATAAGATACCAATTCCTAATGTATATCTCACCTAAAATTTAAACATAAATAGTGAAAGATTAAGGACATTTGCTCAACTCTTTTCACAGTATAGTTGTTCATAATAGCCAGAAACTAGAAACAGCCCAGATGTCCCTCAACTGAAGAATGGATAAAGAACCTATGTTGCATCTACACAATGGAATACTATATAGCTCTCAAAAACAATGTCCTCATGAAATTTTCAGGCAAATGGATGGAGCTGGAAACGATCACGCTGAGTGAAGTAACCCAGCCCCCGAGGAACAGGCATGGTATATACGTACGTCTAAGAGGATATTGGCCATATAATACAGCATAATTATTTACAATCCACAGACCTAAGAAACTAAGTAACAAGAAAGACCCTAGGAGGGATTCTCATTCAGAAGAGCAAATAGAATAGACACCTGAAGTGGCTGAAGAGAGGAAACAGCATGGAAGTCTATCATACATGTGTCCTGAAAGACTCCACCCAGCAGAGGATTGAAGCAGAAGCTAATTATCACAGCCAAACTTTGGGCAGAGCACAGGTGCAACTATGGAAGTGTGGGGGGATAGAAGGACCCAGAGGGGACAGGGACTCCACAAGAAGATCAACAAAGCCAACAAATCTGGGCCTTGTGGCAGGCAGAGACTGATGCACCAAACAAGAACCATGTATCGAGAGGACCTAAGCCCTCCACTCAGATGTAGCTTATAGGCAGCTCAGTCTCCATATTAAGTGTAGCATGGGCTGTGGCCACCATGGACTCTGTTGCCTGCACTCTGATCAATTCCCCCCAGTGGGATGCTTTACCATGCTTCAGAGGAAGGGGATTCAGGCACTTTGGAAGATTCTTGATAGGGCAGGGTCAGTTGATAAGGGAGAAAGGCCTCCCTCTCTGATTACTAGGAGAAGGAAATTGGGGAGAAAGAGATAAGGAGGTTGGGATCTGGAGGAGAAACTAGAGGGTGCTATGATTGGGATGTAAATTGAATAAATTTTTAAAAATGAATTTTAGTTAAAAATAAAATAAAGTCAGTCGGTGTATATCAATGGTTTCCTCCATCTTGTCTTAGCTAGAGCCATCTTTCATTTAAGCTGAAATTAGCCTTCCCTTTTGTACTCCTCACTGAAAATTCCTTTGGGAAAATACCCAACCCTGTTGTAGAAACTGGGAGTAAAAATGCCCTAGCTACCAGCATGTTTTGGGGTACTGTAAGTCCATTTGCTTTCTTAAGTTTTCCCTGCAAACTGTCAACTAGGATATAGTTTTCTTGTGTTTTTTTTTTTCCATTCAAACCTCACTGTAAAATGAATTCAAGGTGGCTTTGTTTGAAGTGTTTCTTTCTGGAGAGTCAGCAAGTCCACCAAATATAAAACCGACTGGGACTTTGGTAGCTTTAGACATGGAAATTTTATTAAAAGCAGGAAATGCATAAGAATTACAGTCCATGTGACAACTTATATCATATTAATTTAAGACTAGCTCTTATGAAAACCACACCGTGTGTGTGTGTGTGTGTGTGTGTGTGTGTGTGTGTGTGTGTGTGTGCAGTCATGTTAGGGCTGTTAGAAAGAAGTGGATAATACCAGGTACAATAAAATCTCACAAAATGTACAACATAATAAAATAGACAAAATACGCCAGCCAAAATGACAAGGAAACTGTCAATATATGATGAATGAAAGCCACTGAAGAAATAATCAGTGTCTTTTGAAATCGTGTCTGGGATAATCATGTGTTGCTCATTAGTCTAAAATGGAAATAGTTGAAAAGGGGGGCAGAGTCTTAGTCCATCAATGCAGTTAAGTTGGAGGACACTCTCAGGACACAAAACGCTATCCCTGCAGGAAAAGTAGGGCAAGATTCCCTTGAAGATGCAGGCAGGAGCATCCGTGAATCAATATCAGGCTAAACTAAGCAACTTAAGAACAGCACTACTGTTGCACCTTGTCAACCATGCAGGCATAGTCAACTACACAGTAAAGAACTGGAACAAAATCGGCTATGAGTCCTGGGATCTAAAGAAGATAAAATGAGTGGGTAAATAAGCAGAAGCCTTAGACATTACCAGACACTAGCTGTCATTTCTACTTCATGCGTCGGCAACGCAAAGAAACAATGTATTCGCTTAAGCAAGGTAACCCAGTCCTAGGAATATCAATGGCCTACACACAATCCTACTGTAGTTTCTTTGCTTATAGTTGTTAGAAATGTTTGTTCATATGCAATGAATTGAAGGAGAGATAAACCTGTTTTTTAGGATCCCAAGTGTGGGATCAGAAAGGTCTTGTGAGGGAACAGGTGAGGTTAATCCACTAAAAGGCCAACCGCCTCATGCAGGAGCTTGATTGTTGCCAGCTGAAAAGTTCCTGTAAACAGACTCTGGGAAGAGATCTACCAATGAGCCCAAAACTGGAGGCAGGGCTTTTAGAGACTTGAAATAGTTTTTGGCTGTTCATTGCTTCACTTCGAGATGCTCCTAGAGAGAATTGCTCCAGGGAAGGCTTCGGGGCTCTGGACTCCTGCTAAGGTTCCAGGTTCTGGTTACTCCAGAACAACAACAACAAAAAAATCCTGCTGCTTACGCCAGGAGAATCGTTCCTCGGAACTGATATCCTTACGGATTTGTTATTGTGTTCCTTAATCCTTTTTTCCTATTGGTCTGGTTAGTCGGGTTACAAGTGACGTATGCTCAGCTAATAAGTTGTAATAAAAATACATTTGGTTAAAAAAATTGAACCTACAGTGAATGCACATTGAGGTCATGAAGTTACAATTATGATTTAAAAAAACATTATGATATGAGAGTAGAAGGAAAAATAATGTGCAGACAAAAGGTAAGGTGGATAAAAGCAGAGAGAAGAGAAGAAGGATTAGGTCAACCAAAACACTAAATTAAAAAAGAAGCTTTAACAATTGAGATGTAATGTGAATAAATTAATAAAATATATTAAAAAATAAATTAATTAAGTAAAAAATAAATAAATTTTTAAAAAAGAGGCTTTAAAGAAACAAGTCACTTTAAAGCTAGTTAAAAACAAAAAATGAAAAATGGATTTTAAAAGCATTGAAAATACCAATCTTTCACACATGTTTTTAAATAAACCAATAACATTATACCTTCAAATCTCTGACTGTGGCTACAAGCTCTGTAGAAAACTTATCACATCTGCTTTGGAAAATCAAATACAAACCTCCCTTCCGAGAATGCCAGTGCTAAGAATATGCTAAGTAATCATTTTTGTCACTGCAGAGAAGTAGGTCTTATAAACTAGTATAGCCCTGGAAGCAACAGCTGGCATATCAAACACATGTGCTCCCTCATAGCCCATGATCAGTTAATCAATATACATATGGTAAAATTCTACATAGACGTAGACTCTTGAAAATCTTACTTTTTTTTTTTTTAAGTATGTCTACTGGGTTCCAAGCAATATTTCACTTGTGAAATTCCCACGAGATGTATGAGTTGTGTAAGTCACAAACAAACCAAGAAAGTCTGCTTGGTTAAAGTTGTTGGAGAAATGGCAGCTGATGTCTGCATGTAAAACTCATGGAATCGCACTTCAGACTATGATCCCATCATTGTCGTCTAATATTTGTGAACACTGATACTGACTTAGCAATGAGTTAAAACAACATGCATTAGCCGGGCGTGGTGGCGCACGCCTTTAATCCCTGCACTCAGGAGGCAGAGTCAGGTGGATGGCTGTGAGTTCGAGGCCAGCCTGGTCTACAAAGGGAGTCCAGCACAGCCAAGGCTACACAGAGAAACACTGTCTCAAAAAAATAAACACACACACACACACACACACACACACACACACACACACACACACATGCATTAGTCTAGAGTGGAGATGAGTAAAAAAAATGATGCAGTGTGATAGACAGCCCATTAGAGCAATTAAATTGGACTCGGGTCACCAAATCCTATTCTTGTAGAAGAAGGTTCTGGAATCCTTCTAAGTAATGTGAGATAAAGATAACTGTTGGGGGGGGGCCTTCTCAGCCTGGCTTGCTCATTGCTGACAGTGTGGCCAGTAGAGCTGATAAGGATTCAGTGAGGAAAGGGAGTCAGACACGATGGTCAGGGGATTCCTGCGGCTCTGTCTGACTAGCAATCAGACCATTTCTGCAGCTCTGACTGACTATTACCACTCAGAGCGCTTTTGCAACTCTGACTAACATAATGTTGCTTCTTTGCTCATACAAATTTCACGAAACAATGGCAGAATATAGAGTATCCGAAAGGTACAGGTGATGTGTTTGGTTTTTTGTGACCATGTCTGGGGTTAAAAGTTTAGTCACAATTTGAAAATACTTTATTTTTATCAGCCCTATAAATCCAATTTAAAGATAAAGAATGACTCCTCCAAAGTGAATGCATTTATTATAAGACAGGCTGCTTTTAGACTGGAAGTGTTTACACTATGCAAGCACTCCAGATCAACAGAAAATATCTGGACTGGTCATTTTATAAATAGCACATACTAAATACATAATATTTTTGACTATGTGTTTCGTCATCTATGCTATAAACACAGAAATATTTACGTTAGTCACTCTGTCTCAGTTACTGAGTTCTATTTTTCCAGGAATATGTGCTGTATGCCCCTCTGCCTTTAAAGTGCATTTTCAGAGAGCTCTAAGGGCATTTTAAGGGGATACCTTGAATATAAAGCCTTTTCTCTTCGCCAGAGTTTGTCAGCTGTCTCTGTTTCCCCTGTACCCATTATTATGTTTGATTTTGCTCAGGGGTAGAAACTCAGAAAGGTTCTTGGAGTAATCGCATCATCTAGCTATGAGCTTGTCCGTGTTTAAATATTTCCAAGGCACAAAGAAGACTTTAAAATAGTGGTCAGATAAAGTTAATTTGAAGTTTTTCTTATCAGGCTCAGATGTAATTTTTTTTTCAGGAAAAAGCATCATAAAATGAATCATAAGGCAGAATGGGTGCAAGAATGGAACATGCAGGGTCCAAACTCCACAAGTTAGAGACAGAATGATAGCAATTGCAGCCATCAGCTCAGCTTTGCTGGGGCTGTGTGAAACAGTCATGACTCTCGCCATTTCCATTGGATATGGCTGTGCCATTTCCCCCTCACAGGAAGATTTTCTGAAGTTTCACAAACATATTCTTTCTTTCTTTTTTTTTTTCCTGCTTCATCTGATGATCATATCCATAAAAGCTATAACACAGATTAGGATACACACTGTCCAACAGGTAACAAGTGAAAACCAAACATCTCTGGAAACAATTTCAGGTTCTACCTACAAGTTCTTTGCTTGAAGAGAGGCCTGGCACATTTCTAGCAAATTGATTCCAGTGGATCTACCCTAAGACACCTGGGATGATGGAGAAAATTATGATTATTTACAAGATGCTTTATCCTATGAAAAAAAGTGGTCTTTGAGGCTCCTTTAATAACAATAAATAAGAAGTTTCTCTACCGCTTGCTTGAGTATAAGATATTTGGATATCTAGATGTGTTCAGAGTAGTGAGATCAGAAGTAATGTTAAAGAAAGGAAACAGTGACCAATGACTACCACAGTATGAGAACACTTCTGTGTTTAGATCTGTGAGGTCACTATGCCCAATTCTGGTACTCTGTGTGTCTCTTTCCAGCCATGGTATTCTATTCACGAAGTTACAGGTGATAATTGTCACATCCAGTAAAATCTATTATTCTCAGTGGTAAACATTCATTTAGTTTTATTTTGTTAAGAGTGAGTGCATAATGGCAAATAAGCTTTTTATAAATTAAATATATATATATATATATTGCAAATAGCAGTATCAATTTATGAGTCACTGATATCCTTATATTTTGATAGTTTGATATCTTTCTAGAAATTTTTTTAGTGTATGTTCTGGACACTGTCAGATCCATGATCTGACACTAGAAACACAAAGGATAAGCAACTCTTTTAACCCAAAACAAAAAAGTTTTACGGTGGAGTAGTTACTGGAAGAAATTGAACATAGCTAGTATATCCTGAACACAGTCATCTCTTTCTGTGACTACAAAACCATGATAAACATTTCCAAACACACTCTAATTATGTAAGTAGGTGTGTTTCTCATTTGACAGTTCTTCATATTCTTGGTATGTGTTTGTTTGATTTTTGTTGTAAGTTCTCCTTTTTTTTTTCAGGGATGGAGAGATGGCTCACTTGTAAGGAGCACTTGCTTCTGTTCCAGAAGATCTGGGTTTGGTCCCAGCACCCACACTGTGGCTCACATGTCCCTGTCACTACAGTTCTCTGGCTTTTTTTTTTCACAACATCTTCTTGCCTCTCCAAGCAGTGCATGCTCATAGCGTACACACATGTGTGTAGGCAAAGCATTCAGGCACACAAAATAAGCATAGATAAATAAATAGAGGACTCTAAATGTAAGCTTTCATTTCACCATAAATGTTCCTATGATAGGAAAATGTCAAGTACAAATAAGGCTGTCAAGATTTTAATGATGTGTGGTAGTCTAAGTGTAGTTTGATGGGATATTAAAAATGTCCCCTCTTACAGTTTGATGCTGAAAGTATCAAACGGACCTCAGGTTTTTGATGCCACCAGAAATGTACATTTTTTGTATTACTGCAGAGAATAAGATTATAGTGGTAACTGCAGATTTATTACTAGCACTATTACTCTGGATAAAGTGCAATATGGAATATTAACATGTGATTGACATGTAAATGCATAAAAGCAAAATTAATTTACTATAAAATTTCATTTTAATTCTGCATATATTTGTCAAATGTTTCTGTTTTCAAACAGGTTGTCACTATGGAGCTCTGGCTATGTTGGAACTCACTATGTATATCATGCTGGTCTCAAAATCATGGAGATCTGCTTATCTCTGCTTCTCAAATGCTAGATTTAAATATTTGCACGAACATACCTGGCTTAGTCCGTAAGTCTTATATTAATAAATCTACTGTAATTAAATTTATGATGCATTTAAATAGAAGTGGTGTGTGTGTGATAATAAAGCATAATTATAATAATGTGAAACATTAAACACTGTCCAATTAAATATAGCACTGCTGTGAATAAAAATGTAGCTGAATGTTAAAATTCTTACTTGGGAAGCACAAGGCCCTTTGTTACAGTAGCAACAATGATAAATATTGAGAGAAGGCATGGCGTCCAGTTCTGCTTAACTTTAGAGTATCACTAACCGAGGAGAGATAAGTCAGGACACATTTGGTCCTACATGTCATTGCTCAATACTTATAACATCTCTTTCATAATTCCTTTGTAAACTCAAGAGGAAGAGGCTTCAAACCATTCATTGTGCCAATTACCATGAAATACAGAATCAGTTACATCTGCCCTCTATAACCAGATAATAATTTTACTGCTAAATAAAAATACTTTTTTAATCCAGAAGCAGATAACATTCTACACCTACCCTGGATTGTGTGCTCATTATATTGCCCCATATTTGACCACGTCCCCTGGATGGGGAGGCCTGATGGCACTCAGAGAAAGGATAGCAGGCTACCAAGAAGATTCTTGATATCCTATGAGCATATACAGGAGGAAAAGGTCCCCCTCAGTCACAGTCATAGGGGAAAAGAGTAAGGGGAAAATGGGAGGGAGGGAGGAATGGGAGGATACAAGGGATGGGATAACAATTTAGATGTAATATGAATAAATTAATAAAATATATTAAAAAATATATTTCCATTTAAATGTCTACTATGTTAATGAAACCCTGATAAGTTCAATAATAATAATAGTAATACTTCAAAGGTACTCTACGTATGATGTAAGGTAAAGTGATTTATCATATTGATTCACTACAATAGTCTGTATCCACATTCAGCCATTCAGTGAATTATATCACAGTAAGAAGAAACAGTAACTGGCACAAATTTAAGAACACTTCAGCCTTTCTCGCTCACCTTTTAGTTATATAATTGTTCCTGTGCCTTCTCTATCTATTCCACAGATGTTTTACTACACCAACAGCTCACTACCAAATACTTACTCAGGCCTCTCTTCTTCGTTGACTCTGTTGCTCAGACTGAAAAACCACGTACTAACCCGATTCCTTCTTCAGGACAGTGGGTTCATTGGGCATCTCCCAGAATCATTAATAAGCAGTGCTGTAAGAGATTCAGCTCAAGACCTGAGGGAGAGGTCTGTGACAACGTGACCTCCCCTCCTTCCCAGAAATGCAATTTTCATTTCACCTGCAGTGGAAATGACAGTGCTGGCTTTGGGAGACAAAATTATTTATGGAAAGTTCTCCAGGTGCCAATTAACAGAGACTTTTCACAGTTTCTTGTGAGTATCTCCAAAGAGACAATGAGTTTAAAGAGGCATTAATTTGGGTTTTCATGATGCCCAAAGACTTCATAGGTAACCGTGAACAGTGGTAATAACACTGGAGTAAGATTCATAAGAAAGTGAAGTCTTTATATCTCATTGGATCCAGATTCCACTGACTTCTTAAACAAAAATCAAATTAGTTCATTTTAAAAAAGATTTATAACATTCATTGTAAAAAAAATTCTTTGTTTATTTTATATAAGCATATCTGTTTTACTCAACTGCAGACCCTTGTTATCTCCTTTACAATTTGTATACCCTCTCACTACTATTACCTCTTAATTTTATGTGTTCCTGTGGAGTAGTTTTTAACCCAGAAACATGGTTACTCTGATCACATCCAAAGATCTTCTAGGTCTGTGTGATCTGACTTGAATAAATACATACCCTTAGTACAAACCTTTAATATGAAACAATGATGGAAACTTAGTTTGTAGTTGGAAGCACTCATGTTTGAAAGTGATAATTAAGAGGCAAAGAGATGAATCACAGAAAGATTTGACCAACTATAATACATCCAAATATCAGGAGAACAGATGGGGAAACATAAGCCACTGAAGAGTGATCCAGGCAGAGGCAGAGAGACAGGGGGGAGAGTTTTACCAGGACAGTTGGTACAGAGACAGGTTTGAGAGAGACAGACAGACAGACAAACAGAGACATACACAGAGACACAGACACAGAGAGACAGAGACAGAGAGACAGATACAGAGACAGGTTAGACAGAGCTAAAAACAGAACAAGGCAGAGAATGTGAGGGAGCCAGAAGATTAGAATACATTGCTAGAGTTACTTTTGAGGTCAAGAAGGGCAATTCAGTCAGCAGCTGAGAAAAGTGAGTCTGAATCAGTCAACTTGAAGAATAGGCAGTTTTCCTGGGAGAATTTTTCAGAGACAATTTGAAAATAGAACAATCTACACAGACGTGAACACAGGATGAGCCAGAGAATGAGGAGCCAAGAGATTTTAAAAGATAGCTCAACTTAGATTTGGGTCAAGCAGAGCAATTCAGTCAGAAGCTGAAGGATGCCAGTTTATATCAGTCATTGTGGAATGGAGTTTAAACAAGAACAGCTAAGTTCAATCAGAAATCCAGAGTTAAGTAAGAGCTAGAAAGGGTGAGCATATTCAGGAGTAAGTCTCAAAGGGCAAAAAACGTTCTAAGCTTACATTAGTTTGTACAGAGGGTAGAAGCTTCTAGGAATAGACCTAGATTAACAGGCAGATGAAGTAAGCTCCTGAGACAGCAAATGAAATCAGAACAATAAAATTTACATTTACATGGTGCAAACAAAAACAAAACCTTGGTTCTTCTCATTGATAATGTGCCCATTTTAGGAGCATCAAGGAATTGGTAACTTCTTACAGGTCAAATTTCTTAAAGAATTTTGGCAGTTCCTTTTGAAGAAGCCATCTGCGTTCATCAGCTCTTCGGCTGGAACTAGAAAGTCCTGAACCCCTCCATGGTCCTGACACTTTATTAAGCTTGATTTAGTACAGGCTTGGTGCATAGTGTCATAACAAGTAAAATTTTATATTGATGTTCCCTCGCTGCATCTTCCTAACATTTTCATTTGAGTGTAGAACCTATGTCCCTTTTCTACGCAGTAGGCACTCAGAGGAAATATGGCCAATATGGAACCCCACACATGTGCACACATCTAAGGGAGTTGCACACAAAATCATCATTGTTAATAAATTATCCCAGAGATTTGATGGATATTCTTAACCATCGATTTGACGGGCTTAAGATTTACTGCAGTATACAAATTCCAGTTGTGATTTATTAAATTATTTTATACCAAATAAGCCTTTTTATGTATTACAATGTTTTATTGAACTTGACAGAATGAAGACTCTGTAAGTATACATTATGGTAAAAATAGATACTTCAGAAATTGTGTACTGACATAAAAAAAATCCTGAAGATTCTTGGTGGAGTGCTTGTCTCCAAATGACCAAATTGAAAAACTATTCATGGGACATGCCCCTTGGGCTAGTATGCAGATATAAGTGAGTATATACTGTTTGAGTCTTTCTGCTTCTGGGTTAACTCACTCATTATGATCATTTCTAGTTCAATCCATTTGTCCACAAATTTCAGGAATTCCTTGTTTTTAATAGCTGAGTAGTATTCCATAGTGTATATGTACCACAGTTTCTTTATCCATTCTTCTACTGAGGGACACTTAGGCTGTTTCCATGTTCTGGCTATTATGAATAAGGCTGCTATAAACATGGTTGAGCAAATTTTCTTGTGTGCTGGAGCATCTTCTAGGTATATTCCAAGGAGTGGAATAGCTGGGTCTTGAGGAAGCCCTATTCCCAGTTGGGACTCTAGATGAGAGAAGCATGGGAGAATAGCAAAGTAGAAGGATTCAGAGGGTCCTAGAAACCTACAAGTAGAACATTATGATAGGCAGATTTGGGCCCAGGGGTCCCGCTCAAACTAAGGCACCAGCCAAGGACAATACAGGCGGTAAATTTAAACCCCTACCCAGATCTAGCCAATGGACAGAACATTCTTCACAGTTGAGTGGAGAGTGGGATATGACTTTCTCACGTACTCTGGTGCCTAATATTTGACCATGTCCCCTGGAGGGGGAGACCTGGTGGCACTCAGAGGAAGGATATCAGGTTAACAAGAAGAGACTTGATACCCTATGAGCATATACAGGGGGACGTAATCCCCCTCAGGAACAGTCATAGGGGAGGGGAATAATGGGAAAATGGGAGGGAGGGAAGAATGGGAGGATACAAGGGATGGGATAACCATTGAGATGTAACAAGAATAAATTAATTTAAAAAAAGAAAAACCATTTATGAAGAACGTTTTGGTTTATGAAGGTATCAGGACAGCTACAGTGCAGACAGTAAACCAACTAATTACCTGTATACGTATGTCTGTATATATATATATATATATATATATATATATATATATATATATATATATATATAATCATATATGTATGTGTGTAATCATATAGGAAGAGATGGAGAGAAAGTCTGTATACATAAAACGTATGAAAGAAAAAATCTAACCAATATGATACAAAATTGTTCTCAATTCTTGAGCAAAGAGATTTCTGATCAAAACAGCCATTCATATATCTATGTCATGTAGGACACTTTTCATATTTTATTCTGTCAGTTTCAGTGTTTCAGGTTTCAGGTTTAGATCTTTGATGTTTAGAGTTAGTGTTTGTGCAAAGTGATAAATGCAGGCCTCGTTTCACTCTTCTGTATGTGAAAATTCACTTTCCTCACTATTTTTGAAGATGCTTTCTTTGCTGCAGTGTAGATTATTCAGAACATTTCTCAAATATTAAATGGCTAAAGTAACATGTCCTCATGTTTGTTGATCCCTAGGTGTGATGGGTGCAAACTGTGTGGAGCAAGGGCAGGTCTGGCCTCAGGCCACCTGTCTAATCCACATAAAAGTCCCTGGGTCCCTGTAAGCATGGGTATGGGCTCCAAGGACTAGACATAGCATACTAGGCAGAGGGGCAATTTTGGACCTTCAGGATACAGAGAGAGATGTGGGGTGCTAAAGCATGAGGTTGCACATTGCCCTCTGACCCCTGGAGGTAAGTAGGCCCATTTGAGCAGCTCTCTGCTCTAATAATGTTCTACTTGCTCCCCAGTCTACCTGGTTTCACAATTAAGGAGCCAACAGAGAGAGTGAATTCGACAAAGGTTCCTGGCCACGCAGAGTCATAAACATGGAGCCACCAGAGACAGTGACCTTAGCAGAAGTGCGTAGGTCATGGGAATGGAGCCTATTCTCTATACCTGCCCCCAAACTGTGTGAACATCAAAGACTACCAAACCAGCTAACATAAGAGCATCACAATGGGATGACGTCAGTGTAAGAACACAAGCAACATCTCCCTGGACCATTTGATACCACCAGAAACCAGCCGTCCCACCACCACCACAAGCCCTGGAGATGCTATCACACCCATTGCACAGGAGAAAGATTTAAAATCTGAGGTTATGAAAATGATAGAGGCCTTAAAGGAGGAAAATAAATCCCTCAAAACATAATAGAAATACACAAAGAAAGAGATAAAAGAATTGAACAAATTGCTTAAAGAAACTTGTGAAAGACAGGAAACTGCTATCAAACAGGAGAAGGAAATAAATAAAATGATTAAAGACCTAAAAATGGAAATAGAAGCAATGAAGAAGACACAATCTGAGACAATCCTGGAAATGGAAAACCTAGACACCTCATGACATTGATGATGAAGGGATGTTTGGTTTTGTTAAAATATTTTCTGGCATATGGCCTGGCCAGTGGGATATCTTAATCAAATCCCTCTGCTCAGAGTTTAGGGAATCCCTTGGAGGAAGAGACAGAAAAAGTATAAGACAAAATGGGGATGGATGACGCCAGGAGAACAAGGCCTTCTGTATCAAAGCTGTGTGTGGAATAATCATGCACCAATCGAAAGATGAATGTACAGCAAGTAGGAAAGAAGGCCATGCCTAAGGCAGCCCCTTGGTGCGGTGCAGTGAGAAGAAATTCTTAGGACACCACACATTACTCCTGAAAGAGAAGTTGTCAACAACTTCGTTAAATCAGGAGCGATATCCCCTTGCAGAATCAGGAAGTAATAGCTGTGACTCAGAAACGGGATGACCCAAACAACATGCTCAACAGCCATGCAAGGAAAGTCTCACGGACAATCGCAAAGTGGGACAGATTTTGGAAGTGAAGCAAGGAAAGTAAAGAAATTAAAACAATGTAGGGAGATGAACTGAAAGCATAGGAACTAGCGGATACTTACAAACTCCCATTTAGGATGCAGTGGCTAAGGAGAACACCCTCTGTGATGGCTACAGCAAAAAACATAGAAAGTATGATAATAAGTGAAGTAACACAGCTTCAGAAAAGTCAATAGTGCACACTGTCTCGATGTCGTTACTAAGCCTTTCATCTTCAGATTGTGTGATTACATGGGAATGAGTGTGCATCGGTCCAACAAAACTAGAATTGGGCTCATAAGAGGGTTCAAAGAGACTCTAAGAGAGAGTCTTGTGGAGATAAGGAAATACATATTTAAAGAGAGTAGAAGATTTGTGCATTGAAGACACAAGGTGGGGGTTATTGCTGACAGAATGGACAAAAACGGATTGGTTCCATCAAACACTAAACAGGAAAAAACACCAGCTACTTTGAAGCTAATTAAAAACCGTAACTAAAAATGGAAAGAAAATTAAAATGAACAAGAAGTATAGGAAAACTAGTTTACAATGCCAAATTTTGGCAACTCTCTGAAGAAATAAAGGAAGTGATTGTGCCTGTCACTAAAAACCTGTGGAAGACTGGTCATAACTTCTTACAAACATACACGCCAATAACCCTAGACCTAAGAAAACAACCAGAGTAGATTTCTTTGTATCCTGGATGAAAAGTAGAGTTTACAATTCAGTAATAGTCTTGTGAGTTAATATCATCCACATGTTCCCAGTAACGGGCAATGATCTATTAATCAATTCAGACACATGACAGAACCCTGCATGTCTACAGTCCCTTGAAAATCATACAGTATTTTTTTTCATGCTTCATTTACTGAGTTCCAAGTCATTTCACTTGCGAAACTCCCTCCAGATGTATGGTTATGTGTTTTCTTTCCTTAGTTGAAAACGTACAAATCACAAGCAAAACAGAAATAAATTTGGTTTAGGGTTGCTGAAGGAATGGCAGCTGGTGTGGGCATATGAAACCCACTGGATCGGTCTGAGACAATGATCACAACAGAGAGCATCCAATAGGTGTGAACAATGATAGTAACTGGCTTGTGAATTCATTACAAGGTTCATCATAATAGTGTCACAAAAGTGTCCTTTACTTTTGGTTCTCCATTTTTATGTGATGATCAAACACGTTAGAAATACAACATGTTTTAGGATCTACACTGCATATTCTATAAAGGGGAGAAATGGAGGAACAACATTCTTGGAAGCTTTTTAAAGTACTACCGGGCTATAGAGATGGCTCAGAGGGTAGGAACACTACCTGTTCTTCCAAAGGTTCTGAGTTCAAGTCCCAGCAACCACAGGGTGGTTCATAACCATCTATAATGAGACCTAGTTCCCTATTCCGGCCTGCAGGTGCACATGCAGGCAAAACACTGTATACTTAATAAATAAATAAATCTTTAAAAAAAATAAAATTAAATTAAGTACTACCTACCTGGAGTTCTCTCCTTGTGGAGTGGACAGGCACAATTCTAGGTAATTGATGCCAGTGGAACTATCCCTGCCACATCTCTAAGGATGGTAGAAATTACACTTATTGACAAGGTGCTCGATTCTAAGATCTGCGGTGGCTTTTGGGGCCCCTTGTATGACAATACCTAAGCAGTGTCTGTACCACATGCTTGAGAGTTGAGGTGTTTGGGCATCCACCTACATTCAGTGTGATGAAAGCACAATGCTAAAGAAAAGAAACAGTGACAAATATCAACCACAATATGAGGCTGCTCCTGTGCTTAGATCTGTGATGTAACTATGCCAGAACTGTAGTTTTTCCTCATAAACATAAGAATCTACACACAAAGGTTCAGCATGGTCACATTGGTCATATACACTGAAATCCAATGTTCTCACTCATAAACATTCGCTTTTTTAAAAAAAACTGTTAGTATTTAGTGTAAAATGAAAAATATAATTGTTGTGAGGTAAATGTACAAGTGGCAAATAGCAGTGGTAATTCATGAGTAACTGCTATCCTCTGAGGTTTTGATGTTTATAACTGTAGGATATGGAGAGTAGCATTATTTCCACAGTCAAGAATCAATTCAAAAAAACAAAGGGAAAGTGGCATTTTAATTCTGAAAATTGTCTAGAGACAGAATGTATGCCGCAAAGACTTGAGCATGGCTAGTGTGGCAGAGACACAATCATCTCAGTGGTGTGATTACAAAGCCCCAAGATATGTTTTTAAACATACTCTAACTTTGGAAGGATTGAGACAATAATCTAACCTTGAAATGTGGACCCACAATACGCCATGCCTATAAGATGTACGGTGGTAAAAAACATGGAGCAGAATTTGAGGGAATAGACAAACAATTACCGACCCAACTTGAGACCCATGCCTTTAGAGGAGGCCCACCCATGACAATACTAATAACATCATGCTATATTTGAAGACTGTATCCTATAATAACTGTGATCAGAGGGCCTTCGCCCAGGAACAGATGGACATTGACGAACATTAAATGGAACTTAGGGAATGTTATAGAAAAAGAGGAGGATGGAATTAGGAACAAGAGTGGTCAATGACACCACAACAAAACCTACAGAGTCAACTCCCCTGGCTCCATGGGGGTTCTTAGAGACTGAGCTGCCAACCATAAAGCCTGCATAGAACAGATGCAGGCTCTCTGCACATGTGTAAGAATTGTGCATCTGGTTATCACATGAGGTGCCTTAACTAGGGACAGGGGCAGTCTCCTATTGCATTGCATTCCTCTGGATCTCTTTCCCATAACTGGCCTGCCTTATCTAGCATCAACAGGAGAAGATGCACCTGATTTTACTGCAACTTGATAGGCCAAGGGTGAGTGATATCTATGGGATGCTGAGCCTTTTCTGAAGATAAGGGAAGGAGGGGTGAGTGGAGGAAGGTGTGGTGATAGGACTTGGTGGAGTGCTGGACTTCAACAACAACAAAAATAACAAAAAGACTAAACACACATGGAAACTAGACAACTCTCTACTTAATGACACCTGCGTCAAGGAAGAAAGAAAGAAAGAAAGAAAGAAAGAAAGAAAGAAAGAAAGAAAGAAAGAAGGAATTCCTGAAACTGAAATTCAATGAGAATGAAGAAACAACATACCCGAATTTGTAGGACTCATTGAAAGCAGTGCTAAGAGGAAAATTCATAGCATTAAGTGACTTTATAAAGAAATTGGAAACATATCATATAAGCAACATCTGGAAGTCATAGGGGAAAAAAGAAGCAGAAACACCCAAGAGGAGTAGACATCTGGAAATAATCAAACTCAGGGCTGAAAACAATAAATTAGAAATGAAGAGAACAATTCAAACAATCAACAAAACCAGGAGCTGGTTCTTTGAGAAAATCAACAAGATAGACAAACTGTTAGCCAAACAACTAAAAGGCAGAGAGACACTATCCAAATCAACAAAAGCAGAAATGAAAATGGAGACATAACAACAGATACTGAAGAAATATAAAGAATCATAAGATCCTACTTCAAAGGCATATATGCCACAAAATTTGAAAACCTATGGGGAATGGACAATTTTTTTGATCGAATCCACTTGCCAAAATTGAATCAAGATCAAATAAACAAACTAAATAGCCCTATTTCCCCTACAGAAATAGAAGCAGTCATTAATAGTCTCCCAATCAAAAATAGCCCAGGGCCAGATGGTTTCAGGGTAGAGTTCTACCAAACATTCAAAGAAGAGTTAATACTGATACTCTTCAAACTACTCAAAAGATAGAAATGAATGGAACATTACAAAACTCATTCTAAGAGGCCATAGTCATCTTAATACCTAAATGTCAAAAAGACCCAACAAAGAAAAAATTTCAGACCAATTTCTCTTAAAAACATTGATGCACAAATACTCAATAAAATACTCACAGACCAAATCCAAGAACACATCAAAGATATCATTCACCATGACCAGGTAGGCTTCATTCCAGGCATACAGGGATGGTTTAATATACATAAATCCATTAATGTAATCCACCATATAAACAAGCTGAAAGAAAAACACTCCTTAGATACAGAAAAAATATTTGGTAAAATCCAACACCCATTTATGTTTAAAGTTTTGGAGAGATCAGGAATACAAGGCACATACTTCAAAATCCACTTGCATCTGCATCCTGATTGCTGAGATTAAGGGATTGTGCTACTACATCCAGTAATAAAAGAATTTTATAAAGTATCTATGGAACAATTGTCAGTGAAATGTTAATAAGACATCCTATAAAAATAAGAAGAGTACATTGGTTTGAATGTATTAATAGTAACAAAAAAATACCCAAAATGTGTCAGGGTCACAGTAAGGAAAAGAAATTAGTAATCAATTTTCCTGGGTATTTAACCAAGATCAATTCCAGATTTGAATTTTCTCTTCTCTATGTCTGTGTTCTGTCACTCTCTGTCTGTTCAATGAGCCTGAATCTGTGTCTACATGAATGATCTTCTGCATCTGTCTGTCCCTGCCTGTGTCTCTGTGTGTGCTCAACAAAAGACTTTTCTATGCATCTATTCAACAACATGACAGCTTCCCCTGCAGGAATGAATGAGGAATACTTTACAGAAATTACTAAAAGACTTTTACAAGGTTTAAGACACTGACTCCAACTGCGCCAACTGCCCAAGATAACAAACAGTGCAGCAAACATCACTGCACACAGATATTTCAACCTATGTCCATGTCACCCCAACATTTATAATGGAAATATGTCTCCTAAGGTTGCTTCCAAAGCACTTGCTCTTTCAGCATTGATTACCTAGCATGCATACACAGCTGCATTACACTTTTGTCAGGGTCATGGAAAACTACATATTTAGGATGAAAATCATCCTTGAGAAATCCAAGGCAAGTAAGCCTGTTTGTTACATTGCTCTTCTGGAAGTCATATTGAACAAACAGGCTAAGTGCACAGTAGGGCAGCAGTCTTAAATCTTAAATGAACTCAAGGTCTATTAACTCTGGCTATGAGGTGCAGCAAAACATCCACAGTCTCTTACAATGTAAGAGATATTTTCATAATGGTGCATCCCCATGCTAGAGTGAACTTCCAAATACAACCTTTGCCCTCAGTCCCTAGAATGTAATCTGTGTCTGGTTCTCCTAATGGGACTCTCACCTTCTGACAGCACAGGAGAGAAAAGTTATTTCGCAGTTCGAAACCTGCCCCTCAGGTGATGCTCACTACTTCCTTAAAAGTTTGTTATTGTTAATTAATGGGAACAAATGTTTTTCACAGGTGATGTCACATCCCTTGGCATTATTTTCATTGTTACATCCTGTGACATGATCCTGTCATTCCCTCAAGGCATAAACTCTGAGAAGATTCAGGCTTTATCTTTAGGGTTGCCATCAACTGCATATCTATGAGTGTGGTAGGTCCTATTGGCCACTGAGTTCTCAACCATCAGCCAACATCACAGCTGCATCTCTACTTGCACATGTGAGTTACTTTCCTTTAGGTACCCAGTGTGCAGCATCCATGGCAGTCTCTGGAAGATGAGTGAGTACAGGTCTCTGAAATGATCCTACTCTTTCTGATAAAGCCACCTACACAGGTTGAATGCTGAGAGTGGGGAAGATCAGCTTAAGACTTGAATTGTACATGGTTTGACAGAAGCTGCAGGTGAGAGATGCTACCCAGGGTTCCTCCACTTTGGTGCTGTTTGCAAAGGCAGTGTCAGTGTGTTTTTTCCCAGTACGTAGGGATCTGGTGGCAATTACAGTCTGTGACTCTTTTTCTTTGGGAAGCTAAGACTCTGTTCACTGGGTTGATAAAACCTCTTCCAGAATTTAGTGACTTACAAGAGCAATGTGAGTGATATTTGGTGACCTCTGCATATTTACAACTCAAATTACCAATAGCACCTTAAAGCGGATAAGAATTATTTTGTTTCTTTATTGAAAACAGCTATGTAGAGTGGCATAGTGACAGGTTAGTATCCTTCTTTGAGGGCTTCATAATCAGGGTTCTGCAAGATGAACAAGAAATAACCCAATGTTGCAATATCCAAATTTCAATGCTAATGGCATTTGACTAGCTGAGTGATTTCAACCTCACACTGCCCAAGCATCAGAACCCACATTCTGCTGTTTCCAGCCCCCACCCAGACACAGATACACATATTCCTAAACATTATTTTTTGTTTTGTTTTTTAGACAGAGTCAACATATATAACCCTGAGTGCCTCTAGTTTGTTATGTAGACCAGGATCTCCTCAAAATTGGGAGTTCCTCTGGGTCTGCCTGCCACATGCTGAAGCTAAAGACATGTCTCACCATGCTTAGGTGAGATATTGCTTTTTAATAAAACAGATATGTCATTCGTGCTTTGTGTTATGAACCCATGTGCTATGTGTGCTGTACCCATTGAATCCTTGGCTGACAGTATATTTATATCTATCAATTTCTGTCAAATGTATATTTGTTAGATTTTATGTTCCACAGATCAAACGGATTGCTACTATTATTCAATATTCCCATTTAATGTCTATTATGTTTTCATTTCATTAAAATGCACTCACAAGTAATTTGCAGTTTATCTTTTTATAGAGAGAATTAATATGATAGGGTTATATTGTAATTAATATTCACCAAATTAAAATATTTGGAAGTTACTTTGGAAACACTTAAAAGCAAGAATAAGCACATGTATGTACACACAAACATATGTAACTGCAATTACAGGTGAGTGTGATGACAAAGGAAAACTTACATATTATTTTCCTAATATCTTATGGTCACTATTTTTCTTTTATCCTTTTTATTCTCAAATGTTACTATTCTCTATTATTTAGTCTCATGTTTCACCTTTGAGATCTTTGTGTAATGTGTTTTGATCATGTTCATACTTTCCCCATTCCCCTAGATTCACCATCCTTCTTTACCTGATAAACTTTGTGTCTTTTTTATTTCTAAACCTATACAGCACAGTGTTTGAGGCCCATATGATCTTGGGTTTGTCACCATCCACTGAAGCTTGGTTGACATATCAGAGGTCACATTTTAAAGGAAGATGACTTCCCTTTTCTGGGTGGTATCCATTGTCAATAGCATTTTAGGTGCCACTATTTTCTCTGTAGCCAGACAGTCTCCTTTCTGGTAAGTCTCTGCCTTTACAAGTTGCTGGGAACTTGGAAACGTGTAGTGTGTCCACGTGCAAGACCCTTGTCTGGATGTAGTTTGATAATTAGACCTCTTCAGTGTGGTGCACTTGTGGATGTTACACCAGAAATTAATTATAAAGCACTTAAAAGAGAAAATAAGTACTGATGGCAATATAAAGCTTACCTCCAATGTCCAGGTTAATTATGTGTAATTCAAACAATAGTAAATCATTGAAACCCAGGACACATCTTATGAGAAAGTCACATGTTAATATGTGAACTGCTGAACCTAACATGATGGATTCTAGTCAGTACAGTGATTCACATGCTATGACAGAGAGAGTCCAACTTACTTAACAATTGTTGCCAGGACATGATGTGAAGTGACCCAGGATTGTGACAGAATGGCCTCGAGAGACCTGGCTGTGGGGATCTTCTTCCTGTTGCAGACAGCACTGGGAATGCTGGGGAACTCAGCCTTGCTTTGTTGTTTTGTCATCGCTGACTTTGCTGGGATCAGGGCAAAGCCCACAGACCTGATTGTAAAACACCTGACTTGGGCTAACTTCCTTGTTCTTCTGTGCAAAGGGATGCCTCACACAATGGAAGCTTTTCGTCAGACATACTATCTAGGTTATATTTCGTGTAAACTTGCCTTATATTTTCACAGAGTTGCCAGAGGAGTATCCCTTAGCTCCACATCACTGCTTAGTGTCATCCAGGCCATCACCATCAGCCCCAATAATTCCAAGTGGAAACAACTCAAGATCAGAGCCCCCAGGATCATTGGTCCTTCCCTGGGCCTCTGCTGGTCCCTACAGCTTTTGATATATGTCTTCATTCTTGTGTATACAACTGACATACAGAGTGGAGTGAATATTACTGGAAGAAAAGATTTTGGATACTGTGCTGTTGTGAATCCTGGGAGACTCATCGACACTTTCAATGCAGTTCTATTGACATCCAGCGATGCCATGTTTTTGGGGCTGATGGTGTTTGCCAGTGGCTCCATGGTGTTTAGGCTGCTCAAACACAAGCAGAGGGTACAACACACCCACAGATCCCAGTCTCCTAGGTCATCCGCTGAGACCAGTGCCACCCATATCATCCTCACCATAGTGAGCAGCTTTGTGCTGTTCTATGTAGCATCTATTGTCTTTACATCATACGTGTCTGTCCTAGACGTAACAATTAGGTGGCTGGTGGATGCCAGTGCTGCCATGTCTGCATGTTTCCCAGCCTTCTGCCCCTTTGTGCTTCTCAGACAACATACCTCTGTTTTCAAACTTGCTGTACCTGTTCTCATCAGACCACACTGTGTTTGTGTAGTCAGAGATCTCTAAAAAACTGTGCTGCCTGCTTTTCCTTTCCACTTCTTCTCCTATGTACTGCTCTGTGCACACACATTCAATATGAACCTACACAGTAATTGTAGAATCTCTACTATGTTTCTTTCCAATATAGTTTGTAATTTAACCGGTGACACAGGCAATTCATTCTATATGATATGAGTGTTGAAACGATCACTGCTCGTGACAGAGGTATTTAAGATTTGTTGCTATATGGACCATAATGATTAAGGCGAGCTTCTACGAGGATGGGATTTTTAATCAACATTGTCACCTCCAGTCCAAAAATTAACCAGGTCTCTCTCTGACTCTTGCCTACGGATGTAAGCTCCCAGTTACTGTATACCAGCCTGGTTGGTGGCGAAGTCTCTGCTATGAAAGAAATGTATTGATTCTCTGAGAATGTAAGCAAGCCCTCAGTTAAATGCTTTCTTTTATAAATTTCCATGGTCATGGCATTTCTTCACAGCATTGATAAGTGCAAGCAGGGCCTAAGGACTGGGTATTTTTCTGATAGGTCTCATTATGTTATTATTTAGAGTTATAGGGAAGCCTTTGAGACTGTGGACTAGCAAAGCAGTTGTACCCTGTGAGCAGTGCTTTCCAAGCCGTTCTAGCAGTAACTTAGAAGACAGACACTCTGAGAGCATTGCAGACTATGGACGCATAACCTGACATCCTCACACATACACACATGTAGGCAAACAACAGCACACCTAAAAATAATCCCCTCAGAATAGGAAATAAAATATATTTTGAGGTTGGACGAGGGTCTAATGGAGATGGGAAGAGGAGGGTTCAAGCAGGGGATGGAGAGGGGGAAGGAGAAAGTACTGGAAGAGAGTGGATTGGGGGATGGTGTAGGAATCTAGTGCAATGCAAACCTCTTGGAACATCACTTGGAGTGACCCTACTGAAATCTCCGAGTAACGAGTGTGGTATGAAAGCCAAACTGGCCGTCTTTTTTTTTTTTAATTTTTTATTATTAATTTATTCTTGTTACATCTCAATGGTTATCCCATCCCTTGTGTCCTCCCATTCTTCCCTCCCTCCCCTTTTCCCCTTATTCCCCTCCCCTATGACTGTTCCTGAGGGGGATTACCTCTCCCTGTATATGGTCATAGAGTATCAAGTCTCTTCTTGGTAACCTGATATCCTTCCTCTGAGTGCCACCAGGTCTCCCCCTCCAGGGGACATGGTCAAATGTGAGGCACCAGAGTACATGACAAAGTCATACCCCACACTCCACTCAACTGTGGAGAATGTTCTGACCATTGGCTAGATCTGGCTAGGGGTTTAAAGTTTACCGTCTGTATTGTCCTTGGCTGGTGCCTTAGTTTGAGCGGGACCCCTGGGCCCAAATCTGCCTATCATATTGTTCTACTTGTAGGTTTCTAGGACCCTCTGGATCCTTCTACTTTGCCATTCTCCCATGCTTCTCTCATCTAGAGTCCCAATAGGATGCCCTCCCCTCTGTCCCAGTTTCCTGGTAAGTGAAGGCTTTCGTGGGACATGCCCCTTGGGCTAGTATGCAGATATAAGTGAGTATATACCATTTAAGTCTTTCTGTTTCTGGGTTAACTCACTCATTATGATCATTTCTAGCTCAATCCATTTATCCACAAATTCCGGGAATTCCTTGTTTTTAATAGCTGAGTAGTATCTGGCCATCTTCTGTAACTAGGAAAGGCTCCCAGCAGTGGGACAGGAACATCAACCCAGTCACAAAACCTTCAACCTACAGTCTTTTCTCTCTGCGAGACGTGCTGGAGTAATGGCATCATAGAGTATGTGGCAGTAGCCAGTCAATGAGTGGTCCAACATGAGGCCCACATCCTGAAAAAGAGCCCTGCCCTGAGACTGCCTAGATGGTCAGAATCCAGAGGCTGGCCATCCCAGAGACCCAGGACAGGAGTAATCATGAGCTGGCAAAGAGAAAATGAAGAGGCCCATGAAATGGTTCCTGACGGTAATCTCCTATACTCACACATCAGTGCCTAGCCCAACTGCCATCAGAGATTTCACCAAGCAACTGATGGAAACAGATGAAGAGACCCACAGCCAGATTTTGAGGAATCCTGTGGAGGAGGGGAAGGAAAGATTGCCGAAGCCAGAGTGGTCAAGGACAACACAAGAAAACCCACAGAGTCACATTCTTTCTTCATAGGAGGGTCTCACACTTTGGCTAGCCTGGCTTAGAACTCACTATGTAACACAGACTCCCCTTAACTCGAGGCCATCCTCCTTTTTAAATGTGTAGTACTAGGATTAAAACCATGTGCTTTTATTCTCTCCTTGTTTTACACCTCCTTCTTTAAATTAAAGGGGTTATTTATTTTAAATTTATGTGTGTTCTTCTTTTGCCTGCATTTGTGTCTGTGTTCCGCATGCCTGAAATGCGTGCAGTGTCCAGAAGAGGGAATTTAATTCCTTGTTAGTGGAGTTTCAGAGAGTTGCTATTCTGAATGTCAGTAATGGAGCAGTGTGAGTGCAAGTGCAGCTGTGCCCTTTAAAACAAAATAAATTGGCCATTAGGTTTCTCACATCATGAAATCCAAGCATGCTCACCTCACAGTCTTCCCCTGCCCACCCTCTTGCTCTGTGTCCTCCCACCCCATCCAAGAAGAAACAAAAAGGAAAAAATGTAGTAAATAATAAGGAAATAAAAAATAACCCACCCAAGATCGAGAATCAAATCCATTTCTAGTGTTCATATACTAATTGGAGGATGGTCTATCTCTAGTGGCTATAGCTCCACCGAATGGAGGTGATGTCTTCTCCACCTACACTCCTGCAAGAAGCATCAAATGTGGAGAGCCAAGTGATGGCCAGCTAGGGTTATGGCCCCCCTCTCCTGTGAACCCACTCCATGAGGGCAATGGGAGGGGTCATGCTCAGCACTTCTCACAGACATCATCGTAGCTTCATTGGCAGCCAAGACTCCTGATGACTGCATGACCTTTGGTGGTAACACTGTCCAGAGACCTCAACCTGGTCCCAAGCCACATATGACCGACCATTCATGCTCTCAGATGTGAAATCCTTGTCTTGTGTGTTGGCTGTAATAGTATCTCCAGAGCTTGTTGTGGTGGTTGGGCCGCTGGCTTCTGGTGGTATCAAATGGTCCTGGGGATTGTTGTTTGTGTTCTTAAGCTGATCTCTTCCCACTGTGATGTCTCTGGTTGGAGCATGTACCCAGTGCCTGCTTGGAGCTCAGAACTTTCTGTGGATTAGCTGGGTGATATAAGGTCAGATCCACTAGTGTTCCCGGCTATGGAGTGTGCTAGGTGCTAGAAGCCACAGACGCTGGTGTTTCTGCAGGTCCCAGATTGCTCTGCACCCCAGGGAGTTCAAGAGCTGCCCGCAAGCCAGGCGTGTGGGCCTCATGTGGGTGCAAGCTGGTTGCTGAGACCTCCCCCCTAGGAGCTTTCTGTGGCTTCTCTGGGTGACCTGAAGTCAGATCCATATGTGATACCAACTGTGGTGTCTGCTTGGTGCTAGAACCCACAGGTGGTGGTGTTTTTGCAGTGCCCACTAGCTCTGTGCCCCAGGGAGTTCAAGAGCTGCCTGCCTGCCAGAAGTGTGGCACTAGCCTTCGGAGGCTGCACGCTTGTTTCTGTTGGGTCCCGGGACTTGTGCTTTTGCCTGGTTGCTAGAGGCCAGACCCAACCGTGCTCCACATAATTTGGAACCTTCCCACCTGTGGGTCACCAATACTGGTGTTTTGTGGTTCTCAGGCCAGTACTTAGGTTGCTGATTAGAAACTGCTGTCCTGCTGATTAAACAAGGTGTGTTTTAAATACTGCCATCTTGGATCTCCGTGTCAATTCAATTTTTGATCTTAGCCATTCTAGTAGGTGTAAGATGGACTCTCAGAGTCATTTTGTTTTACAATTCCTGGTAAAGAATGCCTTTGGGCATCTCTTTATGTGTTTCTTGACCATTCCATATTCCTCTGTTGACAATTCTCTGTTTAGCTCTATGCCCCATTTCAAATTGAATTATTCAGTTGGGTGGTGTTTAATTTCCTGAGTTCATTACCTATTTTGGATATTAGCCCTTTGACAGATGTAGGGTTGGTAAAGATCTTTTCCCAATCTGCAGGCTGTCGCCTTGTTCTGTTGACAGTGTCATTTGCCTTACAGAAGCATTTCCATTTCATGAGTTCTCATTTATTAATTGTTGGTCTTAGAGCCTGAGCTATTGGTGTTCTGTTCAGGAAGTTTCCCCCTGTACCAATGATTTCAAGGCTCTTCCCAACTTTTTTTTTCTAACAGATTTCAGGTGTCTCATTTAATGTTAAGGTATTTAATACACTTGGTCTTGAGTTTTGTGCAGGGTGATAAATATTGGTCTATGTGCATTTTTCTACATGTGGAAATCTAGTTAGACCAACACCATTTGCTGAAGATGCCTTTTTTTTTTTTTTCATTGTATGGATTTGGTTTCTTTGTCAAAAATTGTGTCTATAGATGTGTAGGGTTATTTCTTGGTCTTTGATTTGATTTTATTGTTAGGCCAGCCTATTTCTCTGCCAGTATCATGCCATTTTTATTACTGTATCTCTATAGTACAGCTTGAGATCAAGGATGTAGTTTTTTCCTGAAAATCTTTTATTGTACAGGATTGTTTTAGCTATTGTGGGCTTTTTGCTTTTCCATATAAAGTTGAGAATTGGTTTTTCAAGGTCTGTAAAGGGTTGTGTGGTGTTTTTATAGGGATTGCATTGTTTGGTAGATTGCTTTTGTTAAGATGGCTATTTTTACTGTTGATCCTCCTGATTGATGAGCACCGGAGAGATTTCCATCCTCTCATATCCTTCTTCAAGTTCTTTCTTCAGCGACTTGACGTTTTTTCATACAACTTTAGTTTACCTACTTTTCTTTCTCAGCCCTTTGTCATTTACGTACAGGAGGAGCTACTAATTTTTTAAGTTAAACTTCTATCTGGTGACTTTGCTAAAGGTGTTTATCGACTGTAGGAGTTCTCTGGTGGAATTTTGTGGGCCGCTTATGTACACTGTGAATAGCATGTGTGAATACCATTACTTTAACTTCCCCACTTCCTATGTGGGTCCCATTGATCTACTTTATTGCCTCATTGTTCTCGCTGGAATTTCAAGTTCTTACATTGAAGATATATGGAGAGAGTGGGCCAACATGTCTAGTCCCTGATATTAGTGGAGTTTCTTTGAGTTTTCTCCATTTAGTTTGATTTTGGCAATAGGCTTGCTGTATATAGTCATTATGATGCTTAGGTAAGTACCTGGTGTCCCTGATCTCTCCAAGATTCTACCCATGAACAGATGTTAGATTTTTTTTCAAGTGTTTTTTTTTTTGTTTGGTTGGTTGGTTGGTTGGTTTGTTTTGTTTTTTGACATCTGAAGAGATGATCTTGTGTTTTTATTCTTCCGGGTTTTTTTAATATGGTGGATTACATTGCTGGATTTCCTATTTTAAACCATCCCTGCATGCCAGTAAAGTGATATCTTTGATGTGTTCTTGGGTTTGGTTTGCGAGTAGTTTTGTATCAGTGCTCATAAGAAAATTGGTCTGAAATTCTCTTTCTTTGTTGGGTCTTCATGAATTTTAGGTATCAAAGTGACTGTGGCCTCATAGAAATGAGGTTGGTAATGTTCCACCCGTTTCTATTTTGTGGAGTAGTTTGAATAACATTGTTGTTAGATCTTCTTTGAATGTCTGGTAAAATTCTGAGCAGAAACCACAGAAAAAAAGCTCTGACCTTTTTTTTTTTTTTTTTTTTTTAAATGGGAGACATTTTATTATTGCTACTCTTTCCACAGGAGATATAAGATTAAAGAAACTGTGGTACATATACACTATGGAATACTACTCAGCTATTAAAAACAAGGAATTCCCGAAATTTGTGGACAAATGGATTGAGCTAGAAATGATTATAATGAGTGAGTTAACCCAGAAGCAGAAAGATTCAAATGGTATATACTCACTTATATCTGCATACTAGCCCAAGGGGAAACTGGGACAGAGGGGAGGACATCCTATTGGAACTCTAGATGAGATAAACATGGGAGAATAACAAAATAAAAGGATCCAGAGGGTCCTAGAAACCTACAAGTAGAACATTATGATAGGCAGATTTGGGCCCAGGGGTCCCGCTCAAACTAAGGCACCAGCCAAGGACAATACAGGCGGTAAATTTAAACCCCTACCCAGATCTAGCCAATGGTCAGAACATTCTCCACAGTTGAGTGGAGAGTGGGATATGACTTTCACATGAACTCTAGTGCCTCATATTTGACCATGTCCCCTGGAGGGAGAGACCTGGTGGCACTCAGAGGAAGGATAGCAGGTTACCAAGAAGAGACTTGATACCCTATGAGCATATACAGGGGGAGGTAATCCCCCTCCGGAACAGTCATAGGGGAGGGGAATAATGGGAAAATGAGAGGGAGGGAAGAATGGGAGGATACAAGGGATAGGATAACCATTGAGATGTAACAAGAATAAATTAATTAAAATTTTTTTAAAAGAAAAAAAGATTATTCAATTGGTTTACCTTATCTTGCTTCAAGTTTGATAATTGGAATCTGTCCAAAAAAATTCCATTTCATTTAGGTTTTCAAATTTTGTGGCACATATGCTTTTGAAGTAAGACCTAATAAGTCTTTGGATCTCCTCACTGTCTGTTATGTCTCTTTTTTTATTTCTGATTTTGAGAGATATTAATGACCAGTGTGTTAGGTGCTTTTATTTTGGTGTTGTTTGTGTTAGTGTTGTTGTGTGCTTGACTAATTTTTTTTCTAAAGTGAAGTTATCTGTTTCCTGTGTGTTTTAAGTGTGCTTTAGTTGGTCATGTGGTGAGGAAGGAGGTCCCCTTCTGTCAGAGGTCTAGGGGAAAGGAATATGACAGAAGAAAGAGGGTACGTGAACCCTAATAACACATTTTTCTCAGTAAAGATTGAGCAGACTAGCTTGGAAATGCCTCAAACTTTTATTCCCTGTGTTTAATCTCTGAAGGCCTACTACAAAAAGGAAGTAATGATTATATCAATACTGAAAAGTCTTAATGAAATAAACTAACATGTAAAAATGCCTGATTGTGATTTTCTTGATATTATCTACTGTATCTAATTTAATAACATGTGAAAAGCTTTCAAATTCATGTAATTATGGGAAAAAATTAAGTGGGATATTGAAACATCTGTTTATGACTTTCTCCTCTCTTCAGAAGCCTGAATGTGAAGCTCTTTAAGAAAGATGTTAACTTCTCAGTACAGCAATCTACATAGGCATTTCCAATAATGAAAAATATACACACATAATAAGTCCATGTGGAAAGCAGAATTTGAGGAGTAAATATGTAGAGGCCACCAAGCACTTCTCACATTGTTTTTGTAACTCACTAAGTTCTGGAAGAGATTTTACCACTTCAGTAAACAGGGCCTTAGATTCCTGATGGAAAAACAAGACCAGATGAATTCTATGAAACAGTCACAATCTTATGCATCCATCAGGCCCCCAATATACTGGGAAAACCACACTGTCACTGTGTTGGAAATGAACACCAAGAAGGTAGAATCAAGGATAGTGTCACTAACTTGCAGCCTCTGTCAAACCATATTTGGGTTTATTCTTCCCATTATGAGAACTAAATCCATACATGAGCCCCTACCTAAAAGAAGATGATTAGTTTAGAAGTCTGCTCTCACCCAACTTTTAGAGACTGCCCAAGCCCCTGCAGACTGGTTGCCTGAATCAAAACACTCACTTATGAAGGTATAGTGCATCTGTGAGGCTGGCTGCTGGGTAGTGGTTCATTGGTCAATGGGACATAAAACCATCATATATCTACAAAGTTTATGGTAAGCCCCATGGTCAAGATTGGATGTTCTTGGTGTTCATTTCCCAAGAGGACAACAGAATCATGTCCCAGGAAGGAACTATGATTTTTGTGTCAAGAAAGTTGACATCACCTCTAAAAAAAACTTGTTCCTATTAATAATTAAGAAAAACTCTTAACTGAGTATTGTACATCACACAGGGACAGACTAAATGACCTCTCTCTCTCTCTCTCTCTCTCTCTCTCTCTCTCTCTCTCTCTCTCTCTCTCTCTGTGTGTGTGTGTGTGTGTGTGTGTGTGTGTGTGTGTGTGTGTGAAGTTCAGAATACAGGTATGAGAACCATATAGGGATTACATTCTAGGGATGAGGGACAGAGGGCAAAGTGTGCAGTTGCAAGTCCACTTTATTATATCAATGCATTATTATGAAAATACCTATTACATTCTAAGAGACTGAAAGTTTTGCTGGACCCTTTCATCAAGAATTTATGCGCCCTGAGGTGACTCGAGATTTAAGACTGCTGTCCTACTGTATACCCGGGCTCTTTGTTCACCCTGCCTTTAATGGAACAATGTTCCATCCAACCACACTTGCCTTGAATTTCCCATGTAAACGGCCTTTATAACGTAAACTAATGCAGAATTTTAATCCTAAAATATGTAGTCTTCCATGTCCATAAGCAAAGAGGAATGTAGGTGTAAATGCATGTTATATAATAGTTGATGGGAAAAGCAAGTATTTTTTAAAGCAACATTAGGAAACAGATATCCACCATAAATGCTTAAAATGGCATGGATATGTGATGATAGACCTATGTGCAGTGATTGTTGCATCACTGTATGTTCTGTGAGGCAGTTGGGGGCATTTGAAGTCAATGACCTAATCCTTTGTAGAATACATTTGTTGAGAGTAGTTTTTTCCTTTTAATTTTTCTTTTTTTTTTTTTCCTTTTTGTTTTGTTACGACAGAGTTCTCTGTGTAGCCTTGGCTGTCCTGCTGTCACTTTGTAGACCAGGCTGGCCACTACCCGAGAGAGAACTATCTATCTCTGCCTCCCCAAGTGCTGGTATTCAGGTGTACGCCACCATGGCTGGCTTTTAGAACACTTTAAAATTTTTTCTATAATGTATTTCTCATTCCTTTCTGTGTGTGAAGCTCACATGTATTGCAATAAATGCCAAACAATATCTTTTGTGAGGAACACACACAAATAGAAAAAGACAGGGGCAGGCAGATCCATGTCATATCTCATGTAGGCGCAGATTCAGACTCATACAACATACAGTCAAAGAATGATGAAAGAAACACACAGAAAGAAGTAGAGTATTTAAATCTGGGCTTGCTTTTCATTAAATATTGAAAGATGCAGCTTCTTAATTTATTTTCCTTAATGTGAACCTGAAATACTTTGTGAATCTTGGGATTGTTTTTAATGCATTCAAAGCAATACACTCTGCTTCTTCATAGTCCTCCATGAAGAAATGTAAATCCCTCCTCCTGCCCTCACGTCAAGTGGATTACACAGATATTTCCTTTCTAATTTCCCTCTTTCCATTCATTACTTTCTCCCAGACCCCAAATCCACAAACTGACAGTTTTAGCACAGAATTCCACAAGACCTTCAAAGAAGAGTTAATCCCATTTCTTCTCAAATTATTCTACAAAATAGAAACAAAAGGAACTTTGCCTAAAGTTATTTTATAAGGCCAGAGTTACGCTGGTACTCAGACCACAAAAAGATACAACAATGAAAGGAAATATAGACCAATTCCTCTGGAGAACATAGGCACAAAATTTCAAAATACAACACTTTCAAACAGAATCCAGTGAGACGACAAAACCATCATCCACGATGATCACGTCCCCGACCCGCAGGCTCAGTTATTCGTGGAGTGGCGAGGAGGGTCGCGACCTGTGAATAAAGAATAGGGGAAAGAGAGGCACGGGCCCAGGAAAAACGTTGCTTATCGAGGGCCGTTTATTGTAAGGGGGTATCCAAATTTAAAGTGAACTTCTGAGAGGGCGGGGGGTGGAAAGGAATGCAGTGGAAAATTACAAAATCTTCTGGGCCAGGCCCAAGGACAGCAGGTGTGGAGTGGGGCGATTATACAGAAGTCTCGATACACCGAATGTTCTCTTTCTCAAGGTCAGGCTGGATCTTTGTGGTTGCCAGACAGAATAATTATTTCAAGTATGCAGACAGCTGTGGCTTTCAGCCAGCAGGGCCTCTCAGCCACTCGGGCAGGTCAGGCAAGGTCCTATGGCTCCTGACAATCACGCAGACTTCATTATGTGGTAAAGGGACAGGTCAGCACATGCAAATTGATAAATGCAAGCCCTCATAAGTGAACGGGGGAAAATAATAGCATGGTCATATATTTATATGCAGAAAAAGCTTTGGACAAAATCCAACACACTTTCATAATATATTGAGGATATATTGGGGATACAAGGAACATATCCCAAAATAGTTTTACAGCAAACATCAATTTACTGGAATAAAATCAAAGTAATTACACTGAGATCAAGAACAATACATGACTGTCCTTTTTGCCATACCTATTAAATATATAGTACTTACCATCTTACCTACAGCAATAAGAAAACTCAAAGATATCAAGGGGTATTAATAGGATTGAATTGAAAAGGAAAAATGCTGACACGTCTTTGTTTGCCAATACTATGATAGTATACATTAGTGACCTCAAAATTTCCACTGAAAAACAACTACATCTGATAAAAACTTTCAGCAGTGTACTAGGATACAAAATTAACTTTAAAAAATCAGTAGGCCCCCTACATACAAATTACATCTGGACTGAGAGAGAAATTATGGAAACAGCACTCTTCACAATAGCCTCAAATAATATAAAATATTTGGAGGTATCTCTAAGAAAACAAATAGAAGATTTCTATTATAATAATTTAACCTGAATGAAGAAGTTATCCAAAGAAAAATAGTCCCATGCTCATGAACCAGAAACAGTAACATAGGAAAATAAACACCGTATCTAAATCAATATACAAATTCATTGCAGCCTCTACCAAATTCCGAAATATTTCTTCACAGCTCTTAAAAGGACAATTTTGAACCTCATATGAAAACAAAAAAAAAATGTTACCCAAAAAAGGCATGAGGAATAAAAGACTTGTAGGAGGTATCACTGTATCTGACCTCAAATTGTACTACAGAGCTATCGTAATAATAACAGGATGGTATTGGTACAAAAATGGACATGTTGATCAATTGAATTGAACAGAAATCCTAACTAGACATAAAACCATACAGCTATGGACACCTGTAGGCAAAAATACAAAAAGAAAAAGACAGCATCTTTAACAATTCTGTTTGTCAAACTGGATTTCTGCATGTAGAAGAATTCAAACGTATCCACACTCTGCACAACAAGGAACTCGAGATGGATCAAAGCCATTAATATAGAACAGACACACTGAACCGGATTGATGGGTATGCAGTGAATCACATTGAGCTATTGGTTACATGAGAAAACTTTCTGAATGAAACACTGTTACTTCCCAAGACAGCTTTGAAGAAAGCTTCCAGTCTCAATTGGTCCACCATTTCAGACTGTCACATGCATGACTCCTATTGAGCCTGGAATTTCTCAACATTTAGAATCTGAACTGCAAATGTTATTCCTAGCTTGTTTAACCATTTCCCCAGTTTTATTTGGGCCCCTACACATGTATTATACATCCCCAATCAGCTAGAAGAAACTGTACGAGAGCAATGTCCCATTTCACTTAAGGGGAGTTGGGTAGGTTTTTGGCTGCATTCTTGGGCTATAGATAGTTATTTGTATCAGGAGGTGGTTACAAGTTACTATTGGTCTTATTCAGAGAGAAAATGAGGTTGGATTCAGGGATGTCTCTCTTTTCCTTTATCTTTCTATCTTAGGTTTAGAGATAGGGGCTGAAAAGAAAGAAGGTGGAATACAGAAATACTTACGAGTGATAGGACAAAAAGCAGATTATTGAATCTACTCCTCAACTTAAGGCCTTAATTGTTGCTCACAAGCTTGTTTTTAATTCATTGGTATCAAAATTTATATAGTGATGCAAAATAAGTTTAATTTGGATATATTGGTATAGAATTCAACTTTAAGATTATTTTTCATGACATTATATATATTTCTATTCTAACATGACCTATTGTACACAAACAACTCAGGTAGAATACAGTACTTTGAAAATGCTATTGCAAGCTGTTTAGGATAGTAAATTATTCAAGTTCATTGTTAATTGATCAAATCATGGTCATGTCAATTACTATTTATTTTTATCACAAGAATATTTGTTTATCAAGGAAATTCCTCTAAAATCGGGAACAAGGCAAGGCTGCCCACTCTCTCCATATCTCTTCAATATAGTACTCGAAGTTCTAGCCAGAGCAATAAGACAACAAAAGGAGATCAAAGGTATCCAAATGGGAAAGGAGGAAGTCAAATTATCCCTCTTTGCAGATGATATGATAGTGTACATAAGTGACCCTCAAAATTCCACCAGAGAACTCCCAAAGCTGATAAACACCTTCAGCAAATTGGCTGGATACAAAATTAACTCCAAAAAGTCTGTAGCCTTCCTATACACAAATGACAAGCTTGCAGAGGAAGAAATTAGGAAAACCACACCCTTCACATTAGCCACAAGCAATATAAAATATCTAGGAGTTACCCTAACTAAGCAAGTGAAGGACTTGTATGAAAAAATTTTCAAAACTCTGAAGAAAGAGATTGAAGATGACCTGAGAAGATGGCATGATCTTCCTTGCTCATGGATCGGGAGAATTAACATAGTAAAAATGGCCATCCTACCAAAAGCAATCTACAGATTCAATGCAATCCCTATCAAAATACCTACACAATTTTTTAAAGACATTGAAAGTTCAATTCTGAACTTCATATGGAAAAACAAAAAACCCAGAATAGCTAAAACAATCTTGTACAATAAAAGGTCCTCCAGAGGAATCTCCATACCTGATTTCAAACTGTACTATAAAGCAATAGTAATTAAAACAGCATGGTACTGGCAGAGCAACAGGCTGGTTGATCAGTGGAATCGAATCGAAGACCCAGAGATGAATCCACACACATATGGTCACTTGATTTTTGACAAAGAAGCCAAATCCATTCAATGGAAAAAGGATAGCATCTTCAACAAATGGTGCTGGTCTAACTGGAGATCTATGAGTAAAAAAATGCAACTGGACCCATATTTGTCACCTTGCACAAAACTCAAATCCAAGTGGATTAAAGACCTGCACATAAAACCAGAGACACTAAGCCACTTAGAGAAAAAAGTGGGAAAGAGCCTGGAACATATTGGCACAGGAGACAACTTCCTGAACAGAACACCAACGGCCCAGGCCTTAATGTCAACCATTAATAAATGGGACCTCATGAGGCTGAGAAGCTTCTGTAAGGCAGGAGACACTGTCAAGAGAACAAAGCGACAGCCTACAGACTGGGAAAAAATCTTCACCAACCCTATATCTGACAAAGGTCTAATATCCAAAATATATAAAGAACTCAAGAAATTAAATACCACCAAACCAAATAACCCAATTTATAAATGGGGCTTGGAACTAAACAGAGAATTCTCAACAGAGGAGTATCAAATGGCTGAGAAACACTTAAAGAAATGCTCAACCTCCTTAGTCATCAGGGAAATGCAAATCAAAACAACTCTGAGATTCCATCTTATACCCATCAGAATGGCTAAAATCAAAAATTCAAGCGACACCACATGCTGGCGAGGATGTGGGGAGAGAGGAACACTCCTTCATTGCTGGTGGGAATGCAAACTAGTACAGCCACTTTGGAAATCTATCTGGTGCTATCTCAGAAAAATGGGAATAGGGCTTCCTCAAGACCCAGCTATTCCACTCCTTGGAATATACCCAGAAGATGCTCCAGCACACAACATGAAAATTTGCTCAACCATGTTCATAGCAGCCTTATTCATAATAGCCAGAACATGGAAACAGCCTAAGTGTCCCTCACTAGAAGAGTGGATAAAGAAACTGTGGTACATATACACTATGGAATACTACTCAGCTATTAAAAACAAGGAATTCCTGAAATTTGTGGATAAATGGATTGAGCTAGAAATGATCATAATGAGTGAGTTAACCCAGAAGCAGAAAGAATCAAATGGTATATACTCACCTATATCTGCATACTAGCCCAAGGGGCATGTCCCACGAAAGCCTTCACTTACCAGGAAACTGGGACAGAGGGGAAGGCATCCTATTGGGACTCTAAATGAGAGACGCATGGGAGAATAGCAAAATAAAAGGATCCAGAGGGTCCTAGAAATCTACAAGTAGAACATTATGATAGGCAGATTTGGGCCCAGGGGTCCCGCTCAAACTAAGGCACCAGCCAAGGACAATACAGGAGGTAAACTTTAAACCCCTTCCCAGATCTAGCCAATGGACAGAATATTCTCCACAGTTGAGCGGATAGTGTGATATGACTTTCTCACGTACTCTGGTGCCTCACATTTGACCATGTCCCCTGGAGGGGGAGACCTGGTGGCACTCAGAGGAAGGACAGCAAGTAGCCAAGAAGAGACTTGATACCCTATGAGAATATACAGGGGGACGTAATCCCCCTCAGGAACAGTCATAGGGAAGAGGAATAATGGGAAAATGGAGGGGGGGGGGGAATGGGAGGATACAAGGGATGGGATAAACATTGAGATGTAACAAGAATAAATTAATAAAAAAAGAAAAAAAAGAATATTTGTTTATACTCAGAATTTTAGATTCATCAAGGTAGGAAAATGTTTTCTTCAAGGTTGCCAAGTACAAATAGCCAAAACATTATGAATGTAACATTAATAAAAATTGCTTCCTGGTTCCTTTTGCTGTATGTAGTTTATATTATATATGTGTAATTATATAAATAGATATCATAAAAAGAGGATGATAATGTATCAGTCAAATGACATGCTAAAGCCAAAGTTTCTGCAAGTTTTAGACATAGACCTACCTACACAAAATTACACCAAAAACTTGTTACTTTTGGAGGCTGAGGAAGATAACTATTACCAGGGGCCTACTTGTTTAAAAAGAAATAAATAATTTTTCTGCCTAGCAAATGCCAGTCTCACCACACTGAACTCTAGAACCTAGGTTTCATTATGTATCAGTAAAGAATAGAATTTAATTGTTCAGCTTCAATGCCAGCCTGAGCCAAATTAAGTCTTGCTGTTCTAGTGCACCCAGACACAGATGGCTAGCCTTCCATGCAGGCTAGAAGTTTAGAGTAGAAAACTTCTAATAATCAAGCTTGTCTGCAAGGTCCACAAGATAGGAAATGTAGAGTTAAACCCACACATTTTTAGAGAATAATTTTCTTTTTATTTAAATTATCATCTGTGTGTGCATGTACAAGAGGAGATCAGAGCGATATCAGATCACCTGAGTTTATAGACAGTTTTGCCTAATGTAGGTACTGGGAACTCAGTGCCTTTGCAAGATGTATATGTACTTTTTTTTTAAGATTTCTTTATTTATTATGTATACAATATCCTGTCTGCAAGCCAGATGAGGACACCAGATCTCATTTTAGATGGTTGTGAGCCACCATGTGGTTGCTGGGAATTGAACTCATGACCTTTGGAAGAGCAGTCAGTGCTCTTAACCTCTGAGCCATCTCTCCAGCCCCCTGTATATGTACTTTTAACCACTGAGTAATGGCTTGAGAATCGCTAACCAATGGTTTTCCTTGAGAATACTACGTAAACAGGCAGTTCTAAGTGACACAGAGACAGATAAGAAGTAAAAATCTGTACTATTTTAGTTTCCTGTTGATTCTGTAAGGGCGGAAGGGTAGTGTGTTGAGCCTTATGAATTATTCTCATCACTTAATCATGTGCCCGTCACCAGACTTGTGAAATCATGATAACTATTCTTTGCTAATATGAATGTCCCGTGATATTATTATGAAGTGAAGTTCATTGTTTCTCAAACCATGAGTCCATGCCCCTATTAGTAAACTACCCGTAATGCTTTCTGTCAGTGGAAACAGCACCCCACACACATTTCCTTTGACACTGGTTAATATAAAGTTTGAAAGGTATTATTATCATATTTAATACAAATATATTTTATATTTTAAAACAGACAAAGGAAGGATTTTAAAACTAAAAACTAAATTTCTTTTTTTTTTTTTATTAATTTATTCTTGTTACATCTCAATGTTTATCCCATCCCTTGTATCCTCCCATTCCTCCCCCCCCCCCATTTTCCCATTATTCCCCTCCCCTATGACTGTTCCTGAGGGGGATTACGTCCCCCTATATATTCTCATAGGGTATCAAGTCTCTTCTTGGCTACTTGCTGTCCTTCCTCTGAGTGCCACCAGGTCTCCCCCTCCAGGGGACATGGTCAAATGTGAGGCACCAGAGTACGTGAGAAAGTCATATCACACTATCCGCTCAACTGTGGAGAATATTCTGACCATTGGCTAGATCTGGGTAGGGGTTTAAAGTTTACCTCCTGTATTGTCCTTGGCTGGTGCCTTAGTTTGAGCGGGACCCCTGGGCCCAAATCTGCCTATCATATTGTTCTACTTGTAGATTTCTAGGACCCTCTGGATCCTTTTATTTTGCTGTTCTCCCATGCGTCTCTCATTTAGAGTCCCAATAGGATGCCTTCCCCTCTGTCCCAGTTTCCTGGTAAGTGAAGGCTTTCGTGGGACATGCCCCTTGGGCTAGTATGCAGATATAAGTGAGTATATACCATTTGATTCTTTCTGCTTCTGGGTTAACTCACTCATTATGATCATTTCTAGCTCAATCCATTTATCCACAAATTTCGGGAATTCTTTGTTTTTAATAGCTGAGTAGTATTCCATAGTGTATATGTACCACAGTTTCTTTATCCACTCTTCTACTGAGGGACACTTAGGCTGTTTCCATGTTCTGGCTATTATGAATAAGGCTGCTATGAACATGGTTGAGCAAATTTTCTTGTTGTGTGCTGGAGCATCTTCTGGGTATATTCCAAGGAGTGGAATAGCTGGGTCTTGAGGAAGCCCTATTCCCATTTAAATGGGACCTCATGAGGCTGAGAAGCTTCTGTAAGGCAGGAGACACTGTCAAGAGAACAAAGCGACAGCCTACAGACTGGGAAAAAATCTTCACCAACCCTACATCTGACAAAGGTCTAATATCCAAAATATATAAAGACTCAAGAAATTAAACACACCAAACCGAATAACCCAATGGAGAAATGGGGCTTGGAACTAAACAGAGAATTCTCAACAGAGGAGTATCAAATGGCCTGAGAACACTTAAAGAAATGCTCAACCTCCTTAGTCATCAGGGAAATGCAAATCAAAACAACTCTGAGATTCCATCTTACACCCATCAGAATGGCTAAGATCAAAAATTCAAGCGACACCACATACTGGCGAGGATGTGGGGAGAGAGGAACACTCCTTCATTGCTGGTGGGAATGCAAACTAGTACAGCCACTTTGGAAATCTATCTGGTGCTATCTTAAAAACTAAATTTCTATTCATTCCTTTTTTAAACTTTCTTATGAACAACATGCATATAAAAATATCACAGAGCAAATATAACTAGATCCAAAGTCTATGCATCTTACAGAATTCCTATGCACTGTGAAGAGCCATTCTGAAGGTGTGGAGTGTCACAATGAACTTTGCACTTTCACTACTGAATCTGTTTTTATTCACTTATCTAACACCCAAATTGAAAAGCACAGAACACAGTTAAAATAGAGAGGCAATTATCTTTATGTCCTCTTTCTTGACAAACATGTCCAATACCTTCATTTAGCCATTCATAAAGACTTAATACTTAGACCTTCCTATTCTCCTTTCTATGTATTGTAGTGTACCCACAATGCATTGGTTTACATCTCTACACATCATTACACGTATATAATGCATTTTGACCTCATTCACCCCTGTCATCACATTGTCACCCACTGATACATCTGCTGGCCTGCTGACCAAAACATCTGTCTATTACTTTCACGTCTTATTAAAAACAAATTCTTATTTTAGTTGTGGTCACTTGATACCCATGGATATGGGCCTACTTACTGTATCAGAATGGATGGGGAAGTGGTCACATCCCTATAGTTTGTATCTTATGTGTAGCCATATTTCCATACTGAGAAAGAAGAACATTTGATTGGGAAGACAAGTGTGGGAGCTGCACACAGCTTCTGTTGCCATTAACTCACCAGAGCTCATCAAGTAGAGGTGAGACATTTTTTTAAACAATTTTTAAAAATTGTGGTCATGACACAAGAGTCATTTAAAGTTGTCTGAGTGACACTTTCCACAAAGACTACACTGTAGTCCACAGATATACAGATCATTATTAGTCAGTTAACAAATCATTGAAAAAAAAAAGATATTTAAATAGATGAGAGAAGCATAGAGGCAATGCCAAGAAACAAAACTTTCCAAGAATGCTACAAATGAAAGGCATTTGTAAATTTGAACTCAGATTTTTCATATAGGAAAGTGTTAAAAGGAGCACAGCTAATTTAGTTTTCCATGCCATCCACATTATGCACACAAAATTATTAATATATCTTCATGATAATATTCATGTACCTTAAAACAATAGACCACCTGGAGAAACTCAGGAAAACGCCTTGTGTTTTGCCCTACAGACGCAGAAGACCCTGTAGACGTGGGTGTCACTGATGATGAGCACGTAGGGGCTGAACGCTGGGAAACAAGACGCAAGAAGGACAGATGTGTTCACTACCCACTGTCCACGCTTTTCAGCACGAGGAAACCAGAGGATAGAGCTAATGTAGACAGAATAGAAGGCAGTGAAGAAACTCACAAGTGTCAAAACTCTAAATGTGGCTTTGGCCTCATGGGAATCACTGGAGGAGAAGCCGTAGCCGTGAATGTGCGGACTCGCTGTTTGTGTCTTAGAAGCACGATGACCACCAGTGTGCTGGCCGAGAGCATGAAAACCAAACTCATGATGTCACTGGAAAAGTACAAGAGATTGAATAGTGGGGCAAACTTAGCTGCTCTTTTCCAGGAGCAATACCCACAAGTATTTTCTATGCTGGTATTTTTTTCACTCAAAGAACCGTGCACTGCAAATGGAATGAATAAATTCATCAAGAGATGTAGGAACCATGTTGAGAGACAGCAATAGACAATGAATTCTAGGGATTGAATTTTCAGTCCAACCCATCTGCACATCGTGGGGTTGAGCTTAATTGCCTGGAAACCACTGAAGAGATAGATACTGCTGAAGGACACACCAGTGCCAACTCTGTACAAGTAGAACATAAGCTTACAAATTGCATCATTTAGAAAACATGTCCATCCCAATGTTGTCAATGCCTGTGCTGTATCTTTAGACAGTAAAACCACTATGTTGCCCAAAACAAGTTGACTCAGAATGAGATCTATTGGTCTCATGTGGTGTCCAGTGATCAGAGAGAATATGTACAGACAGAAGAGGGAGGAATTTCCCATGATGCCAATGACTGTCTGTATGAGAAAAATAATCCCCATATCGCAGGTACATCTTATCATCACCAAGAAGATGGTATTGATTTTAATAGATTCAACAGAATGGGGGTGGGCGGTTTAAACAAATAATAATAGGCATATTATCATTTTCAGTATATATTCCAAGTATTCTAATTTTAAATAGTCATGGAAAGTTTCCTCGGTGTACATTCTCAACTTGATGAAGACTGCTGTAATGGAAGGTTTTTTGTTTGTTTGTTTGTTTTCACACTCAGTTATGTAAATATGTTTTTGTTTTAATCCCAAGTGTGGGATTTTAGATTTGGCTTTATATTGTCCACAGTTGATCATTCTCTCATGCAGGGCATATTCTTTTCCAGGTAGAGGTAGTTGAATTCTAAGAGCTCTGAGGGTTACAGAAAGAAAGCATAAAGGGAGACTGTGACTGTTTGGAGGAGACTTCAAGGGACTGTGCGCTTCTTTTGCTATTGACAGCTGAGGTTGACATTACCCTCAATAGAAACCAATGACAATACCAAGCCGGAAAAAGAAAAAAAGTCTCCATATGCTGTTTTTCTTTCTTCTAACTTCTTTCTCTTCTACCTAGGGTTGGGGAGTAGCAATGAGGAAAAGGTGCCTAAGAACCCTAGATAAAGTGTGTTTGTGAAAAATCTAAGCCTACAGACTGGTCTTTTAGGTAATCTCAGCATCTATTATGAGGGCTACTTAGTGCAGTGCACAGTGGCCCATAGCTGAAGAAATGCCTTCAGGGGCGAGGAAAGATTTGTTGCAATCCCATGAGTGTTTCACTAGCAGACATGCTACAGGGAAAGCAGCAGAGGCAGTAAAAGTGCAACAAACATTTCATTCTTGTATTAAAGTTTCAGTTTGTAACTGTTGTGTAGAAGGGTAGAAAAGGAAGCATCACAAAGTAAAATGATATATGACCTGAGTGCATGAGATATCTATACATTCCTCTAGAGTTTTTTATTCCCTTAAAAAATGAACAACATTAGATAAATTAAAAACTAGTAGAATCAATTGTTCTAATTTTATGTTTATGAACTTACCAGAAATAATATTAAAACACAGAGGAATACATAAAAGCAACAATTCCCAGTGAGAAATCATAAACGGTTACTCAAAGTCATACTTGAAATTTACAGGAGTTAATAATTCATAATATACTACTCAGGAAGTTGTTGAACAAAATTTTGAGAATTATACAAAGGTAAATATAAGAAATTGAGACCAAACGACTCACAGGATAATTAATACATATGTAATATATATATTTAAAAATATCCACTTCTATTTGTCTCCAGTAAAGTAGACTGAAAATAGAAAATTTAGACAGCTGTATGTCCAGGACAGAGACAGAAACATCTCAATATCATGACTTCAGGAAATGGTGCAGAGTATGGAGATGATAAAGGTGAGACTTGATCTAAAAGTTTCTAAAACTTTGTCTCAATTAAGAAAGTTTGAAAGATCCAGATTCTTGGTAATTCAACACTCAGTTGAGAGATACTATTCAGCCCCCAAAGACATGAGATAGCAAGTCAGCAGCCATTTGCATGTTCAAGCACCTCAGTAGATACAAGGATTTTTCACTTTGTGTCTTATGTGTGCCTTTTATCATCAGAAGAGTCACACTGTGTTGAAAAGGTAAACAAAGGATCACAGTAAACAAAGTAAACTCATAGGACAGAAACAAACAGAGAAATAAAATAGGAGGATGGGAAAGAGTAGTGGACATGTGAGAGGCGTTCTCTGAAATAAAGATGAATAAAGACAGCTAGATCTGGAGGGGGATTTTCAAGTTTCATATAAAACCTGTTCCGTAAGACCAAGTTGGAGTCTTGAAGTTGTGGACTGAACTGATTCTTGTCATAATTCAATGCCAAAATTCATAGGGTGGAAGGCTCCTGATTCCTGATGATCACAGAAACCTGTGGAGAGCAAAAGCGATGAGTGGCAACAAGGAACGTCATCCAAAAATGGAAAACTAGTTACACAGTGAGGTCTTTGGTTTAAACAATGTTTTTACTTTCTGAAAAGTAACCAGAAGTGATAAGAGTAACATTTGATAGTAGGAAAAAATGTTGTCTCACACTACCCCAACCTAGTTGCAAACCAACAAAATGGTTAATTTTAGCACTGATATGTTCAATCCCTCAGTACAATGTCATACAAAATTCTTAGTTATTTTATGTTTTGTCATTGGTATCACAGCTGTGATTCTTCCCACCCTATGGGTATCTTTATGAATTAATTTGAACAGCAGTCAGAAGCAGGCACAGCTTACTTTTTTTTTCAATCATAGATGCACTTCTGTTCACAGTCAGCAGACAGACATCTGATTTTACAAATCTACATAAAACATAGAAAGGGCCACCAGAATGTGCATCAGACTATCAGAGGAAGCTGAAAGGAATAATTTTAAGGCTTAAACAAATGAATGGAAAGCACACTTCACCCATCACGGGGAGAGAGAGACAGAGACAGAGACCGAGAGAGAACAGAGACAGAGACAGAGACAAATGTACACTCACAAACATGCTCTACACTTGAACACAGGTCCTGAAGTTAACTCTGAATATTCCAAATCTGTTTCACCTAAAACAGAGACCACATGGAATAAGACAAAGTAAAGTTTGTGATTTCCAAGAAATAGTCATATAGGACAATAGGCATACCATCCTATCCTGTATCACACTGACATCTGCACCGCATACCTATGCTTGAATGCTTCCAAACCAGGCAGTTCATGCTGGGTTGCTGTAGGCAGGTTTGGAAGGAAGCTTGTTAAATAGGTTTGGGATTCAATGATCTCATCTCAGTGGTAAGTGATCATCACTTCCCCTACAAGTTCTCTGACAGCATCCGTAATGAGGATGAGATTATCTGCAGAGGAGGATGTGCACTCAGGAGAGGCAGAACTGTTTTTCTGAGACATAATCTCGAAATAAACAGTAATACTACAGAATGCTTGAAGAAGTCAGGGCAGGTCTCATGAGTGCTACAAGAAGTTGAAGACAGTGCTCTACTTGAATTTTAATTACCTTGGTGTTTGGGCCTTCCAGGTTATAATGAGAATGGCGAAAACACAATGTCTCATCTCAGCCTTTTGGTGTAGCACTATGCCTGTCACTTGTACTGGATTTATGTGGTTAGTGAAGCCTTGTACAATCAGAGGGATTTGCCATCTGTCTATCTAACTGCCATGAAAATGTTTGGATATGATTTCAGAATGATGCCTTCATGACATCATGAGAAGAGATGCCACATGAGAAGAAGGGCATTGTTAAATGGATTAAGAAGGATGTTGAAGTTGGGCGTTGTAGAGATACCTTGAGTGAAACAGATTAATAAAGCTGTTGGTACCTGACATGTGAGGGTTGAAGTGAATCATGTTTAGAATTATGCCTGAGGAAGGATATAAGTAAGGAAAGCAAGGATAATAATGATACTATTATTATGATCGCTACTATTTATGTTACTATTACTGAATGAATGAAATAAAACACATTTATCAATGATACAGTATTTCCAATGCCAGTTTCACTAGACTTCTTGTTTCCTGCCTCACAAGACTTAGGATTTGGTTTATGTTGGTAAAGAATACACACCAGTGACAACATAGTTCCATTTAACGTCCTGAAGTCTAGAAAGTGTATGGTATTTGACCTTCAGGGATCATTAACAGAATATTATGCTGATGAGCTTCTCAGTGAAAACAATATGTACAAGATTCCTGAACGGATCCTACTAAGGTTTCCTTTTTTCATTACCATAGCATCTTTGTTCTCAAAGGCTATACTAAATGTCACCATTCCTCTGATCAATGCTATTGGTAGTATTGACTTCTAGAACAGATAGTCAATATTTGGATAAGATAATCACTGAAACTCTCCTGGCACCATTACTAAATATGTGCTGTAGAATTCCTGAACTACTGAGGTCATGGATCTGGGAAGAAAATCTACTCCTGCTATTCTATATTTTCTCTGTGAATGAAATCATGCAGAGAGGATCATTAAGCAGTGTCTTAGGGTTGAGAAGAGACACCAGGGTAACGCTTAAAAAGAGCCAAATTCAATTGGGGAAAGAATAAAGGTTCTGAGTTAGGCCCATTATCATTACAGCGGGTACTTCACAGGCATACATGGTGTTGGAGGAGTTGAGAATATTTCTTCAAGATAGGCACCAGGACACACTGGGCTTGGATTCAGCATCTGAAATCTCAAATACCACTCACAGTGACACACTTCCTTTATTCCAACAAGCCAGTACTTTCTAACAGTTCCATGTCCTTGAGTCTTTGAGGCCTATTTTCAATGAAACCACTCCAAACAGGGAAGTAAACCTTTCAAAGTTGCCTCAGAAAGTCCCTGACACTGACCGGATTTACTATGTCTTTACCTTCCAGACTAAAATATAAAAGCTGAGAGTCCTTATCAGAACTATTATACTGCAAGGAAGACTCTTGACCTCAGACCAATTGCCCACAGTAACTAAAGCCATCAGAGCTCAATGGGAGAGATTTAGAACAATGGAGACACTTGGAAAGGTCAGTCTCTAACCTGTTGAACTGCCTAAAGGCTGTGCAGTGTGCTCCATGTTTCTATCTTTTATGAATTATCACCCATGTTGAGGGTTCCTTAGCTACCAGAGTCAGCTCTACTGCACTGCTCAGGTGAGGTGAGATAGCAAGCATGATTTTTAATTCATTGTTTTGATCTTCATTGTACTTGAAACACTGTCACCACCGGGTTTTCCTAAAAGAATATATTTAACTGAGTATTTTTCCCCCATACTCTGCAGCTTCCCTTTTCATGCTGCTTTGTTGTCATTGTCGTTGTTGTCGTTGTTGCCATTGTCCTTTTGGAAAGTGCCACGGACCATCTCAGTTCGGTATAGGTCCTTGGGAACAGGAGTTCTCTAAGCGTTGGTGGACAAAGATAGGCGAGTGACAAACAGAGACTAACCCAGAGGTAGTGTTTGTATCTGAGTGTATTTCGCAAGCAAGCAAGATAGATTTTTATACACATTTTTTTTTGAAACGGGGAGTGTTTTTGTGGTTGCATATTCTTTTTCGTTCAAGGAAGTCAGTGAAACAACCAGGTATACACAATTCAAAATACAGGATGCAAAGTAATAATGTTGTAATCAATCTTGAGTCACCATTCTTAAGTAATTAGCTTGGTGTGAGTACACATGAGCCCTCTTTATCAAAGGTCAATGTTTTCTCATTATGCCAAACATCTATGTGTCAAGACAGGTTTTTTGTTTGTTTGTTTGTTTGTTTGTTTTAGTTCTTCTTTTTGTTTGAGCATCACTTTCTGGAACTTTCTTAAACACTTTATTTGTAAGTCATAATATAAATCATTAACTGATGATTAATTCTTAGCCATGTTTGTTTTGACAAGTGGAGCAGAACTTAGTGGTAAACCCCAGGTCTGAATGGCCTATTTCTATCCCAATACCATGCCATTTTTATTACTGTTGCTCTATAGTGCAACTTGAAATCAGGGGTGTAGATTCCTCCAGCAGATCTTATATTGTACAGGATTGCTTTAGCTATCCAGAGTTTTTTGTTTTTCCACATGAAGTTGAGAATTGATCTTTCCAGTTGTGTAAAATATTGTGCTAGTATTTTGATAGGGATTGCATTGAATCCATAGACTTATTTTGGTAGAATGGCCATTTTTACCATGTTGATTCTCCCAATCCATGAGCATGGGAGATCTTTCCATCACCTGATATCTTCTTCAATGTCCTTCCGCAGAGGCTTGAAGATTTTTTTATATAAGTTTTTTCACTTGCTTAGTTAGATTTACACCAAGAAACTTTGTATTCTTTGAGGTTATTGTGAAGGGTATGGTTTTGTAATTTCTTCTCAGCCTGTTTGTCATCTGTACACAGGAAGGCTACTGGCTTTTTTGCATTAATTTTGCATCCTGCCACTTTGCTGAAGTTGTTTATCAGCTGTAAGAGTTTGTTGGTAGAATTTTGAGGGGCATTGATGTATACTATCATACCATCTGCTTATAGTGAGACTTTAACTTCTTCCTTTCCTATTTGTATCCCCTTGATCTCCTTTAGCTGTCTTATTGCTCTAGCTAGGAATTCAAGTAGTATATTGAAGAGAAATGGAGAGAGTGGACAGCCTTGCCCTGTCCCTGATTTCAGTGCAATTGATTTAAGTTTCTCTCCAGTTAGTTTGATGTTGCCTATAGGCTTGCTGTATATTGCCTTTACTATGCTTAGGTATGTGCCTTGTATCCCTGATCTCTCTAAGACTTTTAACATGAAAGGGTGTTGGATTTTGTCAAATGCTTTTTCATCATCTAAAGAGATGATCATGTGGTTTTTTTCCCCCCTTCGGTTTGTTTATATGTTTGATTACATTGATGGATTTCTGTATATTGAACCCTCTCTGTATGCCTGGTATGAATCCTACTTGGTAATGATGGATGACTTTTTTGATGTGATCTTGGATTCAGTTTGCCAGAATATTATTGAGTATTTTTGCATCTATGTTCATAATGGAGATTGGTCTGAATTTCTCTTTCTTTGTTTAGTCTTTGTGTGGCTTAGGTATTAAGGTGACTGTGGCTTCATAGAACAAGTTTGGTAGTGATCCTTCTGTTTCTATTTTGTAGAATAGTTTCAGGAATATTGGTATTAGTTCTTCTTTGAAGGTCTGGTAGAATTCTGTGCTGAATCCATCTGGCCCTGGGCTTTGTTGTTGTTGTTGTTGGTGGTGGTGGTGGTGGTGGTGAGACTTTTGATGAGTGCTTCTATTTCCCTGGGGGATATAGGACTATTTAATTTGTTTGCCTGATCTTGATTCAACTTTGGTAAGTGGAATTTATCAAGGAAAATGTCCATTTCATTTAGATTTTCAAATTTTGTGACATATTGGTGTTTGAAGTAAGACCTAATGATTCTTTGGATTTCCTCGGTGTCTATCCATTGTTATGCCTCCATTTTCATTTCTGATTTTGTTAATTTGGGTACATTTCCTTTGCATTTTAGTTAGTTTGGCTAAGGGTTTGTCAATCTTGTTGATTTTCTCAAAGAACCAGCTCTTGGTTTTGTTGAGTCATTGAATTGTTTTCTTTGTTTCTAATGTATTGGTTTCAGGTCTGAGTTTGATTATTTCCAGCCATCTCTTCCTCTTGGGTGTGTCTGCTTCTTTTTTTTCTAGAGTTTTCAGGTGTTCCATTAAGTTGCTTGTGTGTGATGTCTCCAGTTTCTTCATGAAGGCACTTAGTGCTATGAACTTTCCTCTTAGCACAGCTTTCATTGTGTCCCAAAGATTTGGATATGTTGTGCCTTTAATTTTCATTTCATTCTAGGAAGTCTTTAATTTCTTTCTTTATTTCATTCCTGACCCAGTTGTCATTGATTAAAACATTGTTCAGTTTCCATGTGTTTATAGGCTTTTTGCTAATTCTATTGTTGATGCTCAGCTTTAGGCCATGGTAGTCTGATAAGATGCAGGGAAATATTTCAATTTTTTGTATCTGTTGAGCTTCTTTTGTAACCAATTAGATGGTCAATTTTGAAGAAGGTTCCTTGTGGTGAAGAAAAGAAGGTATATTTTTTTTCTGTTAGGTAAAAAGTTCTGTGGATATCTGTTAGGTCCATTTGATTCATTACCTCTGTTAGCCTGGTTGTTTCTCTATTTAGTTTCTTCCTTGAAGATCTGTCCATCAGTGAGAGTGTGGTGTTGAGGTCTCCCACTCCTGTTGTGTTGGGGTCGATGTGTGATTTAAACTTCGAAGGTAATTATTTTATGAATTCGTGTGCTTAGTATTTGGGACATAGATGTTCAGGATAGTAATGTCCTCTTGGTGGATTTTTTTCCTTTGATGAGAACAAAGCATCTTTCTCCTTCTTTCTTGATCAATTTTAATTTAAAGTCTACATTATTGGATATTAGATTGGCTACTCCAGATTGCTTTTGGGGTCCATTTGCTTGGAAAATCTTTTTTCCAACCCTTTACTCTCAGGTGATGTCTATCTTTGTTGCTGCAGAACAATGGATTTTGGGTTTTGCATCCATTTTGTTTGCCTGTGTCTTTTTACTGGGGAGCTTAGTCCATAGATGTTGAGAGATATTAGTGACCAATGGTTATTGGATCCTTTTATTGTGGGGTTGGTGCTGATTGTGTGTGGTAATGTCTGTTTTAGTCTTGCTGTTATGTGACTGTCTATATACTGTGTTTTCTTGGGTGTGGTTGACCTCATTGTGATGGAGTTTTCCTTCTACTGTCTTCTGTAGAGCTGGTTTGGCATTTAGATATTGTTTAAATTTTGTTTTGCCAGGGAATATCTTGTTTTCTCCATCTATGGTGATTGAAAGTTTTGCCTAAGATAGTAGTCTGGGTTTGTCATCCATTTTCTCTTAGTGTCTGGATGACAATAGCCTCTAGCTGCCACTGCAGCTACAGCAGCAGCCCCTCTGTTCCCCAGGGGGTCGGTGCTCTTTCCTGTATTTGGAGGAGAGCAAGGTGTTCAGAGTTTGTACCTTGAGATGCCAGGGTGGGGGGGGGGGGGGGGGGGGTGAAGGGGTTGCCTGTCCAGCTGCAATGAGGGGCAGGCTTGGTGCTCCTGATTAACAAATCAGTCCATTTCCCAGCCTCTGTTACTCTGCCTTCCAGACAAGGTCCATCCTGTGCACTGCCATCTTGTCGGTCACTTTTATATTATTCTTAAATATACTGTGTAATGTTCCACAATCATTCTACTGAGAATATTGTTGGTTTTCCCCCATATTTATAATTTAAAGCAATTTTGATTTTAGTGGTCTGAGATTATTTATTTCTTATAATTTCTTTGATGTAATTAACCTCCTTAGAGTGGAATTCACCTTTTTGTCACCTTCTGTAGGGCTACATATGAAGATAGATATTGCTTAAATTTGGTTTTATTATGGGTTGTCTCAATTTTCCCATTGCTGTGACTGAATGTTTTGCAGGGTATCATAGTTTGTGCTTGCATCTTGGCGTCTTTAACAATATGTCCAAGCTTTCCTAACTTTTAGAATCTCCATTGTGAAGCCAGGTGTAATTCTAATAAGTACATCTTCATATGTTACTTGGTCTTTCCCCCTTGAATCTTTTAATATTTTTCTTTGTTCTGTGTGTTTAAATTTTTTGATTATTGTATATATAATGAAATTTATTTCCAGGTTCAGCTTATTTGGTGTTCTATGTTTATTCTATCTTTGTAAAGACATCTCTGCTTTAGGTTAGGGAAGTTTTCTTCTATAATTTGGTTGAAAATATTTTCTATGCCTTTGAGTTTTAGATTCATCACCTTATTACATTCCTATAATTATTAGATTTAATCTTTTAATAGCATGCTAGATTTCCTGGACATTTTGTGTCATGAATTTGTTTAGATTTCACATTTTCTTTGATAAATGTATTCATTTATTCTATTGTGTCTTCCATGATTGTGATTGTTTCTTCCAGTTCTTATATTCTGTTGGTGATGCTTGCCTTTATATGTCTTGATCGAGTTCCTGTATTTTCAATTTCAATATTTTCCTCAGTGTGGATGTTTTTTGTTACCTCTATTTCCACCTTATGGTATTAAACTGTTTTATGTATATTCTTCCTCTGTTTCTGTTCTTATAAATTCATTCAAGGGATTTATTTATTTCCACTTTAGGACATTTGTCACATTCACAAATTGTGTTTCAAAATATTCTCCTTTTACTTCAGTTCTGTTGGAATATTCAGGATACACTGTTGTAGGCTTTCTGGACTTTTGTGAAGATATCATCCTTGGTGTTACAGATTTTGTTTTTATGCTGTTATCTAGGCATCTGACACTAGGAAGATTGCAAATCTGGGTTTGATATCTCATCTTATCTTTGTCGCAGTGGTGTTTGACTCCTTGGTTTCTGTTGCCCTATGTGGTTCTTAGGAGTGCATGCTGGAGTTGGGGGCTGGTACAAAGCAAAAAATGTATGAAAAAAAGTTTGGAGTGAATTATCTGTGTGAACCACTGGAGAGGGTAGGGAAGCTGCAGTAGGTATTGGGATACAGAGCTAGGGGTGTGAATGGACAATTCTGACTGGTATGGGGGGAATGGAAAGTTGTGGGTCTGCAGTTATCTTACCTGCATTTCTGGAAGGAGTGGTCTGTGAGTTACCTGGGAGGGCCTGAAAGAGTCAGCATCTAAAGCAAAGCTTCAGTGCTGGGGTGGGGCATTGTTAGGAGAAGATCTGGTGATGTACTGGTGATAGGGGCATTGTGGGAAAGGGAGGCTGCAGCAGGTTTTGTGCTTTAGTTCTAGGGCTGAGACTGTTGGATTTGATTTGGAGGAGCAGAAGGAGATTTGAAGGCCTGCAATTAGCCCTCCTGCATTTCTGGCCAGTGTCTAGAATACTGTTGTTTGTTGCTAATATCAGAAATGAAGAAAAAAAAATGGTACCACCAATTAAAATTTATAACATGAAAGGTCTATTCTCTGGTGCCTCACATTTGACCATGTCCCCTGGAGGGGGAGACCTGGTGGCACTCAGAGGAAGGACAGCAGGTTACCAAGAAGAGACTTGATACCCTATGAGCATATACAGGGGGAGGTAATCCCCCTCAGGAACAGTCGTAGGGGAGGGGAATAATGGGAAAATGGGTGCAGGAGGGAGGATTGGGAAGATACAAGGGATGGGAGAAACATTGAGATGTAACAAGAATAAATTAATAAAAAGGAAAAAAAAAGAAAAGGTCTATTTTGTGCCAAAATAAGACAATATGAAAATGGAAAAAAACCGTCAGGAGAAAGGCAGAATAACCATGGAAAGAAAAAACAGTTCTCAGAAAACTAGGAGCTTAGTTTTTATTTTCAATGATGAAAAGTAAAAAAAAAAAAAAAACCATGTGATAACCCCAAGAAATTAAGCTTTTATGCTTTCACAGATATCCTAACTAACATACTTCAAGACTTTCTTCATCAAAGTCAGTGAACCTGGATATCGGAGAAGCAAGTTGACATTGCATGATATTATTCCTAGCTAGCAAGCTAACGTTCGGGAGGGACACATGTTAAAAGAAGACAAAAACATAGGATAACGTAGAATTTATTCTTCAGACATCTTATGCTGCTCTTAGACAAGCACACGACTAGGATTTCGGCCAGTGAATTCACAATTACATATGGGTTATTAGTCTCATATATTTTAAGCAAAGTCTCTGTATGTCCTGCAAATAATTAGAATGGTTTTGTTCTGAGACACACTAGTTGGAGAAAAAAAGATTATTAAAAGTCATACATTTGATCCTCTGACCCATCAAGAATAAAAAAAAAAAAATACTTCCTAAGATTATTTGAATTTTTGTGATAACAATCTTTTATCCATATTTCCTGTTTCTTTTCTCGGGAGGGTGAGATATGAGACAGGGTTCTCTGAATCACAGGCTCATTTGTATATATGTCTTGCCATAGCATGATGTGCTATAGATTTCTGGCCATCTACCTGCTGCAACCTCAAAAGCACTGAGATTGCAGGAATAAGCCGCCATACCTGGTTTGTGAAGGATGATGCCCAACATATTCTTATAGACTAAAATAATGATGATTGTTAGAAAAATGGGTGGCCATCTGCTTAATCGTTCGGACCGTGTTTCTCAGCAGCTGAAGAGCACAGGACAAGGATACTTAGGATATCTGAAGATCAACAGTAAGGGCGAAATGGTAGGGAAACTTGCAGCCAAAACTGATTTGACATCCCTCAGCCAGAGACGAGAGTCCACAAAAGAAATGTGAAAGAAAGTACAAATACAGTCTAGAAGATAAAAGCTCAAAAATGCGGTTACTAGCATCAGAATGGTGTGGGCTGCTCTGGTCTCCGCGTAGCTTCTGCGGTTCTGGTTTAGGGTGTGAATGTGCTGTAGTCTCTGATGGTGTCTGTTCAGAAGAATCACCATGGAGACACTGGTCCAGACCATGATGCTGATGAACATGGTGTCATAAACAAAACGCAAGAAGCTCATTTCTGTACTGAATCCAAAGGTGGAGCAGACCCACTTGCTTTTAGAGTCAGTGTCATTGCCTATATTCCGTGGACCAGTGACCTTCATAGGAATGTAGACACTATTTAGGACATTGAACAGCCAACAACTGCAACTGGAAAAGCTCACCATCTTAGGGAATCTTTGTCTGTGCATCACTCTACAGCAGTTACCAGGAACAAGTGTGACAAACTGGTAAGTGCTCAAGACACAGGTGGAGCACAGGTTTGTGCCTCTAGCCACCAGGTAAAAGAAGTAGCCAAGTTTACATGTAAGGTTGCTTGGGGGCTTCCTTAGAACAAAAACAGTCATGTTGTTTAGAGCTGCCAAGAGGAGGAGAATCAAGAAGTTGGCCACAGCTAAGTTCATTAAAAGGATCCGTACAGACCTCAGTTGAGAGTCAGTCAAGATTGGAGAGAAGTTACAGACAAACAGAAGAACGTTGGCCACAGTCCCAACTCCAAACTGGCAAAGCAAGAAGATCTGAAGAGCAATCTCCTCTGTGGTTTTCAGGGCACGATTAGGAGACAGCATGTAGAAGGCTTCCTTGGACAACAATGGGTTAATGATCAGGTTGAGCAGCGTTTTACTCAAGTCTTCCTAGTTGTCTGGGATTTCAAGCGATTTGGAGTATTTTCCTTTTCCCAAGAAGGGAAGCACAGCTTTATCACAGAACAGGAGATTTGTTTGCAAAAACACTGAATGGACATTCATTCAGAATAGCAGATTTACGATTATTTTACTTTCTCTTGCCTCCTTATGGAACTGTGTGTGTGTGTGTTGATAACCCTAACTTTGTTGGAAAACAACATGACACACATTTTAACACACCATGGGTTCAGCATATTCATACATGAACATTTTTAGATATGAGTGCATTTTTTGCTTCATTACAATTCAGTGTCTTTCCTCGTGTTATAAATTATGTTACTTAATACAAATTTTTTTATTGGGGAGATTTTCTGGACAATACCCTTCATTCAAATTTGTTGCCAGTATTTCCAGGCATACTTACAGGCAAAACTGTCATATGCTTAACATGCATAATATAAAATAAGTATACTTTAAAAAATATAATACAAATTTAAGGTTTATACTTTAGAAAACAATGTGAATGAAGTATGTCACCCCAAAATGAGCCATCTGGTTTTGACATTTTTTTTACACTACTAATTATAGCAATATTATCCAAACTATTTTTGAATTAGTTTCTAGTGTTCTATTGACACAGATGAAGTTAGATTTTTATATATGTCATACATGTGGGAAAAATCTTAGGGACATAAGCATATCATTATTTGATAAATATCTGTATGTTATGTGTTTTTCTAAGGAGTCAGATGCCGGAGGCCTATCTACATGATTGTTTTCCAGCTTTCATCACGCAAAATCCCAAACACTAACACCACCACCATTATAGTATTGGCACATGTAGACTATCTGAAAGCTCAGGTTTGGTCTGCAACTTACTTGTTTTATTTTGTTTTTCACAAGAACCACCATCTCCGTTCACAGATAAAACCTGTCATCTCACATACAGTTGTTATATTAAAGGACATTTTCATAAGAAGGCCGAGCCATGAAACAGACCTTTCTTTAGATGAATGAAATCACTTACGTAATTAGGTAAACTGTGGAGACAAAGCTGAAAGCACCATAAAAATTAATGTTGGCTTCGGAAACACCCTATGTATTATAGAAGAGAGAAGATAACTTTAAGCAGAAATGTGCCGTCGCAGAAATCTCTTCTGCCCAGACACAGCAGGGATGGAGTTGCTCACAGGGAAATGGTCCAGCTCCTGAACCGTTACTGCAGAAACACATGCTTGACTTCCTCTCCCCTTGAAGACCTTCCCTGGGAATCTATTTCCTAATACAGATCCAAAAAATATGCCTACCTGCCCAATGAGGCCAGATGTCAAAGCTCATAAAGGGACACTGTCTGGGCCTGGCATCCCTCAGAGAGTCCATTACTCTGCCATCTGTGGTCGTATTGTGTCTTTGTGAGAATGCTGTAATACTCTAATGAAAGAAAAAAAAAAACCACTGATACCCAGAGCAAATCATTATTTTCACTTTCTGATAACTAATAACGATGCCCAAGAGTTTGCTAGGTATTAATGAGTAGCTGTGCACAAGTTAGAAGAAGTTTTTCCATGTTTCCTTTGGGAGAATCTAAGTTCTAAATTGATGGTGCCGTCAAATGCACTCCAAGGGAAATCAAGGGATTTGTGAGGTGTCTTTCCGGGGTGTGTAGTACAGCATATGTGTTCACTCCTGCAAAATCATTCTGACATCAAGTCTTTCCAAAAAGGCCTTGCAATCTGGAGTCTTGTACTTTCCCATGTGTGGTGAGACATTTATTCTGACAAATCAAACAATTGAAGTTTTACCTGTGAGTTTTTGGGTTATTCCAATGCCCACTTATTTTGAGGTAAATTATGACTCCTCTTCTGAGACAACCATGGAGCCTTATTAAAAGTGTAATAGACTGTGCCATTTTGTATAGAATTTTATATGTAAAGAACCAATTCTGTACATATAGGCAAAGATATGTAACATGGTATGGATTGAGCAATCAGTTACTAATTTAGAGAAACACCGATGTTCATTACTGCTTTATTTGCAATAACCATGAAAGAGAAAACTTTTTGTTTGTTTGTTTGTTTGTTCAAGACAGGGTTTCTCTGTGTAGCCTTGGCTGTCCTGGACTCGCTTTGTAGACCAGGCTGGCCTTGAACTCACAGAGATCCGCCTGCCTCTGCCTCCCGAGTGCTGGGATTAAAGGCATGTGCCACCACACCTGGTGAAAGAGAAAACTCTTAAATGTCTGTATCAAGAAATTAATAAGGCAATAGTTTTTCTTTACCCAGTTAGCTCCCCAAATAATTGACACAGAGAGACTATGGTTTATTTATTTATTTATTTATTTATTTATTTATTTATTTTTAAAGATTTATTTATCATGTATACAGTGTTTGTCTGCATATATACCTGCTCACCAGAAAAGGGCACCAGATTTCATTATAGATGGTTATAAGCCATCATGTGGTTGCTGGGATTTGAACTCAGGACTTCTGGAAAAGCAAGACAGTGCTCTTAACCTCTGAGCCTTCTCTCCAGCCCTACTTTTTTTAATCTTTGAAGCACGAGAGCTGGGCAAATATCAGCCCTCTAAGCTATTTAGCTTTTTCAGCTACACACCCAATGTTACTTTTCAATAAGTCTTTTCCATGCTGGATCTCTGCCATCAAGCCATGTCCTGTTTCTCCATCTTTTTCCTACACCAGGCTCTCTATTTCCCTACCTCATGCTCCCTGCTGAGAACCCCAGCCTGGGCACTGAAGCTCCACCTACCTCTACTATGCCCAGCCCCAGGCTCCACCCTTTCTTTCTTTTCAACAATCAGAGAATATTGGAGCTCAAATATTTCACAACAAAGGCAAGTGTATGTGAAAATGCACTCATCTACGCAGCACCCAGATATTGAGGCTCAGAATTTAGTGTTTTCATATACAGTTCTAGACCAACCCCAAACAAATGACCACCAGGTGATGACTGGATAACGATAATGGGGAACATTTGTACGGTGGGGTACTATATTTCTGTTTCTCGAAATTAAATGATGAATTTTGTCCATTAATAGATGGTTGAGAAGCAATCATTCTGACTATGTAACCCACAACTTCAGACAAGTATTGCTCATTTCCCACAGCTTGTAGGAGACATTAGCTTTGAATCTTGAGTTATGTGTATTTCCTTTGGAATAACTATATAAAGTTCAGGAGCTAAGTAGATTTCTTTCGGTTTTGTTGAGCCGTATCGTCGATTGAAACAAAATAGACCACAGAGTAAAATTGTGATTCATTGTAGAGAAGCTATTCTCACTGGACGTTTAAGTGAGTTTCTCTTTTTGGCCAAAGTTTCGATGCTTGTCTAAATAAATATTGCACAAACAATATAATAGGTTACAATTGTTTTCATTAAAAAATAAATATTTCTTATCTATATATCCATCCCATAAGCTCATAATGAGTTCAGCATGACAAAGGTTGACAAGGACTAAAGGTCAACAGGGTCAAAGTGCTGACAATATATGGATTTTTTTTTTCCATTAAGACTCACCTGGCTACACATTTTTTCAGCTATCTCTCAATTTATAGTGAGTTCAGAACAATAGTTCTGATTACTTCATTGTCTAGTATCTGTGTATACAGAGACTCATGACTTCATCTCCAGAGCTATACTGAAAGCATACCTGAGCCATAAGTCTGTTTCAAGTCTGTCTCTATTCTAGTGAAGTTTACGTGTCAGTGAAAAGTGAAAAAAAATCACAGAATACCTAGCACACTTAGTTATTCTGTAGAAAAAGATGAAAAAGTTATTTGAGTGAATTTGGGAATCAGTTATAAAATCATCCTCATAATGATTCTGTAAAAATCTGCCTGGCAGTGAAAAGCAGTTATATCAGAGCATATGCAATGGAAATATATATATATATATATTGTATATAAATTTCTTGTATTTGCTGCACACACACACAACACAGCAAATACAACCATAGAAAGGCAATCAGCAGCAAGAAGCGGTCTAGAGACGAAGTCCCTAGGGACTTTGCCTACCAGGGCACACTTATTCCAGATATTGTAGCAGTGGGCCACCTCCAGGAAGGTCACTTGCTTGCTTCAAGTCCATTCCTGCATGAATTGCTCCTGATACCTACAGACACAAAGTGAATGCTGCGCCTCTTCACTTTCTGATACCTCTTCTGACCTATCTGATTGGAAAGTGTTTTCTGATGATGGGAGGAATTATTCCGTTGTGGCCCAGAGTTAAGCATTTGACTAGGTCTAACAGTAGAAGATGTTTCCTTTGTATCTTGGTCTCCATCCCTGGTCCTGAGACATTAGTCCTCTTAAGGCTGCTGAGCATGAGCTGCTCTTTCCTCTTTACTCCTCTTTTTATACAGTTTGCATTGATTGACATAGCAAGAAGTGATTTATTTCAATGTTTGACTCTCACCTAAGTTGAGTCCAAGAGAGCAAAGCAGGCATCCCCTAATTAAAATTGAATGGCATGCTATATATGTAGTATTTAATAAGAATACCACTGTGGGTGAACTTTTGTAATAATTGAGTGATAATAGTAAATTAGAAACCTACAAGAAGAACATTATGATAGGAAGATTTGGGCCCAGGGGTCCCGCTCAAACTATGGCTCCAGCCAAGGACAGTACAGGCTGTAAACTTTAAACCCCTACCCAGATCTAGCCAATGGACAGGACATTCTCCACAGTTGAGTGGAGAGTGGAGTATGGCTTTCGCATTTACTCGGTGCCTCACATTTGACCATGTCCCCTGGATGGGGAGGCCTGGTGGCACTCAGAGGAAGGATAGCAGGCTACCAAGAAGAGACTTGATACCCTATGAGCATACACAGGGGGAGGAAGTCCTCCTCAGTCACAGTCATAGGGGAGGGGAATAAGGGGAAAATGGGAGGGAGGGAGGAATGGGAGGATACAAGGGATGGGATAACCACTGAGATGTAATAAGAATAAATTAATAAAATAAAATTTAAAAAATAGTAAATTCTATTTTGTTATGGGGGATAAATACAGGGTTATTTACTTCTTATTTGAAGGTTAATGTGTCAAGTTGGAAGGAGCAGAGAGTAACCCTGTGATCAGACGATATAACCCATTAAACTGATATTTAAGGCGCATGGGCTTAGTCTGTTTTACACAATGCTGCAACAGAACACATTTATATGCAAGAGAACGGAGGGCTGTGGATAACTCACCCACTGAGAAAATCGTATTCTCACCAGAAATCATTTCACATCAATGAATGATGATAACTTTATTCTTTCACTCTGAGATTCCATCTTATACCTGTCAGAAGGGCTAAGGAAGAGTGAAAGAAGGAATGATGGACATTGCACAGCATAAGCTGGGATGAGGGCTGGAAAATATGGTGAGGGGAGGGGCTGGGTAAATCAAAACACTACATATTAAAATTCCTTAAGAATATTTCTACTTTGAAAGTTAATCAAACATATCAAAATAAACTTAAAATGTAGGATAAAATGCTAAAAATAACGAATTTGGGCTTTCTTAAAGATAAACCAGGAGTCTCACATCTTGGCAATATTTGTGATTGCACTACAAATGTAGGAAAATGGTTGCATTTGCTGAAGTTGAGCATAAAAATACATACGGGAAAAAAATCACACTTTTTTATTTTTGCAACATTCTATTGAATATTTTATGATTCTGAAAAGAAACATAATTTGTGTTACAGAATGTAACTGGTTTTTTTTTTTAGACGTTGTACTTAAATCTCTTTAATTTTTGAAATCAAAATATAATTGAAGGGCCGGAGAGATGGCTTAGTGGTTAAGGGCACTGGCTGCTCTTCCAGAGGTCCTGAGTCCAATTCTCAACAACCACAGAGTGGCTGAGATACATCTGTAATAAGACATCTTGCCCTCTTCTGGCTTGTATCTGTACATGCAGATAGAGCATTCACATACATAAAATAAGTACACTTTTAAAAAAGTTTATTTGCTCGCTTTGGCAGCAAATATACTAAAATTGGAACGATACAGAGAAGATTAGCATGGCCCCTGCGCAAGGATGACACGCAAATTCGTGAAGTATTCCATATTTTTTGCTATCTCAGAAAACTGGGAATAGGGCTTCCGCAGGACCCAGCTATTCCACTCCTTGGAATATACCCAGAAGATGCTCCAGCACACAACAAGAAAATTTGCTCAACCATGTTCATAGCAGCCTTATTCATAATAGCCGGAACATGGAAACAGCCTAAGTGTCCATCAGTAGAAGAGTGGATAAAGAAACTGTGGTACATATACACTATGGAATACTACTCAGCTATTAAAAACAAGGAATTCCCGAAATTTGTGGACAAATGGATTGAGCTAGAAATGATCATAATGAATGAGTTAACCCAGAAGCAGAAAGAATCAAACGGTATATACGCACTTATATCTGCATACTAGCCCAAGGGGCATGTCCCACGAAAGCCTTCACTTACCAGGAAACTGGGACAGAGGGGAGGACATCCTATTGGGACTCTAGATGAGAGAAGCATGGGAGAATGGCAAAGTAGAAGGATCCAGAGGGTCCTAGAAACCTACAAGTACATTATGATAGGCAGATTTGGGCCGAGGGGTCCCACTCAAACTAAGGCACCAGCCAGGGACAATACAGGTGGTAAACTTTAAACCCCTACCCAGATCTAGCCAAAGGTCAGAACATTCTCCACAGTTGAGTGGAGAGTGGGGTATGACTTTCACACAAACTCTGGTGCCTCATATTGGACCATGTCCCCTGGATGGGGAGAGACCTGGTGGCACTCAGAGGAAGGACAGCAGGTTACCAAGAAGAGACTTGATACCCTATGAGCATATACAGGGGGAGGAAATCCCCCTCAGGAACAGTCACAGGGGAGGGGAATAAGGGGAAAATGGGAGGGAGGGAAGAATGGGAGGATACAAGGCATGGGATAATCATTGAGATGTAACAAGAATAAATTAATAAAAAATTTTTTAAAAGTTTATAACGCTAAAAAAGTATAATTGAATCATTTATCATTTCTTTCATTCAAACCATTACAAATACCTACACACAGACTTCCTCTCAAATTCATGTCCTCTGAGCTCTGTTTCTTAAATTGTTATATATTAAAATTAAACAAAAATAAAAATAAATCAAATAAATAAACAAACAAACAAATAAAACTTGCAAGGACACTAGGTTTTCACTTGTTCTCTCTTTGGAAATATATATCCTAAGCAAGGCCATCGTTCCTATGTGTAAGAATGTCAGATGGGGTGGCCAAAATATAAATAAAGAAGAGGTTTCTGATACTTTTGTGCCAACCTTTCAGCGTACTCACAGCTCAGTCAGCATCTGTGTTCAGAAAAATTAGATGCTGCTGGTTGGAATTATGTTCTCAAACTATGATCCATGAGTTCCACGTACAGATAACAGCTTTATTCTTCTGAAAACTTAACCCAAATATCATCTATTTATCATCTATTTATCTAACTTAGTATCTATCATATATTTTTTATCTATCATCTCTCTCATTTCTTCTTTCTCTATATCTATTTTTCTTTGTATTAGCTCATAAATAGACTTTCTCTACTAATGAAAAACAAATTATAACCTTCCTTTTCATGGGATTTTTACAGGTGAAACTCAGTATATAAAAAAAAAAAAAAATGCTGTAAAGCTCTCAATCCTTCTCTTTAATGAATTAACAAAAACCAGACCCCTGTTGCATTTCAAAGAAGGGAACAGACTTACTGATAACATTTAAGCGGTTAGGCCACATTTTTCTTGTGTGTGTGTGTGTGTGTGTGTGTGTGTGTGTGTGTGTGTGTCTTTTACAAATGGAATATCAACAACTGTTCTACACGTTGAAGTTCTTCTTATCTATATAATATTTGGAATGTATTATTGCCTTTATCAATACTGGTATATGGAATTCTCTTTGTGAAATGATCTAAAATGGTTTTATAACTGGGAAAACAGTTGACAGTAACTCGCCAGAATGTCAAATACAAAGAAATAAACAATGGGAGATGCATTTTGCTTCATCAAGTAATGTTTGTGATGACCTGACAAATTTCAAGACAATTTTTCTTACTATTTGTTATGGAATCCGCTTTGAGAGGACTCTGACTTTCAGAAATGGTTAGTGGTACTATACTGGTTAGTAAAATTGTTGAGACACTAAAACTCAGGGTCCATCAATTGCTTCTGGTATCTACTCTGTTTGCACTTCTGAGTGTGAATCAACCGTCCTCCCGAAGGGTCCTCCTTATTATTTAGCTTCTTTAGGTCCATGGATTGTAGTATGTCAGTCTTCTATTATATGGTAATATCCACATATGAGTGAGCATATATTATAGGTGTCTTTTGCATCTGGCTTACCCACCACTGGATGATCTTTTCTAGTTCCATCCATTTTCCTGAGAATGTCTTGATTTCCTTGTTTTTCATAGCTAAGTAGTACTCCACTGTGTAAATGTACCATTCTTCAGTTGGGGAACACCTACATTTCTTCCAGATTCTAGCTATTATGAATAAAGCTGCCAGGTAAATGCAAATCAAAAGGGCACTGAGATTCAATCTTTCACCCATCAAAATGTCTAAGATAATAACTCGAGTGACAGTACATTCAGGCAAAGATGTGGAGAAAGGGAGTGCAAACTTATATGACCACTTTGGAAATCAACCTGGTGCTTTCTCAGAAAGCATGGAATATCTTTAACTCAAGACCCAACTGTACCACTCCTGGCCATACACCCAAAAGATGCTCCACCGTCCAACAAGGACATTTGCTCAACTATGATCAAAGTAGCTTTACTCTCTCTTTTAAAAACAGTAACCATGTTCAGAACACTGACTTACATCCACAGTGATTTCACACACTCTGATTCTTCTTCTCTTTGCCTGTCCCATGTTCAGCATCAGCCTCCTTCTGACATGGGTCAGTGCCTTTTGTTCCAGTGGTTCTAAAGAAATTCTTCCACACCGGTTCTTGTGATAAGAAAAGGTACCAATATGTCTTTCTTTGCATTGATGTACGGAAATGGTAAGATGCTGGATGATGGCACTTCAAGACTTGCAGATAGCTACCCTCACTCATCCTTGCTACTTGTACATAAATAATCTGATGATGGCAAGATTTTGATGTGGGAAAAAAAATGTAGAACCAAAATTCACTGGGAAATCTGTAGACACTCTGGCCTTGCTTTGGGATCTCCTACAGAAAGAATGATGCACGTTAGAGAGATTGATGCATCTGAGGAAAGCCCAATAGATGCTTCTGTAGGCTCAATTTCCTTAACAATTATACTTTATTATGAACTTATTAAATGACCATACCTCCCTTACAACCTGACTAGCCTAAATAAAAGGGAAAGGAGATTAAGGAAAACAAGAAAGAAACATGAGTATCAGCTCCTAGGAACAATTTTCTGGAGTAGTCAGCAGGATTTTAGCAGAGCAGCAAGTCCACCAAAGTTGCTGCTAGACCTGGAGCAGCAGTTCTCTCTAGGAGCGTCTTGAAGTGGAGTGAAGGACAGCCAAACAATACCAAGTCCCAAGAGAGCCCAGCCTCCTGTTTTGGGCATGCGTGTATACATATATTGGTACTTCTATTCCAAGATGGCAGCACCTAATATGTACCATGTGTAGGTAGGATCAAAGTCTGGTAAACCAACTGAAGGGAAAACCTAGGAGTTGGGGAAAGTCAGAGCCAACCCACAGACCCACTGCTCCTATAGCCAGAAGTTCGAACCTGATTTGGGAATCAGGAACAGCTAGCAACCTGCACTCTTCACATACTTGTGTGCGTCAGATGAGCACAAGCACCCCTTGGGGAGCAGAGGATGTGATAGAGTGAAGTCAATTAGTGAATGAACTGCTGGACCAAAACACCAAATTTGGTGCTTCTCCAACAGAAGGGAACAAAGTGGGAGTTTGTAGCTGTCCTCTGGTCTGGGAGCGTCCTGAACTCCAGAAAGAGGGAACCATCAAGAACAGAATCTGGATCACAGGTCCAGTGTTCCGGCCTCAAAGCTCCTATTCTACTCTGGTGCTGATCCCCCTGAGGAGACCAGGTAGTCAGTGAAACGCTGATGAATCCCAGATCCTAGGTGGCAGAGCTCAGAAGAATCTAAGTTATAGGAGGACAGTATCTTCTAGACCTGTAAACTGAGCAACTGCCTTCCAAAGGGACTCACTCCTTAATGACCAGCTTAGAAAACCTTCACTCCTACAGCAGATAGCTGAAGAAATGAGTAAGAACACAATCAACAAAACCAGGACAGAATGGCTCCACCAGAACTCCCAAAAACAATGAATATTCTAATGCAGCTGAATCTCAGGAAAACGACCTTACAGCTATGCTTGTGTAGTTATTTGAGAACTATAATTAGGAAATGAGTAAATCCTTCAAAGAATTAAAGGAAAATACAAGCAAACAAATGAAGACCATTGAGGACAAACAGGAAACCACAATCAAGCAGGCAAAGGAAATGATTAAACTTTTCAAGACATGAAAATGGAATTAGATCTGGGTAGGGGTTTGAAGTTTACTGCACGTATTGTCCTTGGCTGGTGCCATTGTTTGAGCAGAACCCCTGGGCCCAGATCTGCCCATCTTCGAACCCCTACCCAGATCTAGCAAATGGACAGGACATTCTCCACAGTTGAGTGGAGAGTGGGGTCTGACTTTCACATGAAATCTGGTGCCCCATATTTGACCACGTCCTCTGGATGGGGAAGCCTGGTGGCACTCAGAGGAAGGATAGCAGGCTACCAAGAAGAGACTTGATACCCTATGAGCATATACAGGGGTAGGAGGCCCCCGTCAGTCACAGTCATAAGGGAGGGGAGTAAGGGGAAAATAGGAAGGAGGGAGGAATGGGAGGATACAAGGGATAGGATAACAATTTAGATGTAATATGAATAAATTAATAAAATATATTTTAAAAAGAAAATGGAATTAGAATCAATTATAAAAACAATAACCAAGAAACTCTAGAAATGGAAAGGATCATAAATCATAAATGTGTGTATAACCAACACAACACAAAAGATGGAGGAGAGAAGCTGAAGATACAGTTGAAGAAATCAATAGATATCTCTAAGAAAATATTAAAAAAGTAAAAGGTGTCACACAAAGCATCCAAGAAATCAAGAACACCATGAAAAGGCAAAAACTCAGAATGATAGGAATAGACCAAAAGGAAGATCCCAGGTTCCAAAGAACAGAAGATACTTTCAAGAAAATTTCCCCAACATAAAGTAAGACGCCCTTAAACATCCAAGAGGCTTACAGAACACCAAATAGTGCTACCTCAAGACCCAGCTATTCCATGCCTGGACATATACCTGAAAGAGTGCTCCCCTGTCATAGGTCTAGGGGAGGGGAAGAGGGCAGAAGAGAGAGGAGAGCTATGAATGGGAAGATAAGATTGAGGAGTTAACAATCAACATTTAATGTGAATAAATTATAATAAAAATTTTAATTAATCAAATTATTAGTTCTGAGACAGAACGTTTAGCTCAATTTGCAGATGCTATCCTAGCATACATAAAGCACTGGATTTCATCTCTCACACCTCAAACTCAGGATGTGGTGACACGTTGTTGTAGTTCTGCAGCACTGAAGATGGAGGCAAGTCCGCCAAATCATCCTCTGCTACATAGAAAGGTACAGGTTGCCCTGGGGTACATGAGACTGTCACTAAAAAAAGCTTAAAAAGCAAGTGAAGGGATAAAGAAGACATAGAAGAATTTATTTTTGTGATTACATTTTCTAATTTTTTAAAACTGTCTCAAGTATAGTTTCCATCATTATCTCTATTTTGGAAGTTGCTCTCATTTGTCACATCGAACTGTGAATCTTTCCTTCTATTCTCTAGAATCTTCTACTTTACATTCCTACTGGAGTATTATTTTTTTGCTATGATCCACAGTGTCAGAGTTGTTATCCAACGCTATTCACCTCATCCCTCATAGTTAATAGCTGACTGTAGCCTTATGTCTGCCAGAGTCTTTCAGAAACAAACAAACAAACAAACAAAAAGGTGTAAGTCCATATGTCTTTGGTATCTCTGTCCTGGTACCTTATCCTCATCAGCATTTGCAACAGCCTTGTGCAACCAAGGAAATGTCAGGCCTTTTTTTTTTTTTTTTTTTTTTCATCTTAATTTGAAGTGTTAAAAATCAATGCCAGATTCCCTTGTACAGTAGGAATGAACTCTGGTGGTAAATTTCAGTTGTTATTTAAATTATTTTAATCCCTATGTGCTACATGTTATTTGGTTACACTAGACTTCACATGGTACATACTAGTAGTCTGATCTTGGGTCATATAGGTTGTATACATGAAAATGACATTAAGACCCTGGCCCCTGCCTTTCCCACTCTTTGATTCCTTAAAGGCATGAGTTGAACAAGGTTTCTATTCCCCTACCATGTATTCTCTCACCTCAGGCCTACAAATCAATGGGATCAAATTTTCGTGTGTTTCAAATTTTAATGCATCTATTACAACTACACAAAAAGGTGACAACTTTACTTCTGAGAGTATAGATTTTAATCATAGTTTTTTATTAAATTAACAAGGTTTTGGCCTCTTTCAATGACTTTAATTCTCTTCCTTATAAGTTTACGGTTCTACTGAGTTGAAAAGACTGATTTAGAGACTTATGTCAACACCTTGTCACAGGCAACAGGCAAAAGTGCTGGCCACAAGGTTACATAAGAGTCTAAGAGGTGTTTGTGCCCCTCTCCGGCTGCAGCACTCAGGAAAACAGGCCATTCACCTCACCTGAGCAGTGCAGTAGAGCTGACTCTGGTAGTTAAGGAACCCTCAACATGGGTGATAATTCATAAAAGATAGAAACATGGAGCACACTGCACAGCCTTTAAGGTTCAACAGGTTAGAGACTGACCTTTCCAAGTGTTTCCATTGTTCTAAACCTCTCCCATTGAGCTCTGATGGCTTTAGTTACTGTGGGCAATTGGTCTGAGGTCAAGAGTCTTCCTTGCAGTATAATACTTCTGATAAGGACTCTCAGCTTTTATACTTTAGTCTGGAAGGTAAAGACATAGTAAATCCGGTCAGTGTCAGGGACTTTCTGAGGCAACTTTGAAAGGTTTACTTCCCTGTTTGGAGTGGTTTCATTGAAAATAGGCCTCAAAGACTCAAGGACATGGAACTGTTAGAAAGTACGGGCTTGTTGGAATAAAGGAAGTGTGTCACTGTGAGGAGGATTTGAGATTTCAGATGCTCAATCCAAACCCAGTGTGCCTTTCTCTTCCTGGTACTTATCTTGAAGAAATATTCTCAACTCCTCCAACACCATGTATGCCTGTGGAGTACCATGGTTCTCACTATAATACTAATGGGCCTAAACTTTCAACCTTTATTCTTTCCCCAGTTGAATTTGGTTCTTTTTATGTGTTACCTGGGTGTGTCTTCTCAACAGTAGAGACCCTAAGACACTGCTTAATGATCCTCTCTGCATGATTTCATTCACAGAGAAAATATAGAATAGCAGGAGTAGATTTTCCTCCCAGATCCATGACTTCAGTAGTCCAGGAATTCTACAGCACATATTTAGTAATGGTGCCAGGAGAGTTTCAGTGATTATCTTATCCAGATATTGACTATCTGTTCTAGAAGTAATACTGTCAATGCCATTGATCAGAGAAATGATGGCATTTAGTGTAGCCTTTGAGAACAAAGATGCTATGGTAATGAAAAGAGGAACCCTTAGTAGGATCCGTTCAGGAATCTTGTACACATTGTTTTCACTGAGAAGCTCATCAGCATAATATTCTGTTAATGATCCCTGAAGGCCAAATACCATACACTTTCTAGACTCCAGGACGTTAAATGGAACTATGTTGTCACTGGTGTGTATTCTTTACCAACATAAACCAAATCCTAAGCCTTGTGAGGCAGGAAACAAGAAGTCTAGTGAAACTGGCATTGGAAATACTGTATCATTGATAAATGTGTTTTATTTCATTCATTCAGTAATAGTAACATAAATAGTAGCGATCATAGTAATAGTGTCATTATTATCCTTGCTTTCCTTACTTATATCCTTCCTCAGGCATAATTCTAAACATGATTCACTTCAACCCTCACATGTCAGGTGCCCACAGCTTTATTAATCTCTGTTTCACTCAAGGTATCTCTACAACGCCCAACTTCAACATCCTTCTTAATCCATTTAACAATGCCCTTCTTCTCACGTGGCATCTCGTCTCATGATGTCATGAAGGCATCATTCTGAAATTATATCCAAACATCTTCATGGCAGTTAGATAGACAGATGGCAAATCCCTCTGATTGTACAAGGCTTCATTAACCACACAAATCCAGTACAAGTGACAGACATAGTGCAACACCAAAAAGCTGAAATGTGACATTGTGTTTTCAGCACCTTCATTATAACCTGGAAGGCCCAAACACCAAGGTAATTAAAACTCAGGTAGAGCACTGTCTTCAACTTCTTGTAGCACTCATGAGACCTGCCCTGACTTCTTCAAGCATTCTGTAGTATTACTGATTATTTTGAGATAATGTCTCAGAAAAACAGTTCTGCCTCTCCTGAGTGCACATCCTCCTCTGCAGATAATCTCATCCTCATTACAGATGCTGTGAGAGAACCTGTAGGGGAAATGATGATCACTTACCACTGAGATGAGATCATTGAATCCCAAACCTATTTAACAACTTTCCTTCCAAACCTGCCTACAGCAACCCAGCATGAACTGGCTGGTGAGCAAGCATTCAAACATAGGTATGTGGTGGTGAAGTCAGTGTGATGCAGGATATAATGGTATGTCTACTGTCCTATATAACTGTTTTGTGGAAGTCACAAACTTTATTTTGTATTATTCCATGTGGTCTCTGTTTTTGTAGGTAGAGATTTAGAATCTTCAGAGTTAAGCTTAGGGCCTGTGTTCAAGAGTAGAGTGTGTGTGAGCATACCTCTCTCTCTCTGTCTCTGTCTCTGTCTCTGTCTCTGTCTCTCTCTCTCTCTCTCTCTCTCTCTCTCTCTCTCTCTCTCTCTCGTGTGTGTGTGTGTGTGTGTGGTGTGGTGGGTCTCCTCTCTCAGCTCCTCTCTCGTGTCTCTCTCTCTCTGGTCATCTCTGTCTCTCTCTGTGTCTCTCTCTGTCTCTCTCTGTGTCTCTCTCTCTCTGTCTCTCTCTCTCTCTCTCTCTCTCTCTCTCGTTCTCGCTCTCTCTCTCTCTCGTGTGTGTGTGTGTGTGTGTGTGTGTGTGTGTGTGTGTGCGCGCGCGCGCGCACGCGTGGTGTGCTTTGGACCTCATTTGTTTAAGCCTTAAAATTAATTCTCATCAGCTTCTACTGGTACTTTGATCCACACTCCGGTGGCCCTTTCTATCTTTTATATAGATTTGTAAAATCAGACAATGTCTGTATGACTGTGAACAGAAGTGCATTTATGATTGCAAGAAAATTCTAAGCTGTGCCTGCTTCTGACTGCTGTTCAAATTAATTCATAAAGATACCCATAGGGTGGGAAGAATCACAGCTGTGATACCAATGACAAAACATAAAATAACTAAGAATTTTGTATGACATTGTACTGAGGGATTGAACATGTCAGTGCTAAAATTAACCATTTTGTTGGTTTGTAACTAGGTTGAGGTAGTGTGGGACAACATTTATTCTATGATCAAAAGTTACTCTTATTGTTTCTGGTAAGTTTTTATAGAGTAAAAATATTAAACCAAAGACCTTAACTGTGTAACTAGTTTTCCATTTTTGGATGATGTCCCTGCCATGGTTGCCACTAATCTCTTTTGCTCTCCACAGGTTTCTGTGATCATCAGGAATCAGGAGCCTTCCACCCTATGAATTTTGGCACTGAATTATGATAAGAACCAGTTCAGTCCACAACTTCAAGACTCCAACTTGGTCTTACGGAACAGGTTTTATATGAAACTTGAAAATCCCCCTTCAGATCTAGCTGTCTTTATTCATCTTTATTTCAGAGAACGCCTCTCACATGTCCACTACTCTTTCCCATCCTCCTATTTTATTTCTCTGTTTGTTTCTGTCCTATGAGTTTACTTTGTTTACTGTGATCCTTTGTTTACCTTTTCAACACAGTGTGACTCTTCTGATGATAAAAGGCACACATAAGACACAAAGTGAAAAATCCTTGTATCTACTGAGGTGCTTGAACATGCAAATGGCTGCTGACTTGCTATCTCATGTCTTTGGGGGCTGAATAGTATCTCTCAACTGAGTGTTGAATTACCAAGAATCTGGATCTTTCAAACTTTCTTAATTGAGACAAAGTTTTAGAAACTTTTAGATCAAGTCTCACCTTTATTATCTCCATACTCTGCACCATTTCCTGAAGTCATGATATTGAGATGTTTCTGTCTCTGTCCTGGACATACAGCTGTCTAAATTTTCTATTTTCAGTCTACTTTACTGGAGACAAATAGAAGTGGATATTTTTAAATATATATATTACATATGTATTAATTATCCTGTGAGTCGTTTGGTCTCAATTTCTTATATTTACCTTTGGATTATTCTCAAAAATTTTGTTCAACAACTTCCTGAGTAGTATATTATGAATTATTAACTCCTGTAAATTTCAAGTATGACTTTGAGTAACCGTTTATGATTTCTCACTGGGAATTGTTGCTTTTATGTATTCCTCTGTGTTTTAATATTATTTCTGGTAAGTTCATAAATATAAAATTAGAACAATTGATTCTACTAGTTTTTAATTTATCTAATGTTGTTCATTTTTTTAAGGGAATAAAAAACTCTAGAGGAATGTATAGATATCTCATGCACTCAGGTCATATATCATTTTACTTTGTGATGCTTCCTTTTCTACCCTTCTACACAACAGTTACAAACTGAAACTTTAATACAAGAGAGAAATGTTTGTTGCACTTTTACTGCCTCTGCTGCTTTCCCTGTAGCATGTCTGCTAGTGAAACACTCATGGGATTGCAACAAATCTTTCCTCGCCCCTGAAGGCATTTCTTCAGCTATGGGCCACTGTGCACTGCACTAAGTAGCCCTCATAATAGATGCTGAGATTACCTAAAAGACCAGTCTGTAGGCTTAGATTTTTCACAAACACACTTTATCTAGGGTTCTTAGGCACCTTTTCCTCATTGCTAATCCCCCAACCCTAGGTAGAAGAGAAAGAAAGTTAGAAGAAAGAAAACAGCATATGGAGACTTTTTTTCTTTTTCCGGCTTGGTATTGTCATTGGTTTCTATTGAGGGTAATGTCAACCTCAGCTGTCAATAGCAAAAGAAGCGCACAGTCCCTGGAAGCCTCCTCCAGTCAACAGTCTCCCTTTATGCTTTCTTTCTGTAACCCTCAGAGCTCTTAGAATTCAACTACCTCTACCTGGAAAAGAATATGCCCTGCATGAGAGAATGATCAACTGTGGACAATATAAAGCCAAATCTAAAATCCCACACTTGGGATTAAAACAAAAACATATTTACATAACTGAGTGTGAAAACAAACAAACAAACAAAAAACCTTCCATTACAGCAGTCTTCATCAAGTTGAGAATGTACACCGAGGAAACTTTCCATGACTATTTAAAATTAGAATACTTGGAATATATACTGAAAATGATAATATGCCTATTATTATTTGTTTAAACCGCCCACCCCCATTCTGTTGAATCTATTAAAATCAGTAACGTCTTCTTGGTGATGATAAGATGTACCTGCGATATGGGGATTATTTTTCTCATACAGACACTCATTGGCATCATGGGAAATTCCTCCCTCCTCTGTCTGTACATATTCTCTCTGATCACTGGACACCACATGAGACCAATAGATCTGATTCTGAGTCAACTTGTTTTGGGCAACATAGTGGTTTTACTGTCTAAAGATACAGCACAGGCATTGACAACATTGGGATGGACATGTTTTCTAAATGATGCAATTTGTAAGCTTATGTTCTACTTGTACAGAGTTGGCACTGGTGTGTCCTTCAGCAGTATCTATCTCTTCAGTGGTTTCCAGGCAATTAAGCTCAACCCCACGATGTGCAGATGGGTTGGACTGAAAATTCAATCCCTAGAATTCATTGTCTATTGCTGTCTCTCAACATGGTTCCTACATCTCTTGATGAATTTATTCATTCCATTTGCAGTGCACGGTTCTTTGAGTGAAAAAAAATACCAGCATAGAAAATACTTGTGGGTATTGCTCCTGGAAAAGAGCAGCTAAGTTTGCCCCACTATTCAATCTCTTGTACTTTTCCAGTGACATCATGAGTTTGGTTTTCATGCTCTCGGCCAGCACACTGGTGGTCATCGTGCTTCTAAGACACAAACAGCGAGTCCGGCACATTCACGGCTACGGCTTCTCCTCCAGTGATTCCCATGAGGCCAAAGCCACATTTAGAGTTTTGACACTTGTGAGTTTCTTCAACTGCCTTCTATTCTGTCTACATTAGCTCTATCCTCTGGTTTCCTCGTGCTGAAAAGCGTGGACAGTGGGTAGTGAACACGTCTGTCCTTCTTGCGTCTTGTTTCCCAGCGTTCAGCCCCTACATGCTCATCATCAGTGACACCCACGTCTACAGGGTCTTCTGCGTCTGTAGGGCAAAACACAAGGCGTTTTCCTGAGTTTCTCCAGGTGGTCTATTGTTTTAAGGTACATGAATATTATCATGAAGATATATTAATAATTTTGTGTGCATAATGTGGATGGCATGGAAAACTAAATTAGCTATGCTCCATTTAACACTTTCCTATATGAAAAATCTGAGTGCAAATTTACAAATGCCTTTCATTTGTAGCATTCTTGGAAAGTTTTGTTTCTTGGCATTGCCTCTATGCTTCTCTCATCTATTTAAATATCTTTGTTTTTTTTCCAATGATTTGTTAACTGACTAATAACGATCTGTATATCTGTGGACTACAGTGTAGTCTTTGTCCGGTGTGCACATTGTGGAAAATGTCACTCAAACGACTTTAAATGACTCTTGTGTTACCACCACAATTTTTAAAAGTGTTTAAAAAAATGTCTCACCTCTACTTGATGAGCTCTGGTGAGTTAATGGCAACAGAAGCTGTGTGCAGCTCCCACACTTGTCTCCCCAATCAAATGTTCTCCTTTCTCAGTATGGAAATATGGCTACACATAAGATACAAACTATAGGGATGTGACCACTTCCCCATCCATTCTGATACAGTAAGTAGGCCCATATCCATGGGTATCAAGTGACCACAACTAAAATAAGAATTTGTTTTTAATAAGACGTGAAAGTAATAGACAGATGTTTTGGTCAGCAGGCCAGCAGATGTATCAGTGGGTGACAATGTGATGACAGGGGTGAATGAGGTCAAAATGCATTATATACGTGTAATGATGTGTAGAGATGTAAACCAATGCATTGTGGGTACACTACAATACATAGAAAGGAGAATAGGAAAGTCTAAGTATTAAGTCTTGTGGAATGGCTAAATGAAGGTACCGGACATGTTTGTCAAGAAAGAGGACATAAAGATAATTGCCTCTCTATTTTAACTGTGTTCTGTGCTTTTCAATTTGGGTGTTAGATAAGTGAATAAAAACAGATTCAGTAGTGAAAGTGCAAAGTTCATTGTGACACTCCACACCTTCAGAATGGCTCTTCACAGTGCATAGGAATTCTGTAAGATGCATAGACTTTGGATCTAGTTATATTTGCTCTGTGATATTTTTATATGCATGTTGTTCATAAGAAAGTTTAAAAAAGGAATGAATAGAAATTTAGTTTTCAGTTTTAAAATCCTTCCTTTGTCTGTTTTAAAATATAAAATATATTTGTATTAAATATGATAATAATACCTTTCAAACTTTATATTAACCAGTGTCAAAGGAAATGTGTGTGGGGTGCTGTTTCCACTGACAGAAAGCATTACGGGTAGTTTACTAATAGGGGCATGGACTCATGGTTTGAGAAACAATGAACTTCACTTCATAATAATATCACGGGACATTCATATTAACAAAGAATAGTTATCATGATTTCACAAGTCTGGTGACGGGCAGATGATTAAGTGATGAGAATAATTCATAAGCCTCAACACACTACCCTTCCGCCCTTACAGAATCAACAGGAAACTAAAATAGTACAGATTTTTACTTCTTATCTGTCTCTGTGTCGCTCAGAACTGCCTGTTTACGTAGTATTCTCAAGGAAAACCATTGGTTAGCGATTCTCAAGCCATTACTCAGTGGTTAAAAGTACATATACAGGGGGCTGGAGAGATGGCTCAGAGGTTAAGAGCACTGACTGCTCTTCCAAAGGTCATGAGTTCAATTCCCAGCAACCACATGGTGTCTCACAACCATCTAAAATGAGATCTGGTGTCCTCATCTGGCTTGCAGGCAGGATATTGTATACATAATAAATAAAGCAATCTTTAAAAAAAAAAAAAAAAGTACATATACATCTTGCAAAGGCACTGAGTTCCCAGTACCTACATTAGACAAAACTGTCTATAAACTCACGTGATCTGATATCGCTCTGATCTCCTCCTGTACATGCACACACAGATGATAATTTAAATAAAAAGAAAATTATTCTTTAAAAATGTGTGGGTTTAACTCTACATTTCCTATCTTGTGGACCTTGCAGACAAGCTTGATTATTAGAAGCTTTCTACTCTAAACTTCTAGCCTGCATGGAAGGCTAGCCATCTGTGTCTGGGTGCACTAGAATAGCAAGACCAGGACGGGATAGTATCAGCAAGGTATAGTGTTTTTGTTCATCTATAGCAGGACTTAGTTTGGCTCAGGCTGGCATTGAAGCTGAACAATTAAATTCTATTCTTTACTGATACATAATGAAACCTAGGTTCTAGAGTTCAGTGTGGTGAGACTGGCATTTGCTAGGCAGAAAAATTATTCATTTCTTTTTAGACAAGTAGGCCCCTGGAAATAGTTATCTTCCTCAGCCTCCAAAAGTAACAAGTTTTTGGTGTAATTTTGTGTAGGTAGGTCTATGTCTAAAACTTGCAGAAACTTTGGCTTTAGCATGTCCATTTGACTGATACATTATCATCCTCTTTTTATGATATCTATTTATATAATTACACATATATAATATAAACTACATACAGCAAAAGGAACCAGGAAGCAATTTTTATTAACGTTACATTCATAATGTTTTGGCTATTTGTACTTGGCAACCTTGAAGAAAACATTTTCCTGTCTTGATGAATCTAAAATTCTGAGTATAAACAAATATCTATCATATCTCATCTCTATCAACTTAAAACATCTATCTAGACATAAAAACATCTTACCCCATAAAAAAACTAATCTTAACTGTAAAACTAAACTATCTGGTCTTCAAACCCATCAGAGACTTGAAAAGGAATAAAATTAATTACCTGAGTAAACAGGAAGTGTCCCTTCCAAGATGAAAAAAAACAGACATTATGCTTGCATGAACAGTCACCCAAAACTCTCTATAACATTGGAGCATCAGCTTCAGCCATCTGGCCCAATATATCTGGCACACATATTTGGGAGGCAGGAGCTATGGAGGACTTGCTTACCCTGTCTTCACAGTTTGACCGTCAACTCTGCTTGTATCCAAATTTGCCTATTTTTAGGCAGAATTCTGTCAGTGGCCAAAATGAGGACATTTTCCCCTGTGGTTTGTTTGCCACATTTGAAGCCATTTCCATAAAGAGGTTCTTTGATGTTCATCATCTTCTTTGAGGTAGGCTGGATGTTGCCAGGAGTTAACCTGTCTTATTGTCAAAGAATCCTTAAAACCATAAAAACATCATTAAATGTCATAGTCTATAGGACTCTGAGGTTTTTGAAGATATTATCTAAGTATTTTACCTTATCTGGCTATAGAATCATGCCTATCTGTTACACCTACGATGTATATTCTTGTGATAAAAATAACTAGTAATTGACATGGCCATTATTTGGACAATTAACAATGAACTTGGATAATTTACTATCCTAAACAGCCTGCAATATTATTTTCAAAGTACTGTATTCTACTTGAGTTGTATGGGTACAATAGCTCATGTTAGAATAGAAACATATATAAGGTCATGAAAAATAATTTTAAATTTGAATTCTATACCAATGTATCAAAATTAAACTTATTTTGCATCTATACAAATTTTGATACCAATGAATTAAAAACAAGCTTGTGAGCAACAATTAAGGCCTTAAGTTGAGGAGTAGACTCAATAATCTGCTTTTTGTCTTATCATCCCTAAATATTTCTATATTCTGCCTTCTTTCTTTTCAGCCTTTATCTGCAAACCTAAGAAAGAAAGACAAAAGAAAAGAGAGACATCCCTGAATCCAACCTCATTTTCTTTCTGAATAAGACCAATAATAATTTGTAATCAACTCCCAATAAAAATAAGTATCTATAGCCCAAGAACACAACCAAAAATCTACCCAACTCCCCTTTGGGGAAAAGGGACATTGTTCTCTTACGGTTTCTTCTAGCTGATTTGGGATGTGTAATACATTTGTAGGGGCCCAAATAAAACTGGGGGAAATGGTTAAACAAGCTAGGAATAGCATTTGTGGTTCAGATTCTAAGTGTTGAGAAATTCCAAGGAAAAAGGAAAAAACTACCCCCCAAATGTGTTCTACAAGAGATTAAGTCATTGACTCCAAATGCCACCAACTGCCTCAGAGAACATACAGTGATGCAAACATCACTGCACATAGGTCTATCATCACATATCCATGCCATTTTAAGCATTTTTGGTGGATATCTGTTTCCTAATGTTGCTTTAAAAAAAAATACTTGCTATTTCCAGCAATTACTATATAACATGCGTTTACACCTACATTCCTCTTTGCTTATGGACATGGAAGACTACATATTTTAGGATTCAAATTCTGCATTAGTTTACGTTATAAAGGCCGTTTACATGGGAAATTCAAGGCAAGTGTGGTTGGATGGAACATTGTTCCATTAAAGGCAGGGTGAACAAAGAGCCCGGGTATACAGTAGGACAGCAGTCTTAAATCTTGAGTCACCTCAGGGTGCATAAATTCTTGATGAAAGGGTCCAGCAAAACTTTCAGTCACTTAGAATGTAATAGGTATTTTCATAATAATGCATTGATATAATAAAATGGACTTGCAACTGCACACTTTGCCCTTTGTCCCTCATCCCTAGAATGTAATCCCTATATGGTTCTCATACCTGTATTCTGAACTTCACACACACAGAGAGAGAGAGAGAGAGAGAGAGAGAGAGAGAGAGAGAGAGAGAGGTCATTTAGTCTGTCCCTGTGTGATGTACAATGCTCATTTAAGATTCTTTCTTAACTATTGATAGGAAAAAGTTTTTTCAGAGGTGATGTCAACTACCTTGAAACAAAAATCATAGTTCCTTCCTGGGACGTGATCCTGTCGTCCTCTTGGAAAATGAGCACCGACAACATTCAGGCTTGACTGTGGGGCTTACCATAAACTTTGTAGATACATGCTGGTTTTATGTCCCATTGACCAATGAACCGCTATCCAGCAGCCAGCATCACCATACCTGCACAAGTGAGTTGTTTTTCCTGAGGCACAGAAAGGTCCTGGGGGGTCTAAGCAACCAGCTTGCACCAACGTGAGGCCCACATGCCTGGTTGGTGGACAGTTCTTGAAATCCTTGGAGTGCAAGCTGGGACCTGCAAAAACACCAGAGTCTGTGGCTTCTAGCACTTAGCACACACCATGGCCAGGAACACTAGTGGATCTGACTTTATATCACCCAGCAAATCCACAGAAAGTTCTGAGCTCCAAGCAGGCACTGGGTACATGCTCCAACCAGAGACATCACAGTGGGAAGAGATCAGCTTAAGAACACAAACAACAATCCCCAGGACCATTTGATACCACCAGAAGCCAGCCGCCCAACCACCACAACAAGCTCTGGAGATACTATTACAGCCAACGCACAAGAGAAGGATTTCAAATCTGAGAGCATGAATGGTCCATATGTGGCTTTGGATCATGGTGATGTCTGTAACCTGTGTTACCACCAAAGGTCATGCGGTCGTCAGGAGTCTGGCTGCCATTGAAGCTATGATGATGTCTGTGAGAAGAGCTGAGTCTGACCCCTCCCATTGCCCTCATGGGGTGGATTCACAGTGGAGGGGGGCCATTGTCCTAGCTGGCCATCACTTGGCTCTCCACATTTGATGCTTCTTGCAGGAGTGCAGGTGGAGAAAGACATCACCTCCATTTGGTGGAGCTACAGCCACTAGAGACAGACCATCCTCCAATTAGTATATGAACTCTAAAAATGGATTTGATTCTCGGTCTTGGCTGGTTTTTTTTTTTCCTTTATTTCTTTATTATTTACAACAGTTTTTCCTTTTTTTTTTTTTTTTTTTTTTTTTTTTTTTTTTTCCCTCTTGGATAGGGTGGGAGGACACAGAGCAAGAGGGTGGGCAGGGGAAGACTGGGAGATGAGCATGCTTGGATTTCATGATGTGAGAAATCTAATGGCCAATTTTTTTTAAGGGCACAGCTGCACTTGCACTCACACTGCTCCATTACTGACATTCAGAATAGCACCTCTCTGTAACTCCACTAACAAGGAATTAAATTCCCTCTTCTGGACACTGCAGGCATTTCAGGCATGAGGAACACAGACACAAATGCAGGCAAAAGAAGAAAACACATAAATTTAAAATAAATAATCCTTTTAATTTAACGAAGGAGGTGTAAAACAAGGAGAGAATAATAGCACATGGTTTTAATCCTAGTACTACACATTTAAAAAAGGAGGATGGCCTCGAGTTAAGGGGAGTCTGTGTTACATAGTGAGTTCTAAGCCAGGCTAGCCAAAGTGTGAGACCCTGTATGAAGGAAAAGATGTGACTCTGTGGGTTTTCTTGTGTTGTCCTTGACCACTCTGGCTTCGGCAATCTTTCCTTCCCCTCCTCCGCAGGATTCCTCAAAATCTGGCTGTGGGTCTCTTCATCTGTTTCCATCAGTTGCTTGGTGAAATCTCTGATGACAGTTGGGCTAGGCACTGATGTGTGAGTATAGGAGATTACCGTCAGGAACCATTTCATGGGCCTCTTCATTTTCTCTTTGCCAGCTCATGATTACTCCTGTCCTGGGTCTCTGGGATGGCCAGCCTCTGGATTCTGACCATCTAGGCAGTCTCAGGGCTGGGCTCCTTTTCAGGCCGTGGGCCTCATGTTGGACCAGTCATTGGTTGGCTACTGCCACATACTCTATGATGTTATTACTCCAGCACGTCTTACATAGAGGAAAAACTGTAGGTTGAAGGTTTTGTGACTGGGTTGATGTCCCAGTCTCACTGCTGGGAGCCTTTCCTAGTTACAGAAGATGGCCGGTTTGGCTTTCATACCACCCCATTACTTGGAGATTTCACTAGGGTCACTCCAGGTGAAGTTCCAAGAAGTTTCCATTGCACTAGATTCCTACACCATCCCCCAATCCACTCTCTTCCAGTACTTTCTCCTTCCCCCTCCCCATCCCCTGCTTGAACCCTCCTTTTCCCATCTCCATTGGACCCTCGTCCAACCTCAAAATATATTTTATTTCATATTCTGAGGGGATTATTTTTATGTGCACTGTTGTTTGCCTACATGTCTGTAACTGTGAGGATGTCAGGTCCCCTGGACCTGGAGTTCTGAGCTGCCATATGAGTGCTGTCATGGGAACCAAGGTCCTCTGAAAGAGCGACCAGTGCCCTTAAATACTGAGCCATAATACAACCAGAAGTATATTTTTAAGTAAAAGAAATAATTTAATTGGAGGGATTGCTTACAATTTAAGAGGATTAATGTCCCATTTCTATGGTGGCAGGGAACATGGAGTCAGGCTGGCTGATGGATACAGAACTGGGTAAGGAGATGAGAATGTAAAACCAAATCCACAAGCAACAGGCAGATAGAGAGCAATCCTGAGTCTGCTGTGAAAGCCAAAAGTCCAGAGTCTCTTCTGAGACTCAAAGCAATATATTAACAATTTTATATATATATATAAATTATATATATATATATAATTATATATATATAAATATAAATTTATATATATATAATTATATATATATTTTTATATATATATATTTATATATATATATTTATTTATATAAATATATATAAATTATATATATATAATTTACACCCCATATACTGTCATTTCAAATGTGAAGACAAGTGTCCTCATTTCAAGAGTGAGGAGCAACCGTACCAAAGGAAGACCAAAATCCCGAAGGGCAAAATCCAAATTCTGTATCTTTACACGTGATGTTACAGGGATTATTAGATGCATCTTCATACCTGTTGCTCCTTCAAATTCTGTTGAGAAATACAAGCTTATCACTCCTTGGCAGAGATCCCATCGCGCTGACACCTCCAACATGTTGTGGTCTCTAACTCAATACAAACTTCACCTTCATAGCTTTATGCAATGGCCTTCCCAGCCTCCATGCAGGGACTCCAATGTCACACATTTGCCCTCAGCGGATTTCCTAAATCTCTGAGGAAGAGTCCACGACACACCCACTCCTGTACCCTTCATGGCTCTAAATCAGAACTACATGGCTGAAGCTGCCAAGTTATTCCACTTGTTAAATCTAGAACCTGGCCCTTTCCTGTATCCTATCTGCATAAGCTTTCTTTTGTTGTTTAGGTATAAGAAATTCCCTCAGCACTTTATCTTTCACACATCACAGCCTTATCTGGCTTGAGTCTCACCATGAGAGTGCCATTGCTTTTATTCCATTTAGCAAAAGGAATTTCTTTACATTTTTCATGTTTGAGAGCAAGATTGCTTTACTCTTCAACTGTACCATTTTTAATCTCTTTTGGCATCACCTGCTGTTTTTCAAAAGGTCTGCATAGGAGTGATCACTAATAAACATTATCCTTACATTTTCTATGCCAATTACATTCATCCAAAACTCATCAATTTAGCCTCTGGCACATTTGTAGGACAAGGGCAAAAAGCAGCCATGTTCTGCAACAAAATATTATAATATCAGTCCCCAGTATTATTACCTCAGAAATCTCTTGAGCTATGCCTCCACAGTCCACAATGCTCTCAGGGTGTCTGTCTTCTAAGTTACTGCTAGAATGGCTTGGAAAGCACTGCTCACAGGGTACAACTGCTTTCCTAGTCCATAGTCTCAACGGGTCCCTATAACTCTAAATAATAACATCATGAGACCTATCACAAAAATACCCAGTCCTTGGGCCCCACTTGCACTTATTAATGCAGTGAAGAAACACCATGACCATGGAACTGTATCAAAGAAAGGACTTAACTGAGGGCTTACTTACATTCTCAGAGAATCAAGACATTTCTTTCATAGCAGAGACTTTACCATCAAGCAGGCTGGCATACAGTAACTGGGAGCTTACATCCATAGGCAAGAGTCGGAGAGAGACCTGGTTAACTTTTGGACTGGAGGTGACAATGTTGATTAAAAATCATATCCCCATAGAAGCTCTCCTTAATCATTATGGTCTATATAGCTACCAAACTTAAATATCTCTGCTAAGGTAATATTCTCCGTAGAAGCCATGAGTGGTAATCGTTTCAGCACTCAGGTTGCTAAATTACAAACTATATTGGAAAGAAACAAAGTATACATTCTGCAATTACTGTGTAGGTTCATATTGAATGTGTGTGCACAGAGCAGTACATAGGAGAAGAAGTGGAAAGGGAAAACAGACAGCACAGTTTTTTAGAGATCTCTGACTACACAAACCCAGTGTGTCTAATAAGAACAGGTACAGCAAGTTGGAAAAGAGAAGTATATTGTCTGAGAAGCACAAAGGGGCAGAAGGCTGGGAAACATGCAGTCATGGCCACGTTGGCATCCACCAGCCACCTAATTGTTACGTCTAGGACAGACACGTAAAATGTAAAGACGATGGAAGCTACATAGAACAGCACAAAGCTGCTCACTATGGTGAGGATGATATGGGTGGCTCTGGTCTCAGCGGATGACCTAGGAGACTGGGATCTGTGGGTGTGTTGTACCCTCTGCTTGTGTTTGAGCAGCCAAAACACCATGGAGCCACTGGCAAACACCATCAGCCCCAAAAACATGGCATCGCTGGATGTCAATAGAACTGCACTGAAAATGTTGATTAGTCTCCCAGGATTCACAACAGCACAGTATCCAAAATCTTTTCTTCCAGTAACATTTACTCTACTCCATATGTCAGTTGTATACACAGGAACGAAAACATATATCAAAAGCTGTATGGACCAGCAGAGGCCCAGGGAAGGACCAATGATCCTGGGGGCTCTGACCTTGAGTTGTTTCCACTTGGAATTATTGGGGCTGATGGTGATGGCCTGGATGACACTAAGCAGTGATGTGGAGCTAAGGGATACTCCTCTGGCAACTCTATGAAAATATAAGGCAAAATTACACAAAATATAATCTAGATAGTATGTCTGATTAAAAGCTTCCATTGTGTGAGGCATCCCTTTGCACAGAAGAACAAGAAAGTTAGCCCAGGTCAGGTGTTTTACAATCAGGTCTGTGGGCTTTGCCCTGATCCCAGCAAAGTCAGCGATGACAAAACAACAAAGCAAGGCTGAGTTCCCCAGCATTCCCAGTGCTGTCTGCAACAGGAAGAAGATCCCCACAGCCAGGTCTCTCGAGGCCATCTGTCACAATCCTGGGTCACTTCACATCATGTCCTGGCAACAATTGTTAAATAAGTTGGACTCTCTCTGTCATAGCATGTGAATCACTGTACTGACTAGAATCCATCATGTTAGGTTCAGCAGTTCACATATTAACATGTGACTTTCTCATAAGATGTGTCCTGGGTTTCAATGATTTACTATTGTTTGAATTACACACAATTAACCTGGACATTGGAGTTAAACTTTATATTGCCATCAGTACTTATTTTCTTTTTTAACTGCTTTATAATTAATTTCTGGTGTAACATCCACAAGTGCACCACACTGAAGAGGTCTAATTATCAAACTACATCCAGACAAGGGTCTTGCACGTGGACACACTACACGTTTCCAAGTTCCCAGCAACTTGTAAAGGCAGAGACTTACCAGAAAGGAGACTGTCTGGCTACAGAGAAAATAGTGGCACCTAAAATGCTACTGACAATGGATACCATCCAGAAAAGGGAAGTCATCTTCCTTTAAAATGTGACCTCTGATACGTCGACCAAGCTTCAGTGGATGGTGACAAACCCAAGATCATATGGGCCTCAAAAACTGCGCTGTATAGGTTTAGAAATTAAAAAGACACAAAGTTTATCAGGTAAAGAAGGATGGTGAATCTAGAGGAATGGGGAAAGTATGAACATGATCAAAATACATTACACAAAGATCTCAAAGGTGAAACATGAGACTAAATAATAGAGAATAGTAAAATTTAAGAATAAAAAGGATAAAAGAAAATAATGACCAACAGATATTAGGATAACAGTATGTGAGTTTTCCTTTGTCATCACACTCACCTGTAATTGCAGTTACATATGTTTGTGTGTACATATATGTGCTTATTCTTGCTTTTAAGTGTTTTCAAAGTAACTTACTAATCTTTTAATTTGGCGAATATTATTTACAATATAACTCTATCATATTAATTCCCTCTATATAATGGCAAATTACTTGTGAGTGTATCTAAAACAAGACACAATAAGTGCATTTATTGTATATAGGAGGTTTGCTGGTGAGATTCTTAACCTTATTTTAATGAAATTAAAACACAATAGACATTAAATGGGAATATTGAATAGTAGTAGCAATCCTTCTGGTCTGTGGAACATAAAATCTAACAAATATAACAATACATTTGACAGAAATTGACAGATATAAATATACTGTCAGCCAAGCATGCAATGGGTACACCACACATAGCACAATGGGTTCATAACACATAGCACGAATGACATATCTGTTTGATTAAAAAGCAATATCTGAGCTAAGAATAGTGAGATATGTCTTTAGTCCCAGCACTTGGTAGGCAAGGACCAGAGGAACTCCCAATTTTGAAGACATCCTGGTCTACATAACGAACTAGAGACACTCAGGGCTATATACACTGACCCTGTCTCAAAACCAAAACAAAAAATAATGTCTAGGGGTACAGGTATCTGTGTCTGGGTGCTGGCTGGAAATAGAAGAATGTGGGTTCTGATACTTGGGCAGTGTGAGGTTGGAATCACTCAGCTAGTCACATGCCATTAGCATTGAAATTTGGATATTGAAACATTGGGTTATTTCTTGTTCATATTTGCATAACCCTGATTATGAAGCACTCTAAGAAGGATACTAACGTGTCACCATGCCAGTCTACATAGCTGTTTTTAATAAAGAAACAAAATAATCCGCATCCACTTCAAGGTCCTATGCATAATTTCAGTTGTAAATATGCAGAGGTCATCAAATATCTCTCAAATTGCTCTTGTAACTCACTAAATTCTGGAAGAGATTTTATCAACCCAGTGAACAGAGTCTTAGATTCCCAAAGAAAAATTAAGTGCAAGTGAATTCTGAAAAATGGTCACAGACTGTAATAGCCACCAGATCCCTACGTACTGGGAAAAAGTACACTGACACTGCCTTTGCAAACAGCACCAAAATGGAGGAACCCCGGGTAGCATCTCTCACCTGCAGCTTCTGTCAAACCATGTACAATTCAAGTCTTAAGCTGATCTTCCCCACTCTCAGCATTCAACCTGTGTAGGTGGCTTTATCAGAAAGAGTAGGATCATTTCAGAGACCTGTACTCACCCATCTTCCAGAGACTGCCATGGATGCTGCACACTGGGTACCTAAAGGAAAGTAACTCACATGTGCAAGTAGAGATGCAGCTGTGATGTTGGCTGATGGTTGAGAACTCAGTGGCCAATAGGACCTACCACACTCATAGATATGCAGTTGATGGCAACCCTAAAGATTAAAGCTGAATCTTCTCAGAGTTTATGCTTGAGGAAATGACAGGATCATGCACAGGATTGTAACAATGAAAATAATGCCAAGGGATGTGACATCACCTGTGAACACATTGTTCCCATTAATTAACAATAACAAACTGTTAAGGAAGTAGTGAGCATCACCTGAGGGGCAGGTTTCGAACTGCGAAATAACTTTTCTCTCCTGTGCTGTCAGAGGTGAGAGTCCCATTAGGAGAACCAGACACAGATTGCATTCTAGGGACTGAGGGCAAAGGGTGCATTTGAAAGTTCACTATACTGTGGGGATGCACCATTATGAAAATATCTCTTATATTCTAAAAGACTGTGGAAGTTTTGCTGCACCTCACAGCCAGAGTTAATAGACCTTGAGTTCATTTAAGACTGCTGCCCTACTGTGCACTTGGCCTGTTTGTACAATATGACTTCTACAAGAGCAATGTAACAAACAGGCTTACTTGCTTTGGATTTCTCAAGTAATTGCCTGTGACAACCTATGCTGATGCATGATTTTCATCCTAAAATGCGTAGTTTTCCGTGACCCTGACAAAAGTGTAATGCAGCTGTGTATGCATGTTAGGCAATTAATGATGAAAGAGCAAATGCTTTGGAAACAACCTTAGGAGACACATATCCACTATAAATGTTGGGGTGACGTGGATATAGGTTGATAAAACTGTGTGCAGTGATGTTTGCCACACCGTTTGTAATCTGGGGCAGTTGGCGCAGTTGGAGTCAGTGTCTTAAACCTTGTAAAATTCTTTTAGTGATTTCTGTAAAGGATTCCTCATTCATTCCTGCAAGGGAAGCTGTCATGCTGTTGAATAGATGCAGAGAAAATCTTTTGTGAAGCACACACAGAGACACAGGCAGGGCCAGGCAGATACAGAAGTCATTGTTCAGGTAGACACAGAATCAGGTTCCTGGAACAGACAGAGAGTGACAGAAGACACAGAGCGAGAAGAGAGAATTCAAATCTGGAATTGCTCTTGGTAACCAAGGACAATACAAGCAGTAAACATTGAACTCCTACTCTGATCTACCCAACGGACAGGACATTCTCCACAGTTATGTGGAGAGCGGGGACTGACTCTGACATGATCTCTGGTGCCTCATATTTGACCACCTCCACTTGGTGGGGAGGCCTGGTGGCACTCAAAGAAAGAATAAGCAGGCTACCAAGATGAGTCTTGATAGCCTATGACCATATAGTGGGGGAGGAGGTCCCCCTTGGTCATAGACCTAGGGGAGGGGAATAGGATGAAAACGGGAAGGAGAGAGGAATGGAAGGATACAAGTGGTGGGATAACAATTGAGTTGTAATCTGAATAAATTCATAAAAATTTTTTAAAAAGAGGTACATACAAAAAAAAAAGGAGTCCCACAAGAATACTAAACTACACAACCATAAAATACAGAGTTACTAGCCCAGTCCCATGCATTCTCCCTGGTTGTCCACTCAGTCTCTGTGAGACTTTGAGCCCAGATTAGTTCCTCCTCCTTCAAAGGATTCTCCAAGCAGCACCTAATGTTGGTTGTGGGTCTTACATCTCTTTCCATCAATTGCTGGATGAAGCCTCTCTGGTGACAACTGGGCTAGGCACCAATCTATGAATACAACAGCATATCATTTAAAATAATTTCATTGATTTTTTTTTTTTTTTTTTTTTTGCCACAGGTGTTTGGCCTATCCTAGGTCTCTGGGCTATTCGGTCTCTGTGTCCTGGCTCTCCACACAGTGTCAGCAGTGGCCTCTTTGTGATGGCATGGGTTTTATTAGCTGGGCCAATCATTGGTTGGTCATTCCCACGATTTCTATACCAACTTTGCTCCAGAACGTTTTGTAGGGAAAACAAACTGTAGGTCTTGTGGCTGGGTTAGTGTCCCAATCCCTTCACTGGAAGTCTTGCCTTAGAGGAGATGGCCATTTCAGGCTCTATACCTGCCCCCCATTGCTAGGAGTCTTAGCTAGGGTCCAACTCAGATTCCTGGGAGTTTCCCTTGCACTAGGTTTCTAGTTGGTCCCTAAGATGCCCCTCAATTCCACTTGTCTCTCCCACAATTCTCCCCCTTCATCCTTGTCCCACCTGATCTCTCTTGTTCTCATCCCCACCCTTATCCACCTGATATGTCTATTCTATTTCCTCTTCTCAAGGAGATTCATGGGACTTCCTTGAGCTCTTCTTGTTATTAGGCTTTCCTGGGTATGTGGATTGTAATGTGATTGTCCGTTGCTTTATAACTAATATCCAGTATAAACGAGTACATATGTGTTTGTCTTTAAGGGTCTGGGTTACCTCACTCAGGGTGATTTTTCTTGTTCCATCCATTTGCCTGAATATTTCATGATCTCGTTGTTTTTAACAGCTGCTTAATACTCCACTGTGTAAATATACCACATTTTCATTATCCATTCTTTGTACATCTAGGTTGTTTCCAGTTACTGGCTCTTACAAATAAAGCTGCTATGAAGATAGTAAGCAAGTGTCCTTTTGGTATGATGGAGCATCCTTTGGGTATATTCCCAGGAGTGGTGTAGATGTGTCTTGTTCTGTAGGCTTCAACCTTTTCCAAACCTACTTTACTTGAGGTTTGTTAATGCTTATACCTCCCTTCCAAACCACCTACCCTAGATAGGAGAGAAAAGAGGTTAATGGGAACAAGAGTAGACCTTTTTGGACTCAGTTCCTGGGAGCATTTTCCCTGGCATAGTCAGCAGGATTTCAGCAGACCAGCAATTCAACCAAAGTTGTTACTGGAACTTGGAACAGCAGCCGGAACCCGAAGCTCCAAAGAGTTCTCTGGAGTGGTCTCTCTAGGAACATCTTGAAGTGGAATGATGAACAGCCAAACAATACTAAGATTCAAAACGCCCCATCTCCTGATTTGGCCTCATGTATACATATCCTCTTAGAGTCTGTACTAAGATGTTTCTCAGCTGGCAAAAACCAAGTCCCGCACAAGATGGTTCATCTTCTAGTAGCTAAAAATCACCTGTTCTCTCACAAGTCTGTTCCCCATCCCACACTTGGGATCAAAACAAAACATTGTTCTCTCTCTCTCTCTCTCTCTCTCTCTCTCTCTCTCTCTCTCTCTCTCTCTCTCTCTCTCTCTCTCTCTCTCCCCTCCCCCTCCCCTTTTCCCTCTCCCTCTCCCCCTCTCTCTGTGTAGCCTGGACTCGCTTTGTAGACCAGGCTGGCCTCCAACTCACAGCAGTCCGTCTGCCTCTGCCTCCCAAGTTCTGGGATTAAAGGCGTGCGCCACTACACCTGGCTCCCTCTCATTTTTTAAAGAAAATTATAGGTAATATTGAAAGTGTAGGAGATGGCAAGCTGCTCCTAGTCCTTCACTGAAGTACATGGGAGAAATGAGAGTTTAGACTCTGGATTCCTCAGCTATGTCTACAAAAGCATCTCTGACTACCATTAACCTAGAATTGAGAAATTCTAATTTTGTGTGTGTGTGTGTGTGTGTGTGTGTGTGTGTGTGTGTGTATGTGTGTGATTATGAAGTGACCAATTTTACTGTTATAAAATGCATGTAACTTAAACTTTAGCACTGGTTCATTTATCTTTACATCTTTTTCTTTTTTAATATATTTTATTAATTTATTCATATTACATGTTAATGGTTATCCCATCCCTTGTATCCTCCAATTCCTCCCTGCCTCCCATTTTCCCCTTACTCCTCTCTCCTATGACTGTGACTGAGGGGGACCTCCTCCCCCCCACTCCCCGTATATGCTCATAGGGTATCAAGTCTCTTCTTGGTAACCTGCTATCCTTCCTCTGAGTGCCACTAGGCCTCCCTATCCAGGGGATGTGGTCAAATATGGGGCACCAGAGTTTGTGTGAAAGTCAGACCCCACTCTCCATTCAACTGTGGAGAATGTCCTGTCCATTGGCTAGATCTGCATAGGAGTTCGAAGTTTACTGCATGTATTGTCCTTGGCTGGTGCCATAGTTTGAGCAGGACCCCTGGACCCAGATCCACCCATCATAATGTTCTTCTTGTAGATTTCTAGGACCGTCTGGATCCTTCTATTTTCCCACTCTCCCATGCTTCTCTCACCTAGAGTCCCAATAGAATGTCCTCGCTTCTGTCCTACTTTCCTGGTAAGTGAAGACTTTCATGGGACATGCCCCTTGGGCTAGTGTCCAGATATAAGTGAGTATATACCATTTGACTCTTTCTGCTTCTGGGTTAACTCACTCATTATGATCACTTCTAGTTCAATCCATCTTATATAATTAATCAAGGCATGGTGTGGCATATGTTTAATCCTAACTGGAGGTAGAAGCAGAGGAGAAGGAGTTCAGTGTTATCCTTGGCTATATAGCAAATTCAAGCATAGCCTGGGTCCCATGACACCTTGTCTCAAAACAAAATAAAATAAACTGGTTATAATGGCCCACATGTTTATCATAGCATTCATTAGGCTAAGGCTGGGACCAATGGCATACACCCCCACACCTGGCTCAAGTCTGTATACTTAATATAAATGATGTCAGACAACACACAGCACTTTATATCAGCTTCCTTTGTGTAACATATTTTTTGAGGTTCATCAATATTGTAGCTTGTATTAACACTTTATTTCTTCACATCAGAGCTCTTTCTCATTTTAAAAATGCTGGGGAGTTTTTTTTTTTTTTTTCCTCTCTTTTTATGGTGCTTCCAAATAGTTGCACATACATTTGGAGTGTTTTAATATAATCATTCAAATGATAATTTTTAAATATGTGTTTATTTTATTTTTATTTATTTATTTAATATTCTTTCTTTATTTTATCTTTAAAGGGAAACTTAGTGCATACCTAACCTGTGCGAGGTACTGGATTTGATCTCCATTAGTGTGTACACAAACACACACACACACACTCCTCTGAAATAATCCTTTGGTGAACTTTTTGAAACCAACCTAGATAAAGCACTTCCTTGGAAGTGTTTTCCTGAGACTTGTTTTCTGAATATGAACTGCCCCCTCCCCTAGTTCTGTGATGTGGGAGGTACCAAGCCCCAAAATAACCTGGCACAAGTGACTACCTGTGGTTACCATGAGAATACCAAAGTGTCTGGCTGTTTGCACATGCCATTCATCCAAGTACTGTGGAGGCAGAGGCAAGCAGATCACTGCCAATTCTAAGCCAGCCTGGTCTACACAGTAGGTCCAGGACAGCTTGGACTTCATACATAGAGAAATCTTGTATCAAAACCTCCCAAAAAAAAATACCAAAGTGTATGCTTGGCCGCTAGAGTCACTCAGTACTTGTGGCTTCTCTTGGCACTTCTTACTCCACCCTCTACCCTAAACCTCTCAAGCCAAGGGGCTTCTCTTCCCTTCCCCAAGCTTCTCTCTCCTATATATGCCTGCCATTCTGGCCATTTCAGCCACAAATTGTCTTGGCTCACTCTAGCTTCTCTCTCTCTCTCTCTCTCTCTCTCTCTCTCTCTCTCTCTCTCTCTCTCTCTCTCTCATGATCTGCTTGCCCAGTCTCTCTTTACTCTTCTTCTCCCCATCTCTCTTGGTTCAGTCTGGACCCTTATAGATTCCTTTGTTTGTACTCTCCCACACATCTACAATTTAAAAAAAAAAAAAAAAAACTTCTCTTTACCATAGCTTGGTATGGTATCTTCATTTTCCTTCAGAGGGAAGAGCAAAACAACTGGAGAGGAAAACCATGTTTCCTTAAGAACAGTTCTGAAGTGAACATTTCCAACAAACTCTACTACTGTTTCTCATATGACATTAAAAAAAATGTTTGTATTGTGTCTGGAATGATAGTGCCTTTAATCTCGGCATTCCAGAGTCAGGAGGATATCTATGAGTTAGAGTCCAGCCTGGTTTACACAGTGAGTTACAGGGTTCTTCCTGAAGTGGCAACAAATTCCTTCACTAAGCATGGCCAGGTGTGTGGCAGCATCTGGAGTGTGTTCCTTTATGTATACATATTAGGTTCCCCCAAAGGAAATCACCACTTTTCCTTTGCTGCAGAAGTATTCTGAAATAAAGAGCCTTCAGAGGAGGGATTGTGGGGTTGGCTCTGTTCCGTTCCTGAGAAATAGAAGCTACACTACCCACAATACCTGAGAAATAGAAACTATACTATCCACAATACCAAGAGCAGAGTAGCAAACTGCTAAAGTGCAGTTTCTGCCTAGCATGGTCCACAGAGTTGACAATCACATCAATGGGTTTCATTCTGATTCCAGTGAATTCAACAAGTATAATAAACAAAGCAAGACCTGACTTCCCAGAATTCCCTGTATAGTCTGGGATAGGAAGATGATTCTTATGGCCAAGTATCTCCTTACCAGTCTGTCGTGGTCTTTTGCCACTCTACGTCAGACCCAGAGAACGCTTGGAAGATATACAGAACTGCGTTCTTCATGGCACATCAACTATTGTGCTGTACGGTGGCTGCTAGTTTCTATTCATAATTAATAACAAAATGTGTCTTCTTAGTCAGTTGTCTCCTCAGTCTCAGTGAATCTCCTATTGTCTACATTATAGATAATTAGCTATGACATTGTAATAAAGCTGAAAGTTTATACTGTCATTAATAGCTGTCAGAGGTTTTCAGAATGTTTTATAATTAATAGTTGATTTAAAACCTACAACATCTCTGTTGACAGGGTCTAATGGTAAAACTACATTCAGATGATTCTCCTGGGTACAGACACAAAACAGTTTCCCAGGTCTGACCACTAGTAAAAGGAAGAAGCTAACCAGTAAGTTAGTTTTACTAACTTTTTTACTAACATTTTATTAAACCCTTAAGTAAAATACTAAGAAAACTTGACTGTACAAGGTGAAATGCCTGTTGAAAGGTCTGTCCTCCATGGGAGAGGGTGAGCTGGGCCTGGCCTGATGGCATGGGGGTGGAATAGCGGGCCCCTGCCCTGAGGACAAGGGAGTGGGCCCTGATCCAGGGCTCTGAGTGAACCTCACCCCAACATCTACCCCATGTATGACCTGCTGGAACACATAAAGGGGGCGGACCTGCAGATTCAAAGATTAAGAATCTCCTTGACACACAGCAACAACGGTATATCCGAAAACAGTCCCAAGGAGAATCTGGTAACGATAGTGTAGGCCTCCAAGCAGACGCATGACTCATAAAAATGAACGTTTGAAAGCAAACATATGCGAACAAAAGGCTACATTGCATGATACACTACAGCTTCTATGACAAGACTTTTTGTTTGTCTGTTTGTTTTATTTTACTGGGGGGAGGAGAGGGATTTTGGTGCATGATGTGTAAATCATAGGCATTCAATAAAAGTGTTAAGAAAAAAGAAAAAAGAAAAAAGAAAGGTCTATCCTCACCCAAAGACCTGGAGGCTGGCCTGTCCTTTGAAAACTGGATGCCTGAAAGAAAGAAACTCATCTGTGCAAGTGGGATCCATCTGTGATGGATCTCTTCTGGATGGGAACTCTGCAGACAATGGGACCTACAATCTTCATATAACTAGGAAGTTCAGAAACTAAAAAGATGAAAA